>NW_020171983.1:409298-426520 GCF_003031525.2 Neophocaena asiaeorientalis asiaeorientalis
TAAAATCCTTCTGTGTGATACATTCCCCCTGTGTCACTGATGCCACCAACATCTCATCCTCCACTGAGTCCATGAAACAGCAGGACAAAGAGACAAAGGGAGCCATTGGAGTAGCTGGACAGGTGGCCCAAGTGAATGCCAGGTGTCCCAGGGACAGCCCAGGTCAGGCAGGACCCAGGCATGGTCTGTGTGGAGAGCCCAGAGGAGGGTCACTGTGAAGGTCACTCTGGAGGCCTAGAGCCACCGACCCCTACCCATCACCCATGCCCTTTCCCACCCTTGCAGATTTGCCTAAAAAGTTGGTGAGTGGGGCTTCCCTGGTGGCGCAGTGGTTGAGAGTCCGCCTGCCGATGCAGGGGACGTGGGTTCGTGCCCCGGTCCGGGAAGATCCCACATGCCGCGGAGCGGCTGGGCCCGTGAGCCATGGCCGCTGAGCCTGTGCGTCCGGAGCCTGTGCTCCGCAACGGGAGAGGCCACGACAGTGAGAAGCCCGCGT
Organism: Neophocaena asiaeorientalis asiaeorientalis; assembly: GCF_003031525.2. Lineage (NCBI taxonomy): Eukaryota > Metazoa > Chordata > Mammalia > Artiodactyla > Phocoenidae > Neophocaena > Neophocaena asiaeorientalis. The sequence continues at coordinate 409,795 of NW_020171983.1, forward strand.
ATCGCAAAAAAAAAACAAAAAAAAAAAAAAAAAAAAAAAAAAAGTTGGTGAGTGAAGCCCTATGTTCTAATCTGCAGTCCTCCCACTGTGCCTGCCTATTTTCATTACAGAGGGAAAGAGCATCAGAGCCGGGTTTATAACCCCCTTTTAGATAACAAATCACATTTTCTTTTCACCAGCGACTGTGTTGAATTGATATTTTTTCCCCTCGGTTTAATAGGTTTGTGTGTTCAGGAATGATCTTCATCAACCGAAACTCCTTATTGTGTTTGATGTAATGTCAGCTTTCATTACGCGCTTGGGTCAGAGCTGGGCCCAGGGAAAGGCTGAGCACCCTGGAGCCTGGGCCCCGGCCCTCACCCCCACCCCGGGCCCACCTGAGCTCCAGTCTCTCTGGACTGGTGGTTGGGCAGGTGTGGGAGGGGTTGGAGATGAGTCGAGAAGGCAGAATGGAGCCGGGGTGCAACGCCTTTTTTATCCCTGCCTTAGCTTCCTCATCTGTATAACGGGGTCATAGGGCTGTTGGGAGAACCCTGTACCGCAGTGCGTGTGAGGCCTAGCTGGACACAGCAGATACCTCACAGGACTGAAACTTTGGTCTTTCAGTCATCAGGAGGTGTGGTCTTGCCCAAGCATAGCGCCAGGCCTGTAGTCAATGTTCCAGAATGCTTGGACTATACCTATAGGTCCAGCCAGTGGCCTGCACCCCCCAGACCTCTGGTGGGAGAGAACCCATGACTGTTCCCCACAACTAGCCCCGGTACCGACCACCTCAAACCGTGGCCTCAGACCCAGCACCTGGACAATCACCAAGGCTAAGTCCCTCCCTCCATGAGGAGCCTGAGCTCAGAGAGGGAACAGTGCAGCCCTGCGATCACACAGTACATGGGGCCCAGCCAGGCCCAGGCAAGGGGAGGCCCACCATGGAGTAAGTGCTGGCTCTGTGCTTGCTGTTTTACAGCCAGACCCTTGGGAGCACACTTGGTCATCACCCCCATTTGCAGACCACAAAGAAACAGGCTCCCAGTGAACAAGGGACTTCCGGGGCCATGCTGCAGGTTTTTGCTGTACAAAACAGGGCTGAGGAGCACCAGGGGAGGGTGACTCGGACAGTGGCCCTATCTTGTGTCCTGGCCTTAGGGCCTATCAAGGCAGGGGTGGGGTGGCCCCTCCTGAGCGGGTGGCACCTGATGGCACCAGATTTACCTTCTGGCAGCCGCTGTCAGCCATGCTCAGTTCTGATTAAAGATCATTAAACATGAAATTAGCCCATTTGTGTTACGGGTCCCTGGGGTGGCCGGTGATTATGATGTGCAGATGGCTGAGAACCCAGGCGGCGGGCAGGCGGGCGAGGCCAGGACACGCGGCGCTAGCAAAGGCAGGCAAGGGCTGGGAGGCAGGCACAGGGGCCGGGCTTTGTTTTCTCCTGCTCCTGTTGTGTAAACCCCCTTGCATTTCACAACAAATCACAGATAATTAATAAGTACATGCTCGTAATGAGCAGGCTTTTTAATAGAAGAAATTGGAAGATGCGGTGTCGAGTCATTATTTCACTCTTTCCCAGACTCGGCTCTATTTTTCCATCTTCCTCAATTCTCCCTTGGTACTGCCTCAGCCAGAGTCTCTGCAGATAGGCTGGCTCTAACCCTACCTCCCAGCAGGGCTTCAGTGCAGAGACCCTGATCCTAGAGTCAGGGAGCCCCAGGGGTACCGATCGGTGGTACCACATCCTCCTGGTGCCTGTGAGAGCTCCTGAGGACAGTCTGGCTGGGGTGTGGGTGGGGCATCCAGCCTGACTCATCCAGCCCTCCCTGGATGGCAGCTCTGGATGGGTAAGGGGACGGTCTCTGCCCCAGAGGAATCTGAGGGGGCCATTCCAGGCCTTAGAGCTGGGGGTCCTGGCCGCACCTCAGGAGACCATGAGTGATGAGGCATCTCTTCCCCACCAGGAGGAAGACATAGTGTACTATGACGCCAAGGCCGACGCTGAGCTGGTAAGTGCCCCCACCCATGCTGGCAGGGATGGGGAGCTGCCAGAGCCACACCCCCCTCTCTGGGACCTCATGGCCTCAGCTGTAAAATGAGTGTTAGAATTCAGCACTCTTCAGCATTCTGAGCTTGGCCTTGCAGAGTTGTGGCTGCACAGGCCCCTGCCCTACACCTCCCACAATTCCCTAGAGGCCCTGACCCCTCCAGGGCTGTGTCTCTGTGGCACCAAGGGGCACAGCTTCACTGTACAGTGTGGGGCGGGCCCAGCCCCATCCCAGGGCAGGGTGGTGAGGCTCTTGGACCTCTTCCCCTAGGTCAGTTCAGGTACCAGCATCGGGAGGACAGAGGGATGCTGAGTGCTGTAAGAGTAGGGGAGAGAGGGAGCAGGTGGGGAGGGCTTCCTGGAGGTAGGCAGGTGGGGCCGGGATGCAGGTGTGTTTCAGGTGAGTGCAGGTACCCTTCCCTGTGGTGAGGGGAAAGTGGCTTCCGCGTGCTGACCACCCCACAGTCTGGCCCCATGATCAGTGTTGGCCCTGGGCTAAGTCAGTCTCACCCCAGCTGTAGAGGCAGCCCAGTCCCTGTGCCTGTTCTTCAGATGAAGGAGAGGGCTCTGACTCATCAGGGGTCACCACCCCGGAAGTGGTGGTGCTGGGACTGACCGGAGAACCCAGAGCTACACTGCTCTTCTGCCTCACTGACTGGTTCACGTCTGCTTGGGTGGCCCTGTGACAGAGAGAGGTCCCTGTCACCAGAGGACTCACGTGAAAGTGTGACCATTTGGGGTGTGAGGGGGTCTACAGAGGAGACAAGAGTGTCTGAGGGTGCAGGGCACATGGAACAGATTGTTTTGGTGAACCTGTCAAGGCCCAAATTCATCTGCCTGCTTTTGAGGCAAAAGTAGTTGAACCTGGTTATTTCCTCTGTAAACAGAGGTGTCACAACTCAGTCTCTGGGGCCCCACCTGTGCTGACTGGTGCAGAAGACCCAACAGCTAGACTCCCACTCCTGGGCCTATTGGCCTGGGGGGTTGCCTGGAGCGAGCACAAGGTATCCAGTGGCACCAAGAGGTGGGCAGGCAGGAAGGGATTCCTGCAGAGGGTCTGTGGTACCAGGCTGGCCTTGGTGAGCCTTCAGGAGGGCAGGCAGGCAGGGCCGCAGAGAAGGAGGGGTGGGTGGGCTAAAGCAGGTGTGCTTCCCCCTTGGCTGAGCCTCCGTGGCTCCCAGAGAAGTTGCTAAAATTAAAGCTGGAATCTGAAATTCAAATGAAGAACAAACCTTTAATTAGACCCTGAATCTAATTCCTTACCCCCCTCAGCAGCGGGCTGTAATTTTAGCAATCAGTGCATTAAATATAAACCAGGAGACTGCAGTTGCCCACCGTACAAAGCCCCTGGGCGTCGGGGTGACACTGAGGGGTCTCCTTGGCCAGTCTGGTGCCCGGCCCCCTCCCTGGACTCCCTGCTCCCAGCAGCCCCCAACCCCTGGCTCTAAATCACTGACTCCCTGCCCCCAGCCCCTTGGACATCTGCTGGGGGGGCTAGGGACAGCACAGGGAGGGAGATTCACCCCGGGTGGGGCTGGGCCAGGGTCGGTTAGGCCGAAATCCCAGCCCTCCCAGCCCCGGTATAAATATCAGCACGCACACATTCCCCAACTCTCCTGCCTGTTAACATTGTTTTGTTTTTTTAATCTTTGCCAGAGGTACAGTTAGAGATCTTTCTAGACCATTTACTTTTAAATTACCAGCCAGAAGGTGGGGGTAGGGAGGGAAAGAAGGAAGGAAAAAGTTCGCCAGCTGATAGCTTATCAGAACAGAATCCAAATGTCACATTAGTTGGGAAAGTTGGGAGATTAAATTTTCCAGCGCCCTTCATCTGCCGCTGACATTTCGGGGGCTTTCTTCTTCCGCACTTCCCCCTCCTCCCAGCAGAACGTGAGTGGCTCACACCTCAGGGGCGGCCGGCTCCCTGCTCTGGCCTCCATGCTCAGCAGCTGCCTGCCCCAGCTTTACCCAGCATCCAGGAGCTTCTAGGAGGCTAGGGTGTGCCGAGGTGGGCAGAGCGGTGGCACACTGGGTGAGGGGCAATGGCAGGGCAGTAGATGGCTTGGATTTTGCTGTTACAAAATCCAATCTTGAAGAGATAGATGAAAAGGGTGTTTGCTGCAGGCCCTCCAGCCAGCTGCACCCACCATCCAGGCAGTAATTCATTCCCCAGGCCTGAGGGTGCACCCAGAGCACTCCCTGGGTGGTGACAGCACAGCTGGCTGGGTGGGGAGGCACGATCACCCTTTCCCCAGACAGACAGCCTGGCGGCAGGAACATGAGGGGTGTGACCAGGACCCAGTGAGCAGTGGGGTCGGCCGTCACGTGAGATCCACTGGGGAGAGGAAATGAGCTGAGCCTGGTGCTGAAGGTGGTCACAGGGGCGTTGAGGGGCAGTGAGGGAACATGTGGCTGGTTCAGCTGCTTATGCTCCTTCCTCCCAGGGCACAAAGACCCCCAGCTCTGCGCCTACCTCGCGTGGCTCTCCATCTCTCCTTGCCTCCCCATCCGGCTTTTCTTCATCTTCCCCTTCACTTTCTACCTCCATCTTCCCTTCCCCCTTGCACACCTGCACCCATGCCTGCCCACCCCCCACCTCGGCTGCGGCATCAACACTATAGTCGCAGACCCACTCCTGCCAGCCTGTGGTGGTGGGCAGGGGCGCACGGCGCATGCCCAGCCTGCCTGGCCGAGCGATGCTGTAATTGGCACCTGTCAGACGGCTGCAACTCATTTTAGAAAGTCAGTGGGGGCCTTTATAGTCCGTCTGCTAGCAGGCACCACAGACCCTCCTTCTGGATGTTACCAGGTCTCAGTGCTAGCCCCGACCCGAGCCCAGCTCTCCCACGGACTCCCCGCTCTCCAACTCAGCCCCTAGAGCCACCCTGCTGCAGGGGGTGGTGCCCCTCCCCCAGACGGGGCTAGGGCCCTCTCCTTGGTGCCAGAGGAACTCCATGCAGGGGATAGGTGGGACCAAGTTGTGGGGTGTATGTTGCAAAGCTCCTGTGACGGGGTGCTGAGGCCGCCTTGTGATGACACAGAGCAAGTCCTTATGAGCAGGGTGTCTGCAGCCCACTCCTCTCTAGCTCCAAGATTTGCCTCCTTCGCTGATAATTGGTTTTCAAGGATGTGAGGAAGGGCTTGGTTTGGTCTCGGCTCTGGAATTTGGGTTTAGCAAATGTGGGGATGGTGGGTGGGGCAGGTGGGTGTCACGGGCTTTCCAGGCAAGGGGTCCATACCCCATGTCTCTCTGTCCCTGTGTCTCTCCATCTCTCTGTCTCTGCAGTAGTCTCTGATTCTGAGATGCCCCTATCTCCTAGATTCTGGCCCCCCTGCCTGCAGTTCTATCCAACCCCACTCCACCATTTCCCAGCCCTGACACTGCCATGGTTGGGGGTCCCTTTCCACAGGACGACCCTGAGAGTGAGGATGTGGAAAGGGGGTCCAAGGCCAGCACCCTACGGCTGGACTTCGTTGAGGACTCAAACTTCAAGAACAAGGTCAACTATTCATACACGGCTGTGCAGATCCCCACGGACATCTACAAAGGCTGTGAGTGTGCAGAGTGATCGGGAGCAGCCCTTCCCACCCACCATGGGGGCAAGGCCCACTGCCTGGGCACTGCCAGGTCCCAGGTGCCCATCCACCTTCAGCCCCCTACCTACACCCAGGGTCACACATGCTCACCTCTCAGACCTGCCCACATGCAGGCATCGAGCCACTCTCAGGCACAGCCTCACGCTAACTCTCAGCAAGACACAAAACACCGAGCCTCTCACCCCTATGCATGTACGGGCTCACACAAATGCATGCACACAACTCTTCCCCCACGTGCTGGGCCAAGTCCCCACCTGTCCCCAGAGCAGCTCCTCCCTACCCTCTCCCATTCCCTGGCCCCATGCAGGAAGGGTTGAGGACCTACCACATCAGATGGGCACAGGACAGGGAGCAACTTCTCATTCACAGACACCAACCCTGTAACACCTCCCTCCTTCTCCCTGGTGAGCAGGGGGAGGTGGAGATGGAGGTCAGGGGGATTGAGTAGAGGGTGGTTGAGATGCCAAGCTCCAGGGACAGTATAGCTTTGCACAATGGGGAAACCAGGTCACTACAGCTAGAAGGATTTGAGTCAGACATGAGGATGAAATTCCTGAAGAACTTGGGAGGTGTAGGGAGAAGAGGCCAAGAGTCAAACAGTGAATGGGGAACCCTAGCTGCAGGATTTAAGGCCCCGGAGTCTCTTGGTTCTGACACAATTCTATGGGCACCTACAGGGTAGCCTCAGAATCCAAGGGGCCCACTGGGTGGAGGTTCCTGAAGCAAAGGTCCCAGAACTTCTGCGTGAACTTCAGAAAGCAGGGAATCCTCCAGGGTTCTCAGGGAGGCCCCTCCTGGGCCTTCTGGGCAGCCTCAGGCAGGAGTGAGGGTGGATGCCCCCCACACCCTACAAGGGCCACCCACAGGCCACCTGCCCAAGCCAGTCGAGGGGCACTATCACAGGCAGGCACGCTAATTAAAACAGGAACCACACCGCCCTCCCCAGTCACCCCTCGCTACCCACACAAATTACATTTTATATGTTTTTTATTTACTGTGTCACTTTTAATTAAATCTGTAATCGCCTGCCTGAGAGGGGCATGGTCCCCATTTCCAAGCTCAGTGTGATCTGAGGGTGTGGGCACATGAGTGTGTGTGTGTGGTCACAGGGCTGAGCAGCACGCCCTTTCCAGGTGGGGGGCTGTAGTGTGTGCACAAGCGTGTCTCACAGTGTATGCGTGAGCGTGCATGTGGTCATGGCTACCTGAAGGGACAGCCCAGCCAGGTCTCCTCTCGGCCCTTGACCTGAGTCAGGGACACCCCTCTGCCAGCAGCAGCTAGAGGGGCTCCCAGAATGGTCTGTCTGCTCTAAGCCTCTCATGTGCAGTTGGGGAAACTGAAGTCCAGTGAGGGGTGGGACCTGCCAGGCAGACTCTCCCATGGCAGACAGTACTGTGTGAAACATTTGAGAGCCTGACTTTATTTTTTCCTTAAAGAGAAAAATAGAAATTGTACAACTCACTAAGTTTCTAAATTAGGAACGGGACCATAACATACTGTTCAGTAGGCACAGCCAATGCTAGAAATGTGTTTTGTTTTCACATTATGGTCAGTTAAGGGAAGCTGCAGGGCCAGAGAGAAGGGAGTGAGAGCAGAGGGGGAGGACTAGGCAGCAGACAAGACAGCAGAGGCCCCCCAGTCTGGAGAGAGAGAGCAGAGGGAAGAATGCCCCAGAATATATTGTCACCCCCTAGGCTGTGGGCCGAGCCTGGAGCATTCGTATCTTTAAATCACAGCTCTGGGAATTCCCTGGCGGTCCAGTGGTTAGGACTCTGCGCTTCCACTGCAGCGGGCACGGGTTCGATCCCTGGTCGGGGAATTAAGCTCCTGCATGCCAGGCGGCGCAGCCAAAAAATAAAATAAAGTAAAAAATAAATCACAGCTCTTCATCTGTTCTAAGGGTTTCTTCTCTGAAAAGAAGAGCAGAGCCTTTGGAAGACGTGCTCTGGTTCCCGTTTGGGGAGTGGATCTTCAGGGAGAGGTGATGGTGTCAGGGCTCCACCCGGAAAGAAAGGAGGTGGGAGAAGTTGGAGGAAGAAGTAGCCCCCAGGGGAGGGGGTGCGATACAGAGGCCTGGCAGTAGCAGGTATCCAACTCCCGCTGTTTTTTCTGAGTTTCCCACACGCAGAGACAGGTACACTGCACATGTGAGAGCATGTGCCACACACACACATTGGGCAGGTTTAGGGCTGTCCTGAGTTGGGGGGCTGCGTACTGCTTAAGCCATCCCAAGTCTCTGCCCGGGTTGCCGGATGGATGGAGTCCATCCATCTGAGAGAAGCCTTGCTCTGTGTGTGGGGGGCTAGGTCTGGCCAGGGCGTCACACCTGTGTAGCCACAGAGGTTGAGGGAGGGGGAGGGTGGGGTAACTTGTGGTGGGGGGTTGTGAAAGCAGGACCTGTTGGTGTCCTCCTGTAAGGGCAGAGTGGTGTGTAGGTATGAGCATGTGTGACCCTGTGCCCATGGCAGCAGTGAGGCTGCTGGGCAGGTAGGTTTGGGGGTGAGGGGATGACACATCCGGCTGGAAACACAGAGGTTAGATGTAGGTACACCTGTTGTATACCTGCATGCAGTATACAAGCGCAGGCTGTGTGTGTGTGTGTGTGTGTGTGTGTGTGTGTGTGTGTGAAAAAAAGTGTCCCTCCGAGAGCCCCCGCCCCCACCCCTGCCTGCTCCTGGCCCCAGTTGATTAATCATGGAGCTGAGTGGCTTCCAGCTTATCAGGTACCTTAATAGCTGAATAATTCCAGCACCGTCATTGAGCCCTTAATTGCTTTCTTGTGGCTGCAGCCCGGAGTGCATGCTGAGTGGGTGAGCTCCCAGGGGACCAGCCGCAAGCTCCAGGCAGCAGGCTGGATGGGCATCCCAGCTCATAGCTCCCTGCCACCTGGGTGGCCCCTCCGCAGGGGCCACAGGCCACAGCTGCCCTGCCTGATCATGTGGAGCCTGGCCGAAGGGCAGGCTGAGCTGTTTCTTGGGATGAGAACAAGGATGTCTTCCTGGAGGAGCTGGTGCAGCCCCAGCTGAGCCCTGGGAAGTGAGGGAGACCTGGGTAGGCAGAGAGCAGGTGAGGCTTTCTAAGTGAGAGGCACATGCATGGGTGTCGCTGTGATGAGCTTCAGCGCGGGAACAGCCGAAGCGCTTCCCACCCCAGCCCCCTGCTTCCCCCCTAGCCACCGTCATCCTCAATGAGCTCAACTGGACAGAGGCCCTGGAGAATGTATTCATTGAGAACCGCAGGCGGGACCCCACACTCCTGTGGCAGGTCTTCGGCAGTGCCACGGGAGTCACTCGCTATTATCCAGGTGAGCACTAGCCCATCTCCCCAGTCCACTCAGCACCCCACCCTCCTCCATCTCCCTGCCCCCTCATCCTGGGGTGCGTGGGGCGGGACGGTCACCTTGCTGGTTGCGGGGTGGCCTGGCCACTGCTGCAAGGCCTGCTACCAGCCCCATGCCCTTCCCTGCCTGTCCCCAGTCACCTCCTCTCCTCCCACAGCCACCCCATGGCGAGCCCCCAAGAAAATCGACCTGTACGATGTCCGAAGGAGACCCTGGTGAGCAAGCAAGGAGGGGCTGGGCAGGGACACCCCCTCAGCTCTCCCGCCTGCTCCCCTCCATCCCGATAACCAGGCCTCCAAGCAGGGCGCAGCCAGCTCTATCCAATTTTCATTTCACACATCGTTGCCACTGGAAAATGGATCCCATCACCCAGGCAGGCCTCCCAGCTGCCTCTGCCCCCTGTCCACTGCCCGGCACTCCACCCCCTCGGGACTGAGGGATTGGGCTAGTGGGGGTTCCTGAGGGTGGGTATGTCCTCCGTGGGTTTGGCCGGCCCCTGCTGTACCCATCTGAGCCCTAGACACCCCTACCCTCTGCTCTGCCTCTCCTGCAGTACTCCCTGGCCTCCTCCTCTGCCACCTGTTCAATCCCATACGCAGCTATGACTCTGCCCTTGGTGCCTCAGCCTGGGCCAGGGGAAATGACAAGCCACTGAGGCCATGGAACAGGCCTCCTAGCCTCTCTGGATCACCTGCTCACCCCTCCTTGGGGCTGTTCACATGTTGGGGGACCAGGTCACTCATGCCATGGGCAAGGACTGTCTGCTTTATTAAATGCGGTGTCCTCAGTGCCTAGAACCCTGTCTGACCCATGCCATGGATGCTCAATAGAAACATGTTGAATTGGGCTTCCTTGATGGCGCAGTGGTTGAGAGTCCGCCTGCCGACGCAGGGGACACGGGTTCGTGCCCTGGTCCGGGAAGATCCCACATGCCGTGGAGCGGCTGGGCCCGTGAGCCATGGCCACTGGGCCTGCGCGTCCAGAGCCTGTGCTCCGCAATGGGAGAGGCCACAGCAGTGAGAGGCCCACGTGCCGAAAAAAAAAAAAAATTAAAAAAAAGAAACATGTTGAATCAGTATGTGGGTGAAGGAAGGAAGAACCCACAAGGTCTCAGTGAGGCTGGCCCTAACTGAGGCTTCTCCTGGGCAGGTATATCCAGGGGGCCTCGTCGCCCAAGGACATGGTCATCATCGTGGATGTGTGAGTGAGCGATGCTGGCGGGTGGGGTGGGGGCGGGGCTAGGAACTAGAATATGCTGCTGGGGAACATGATGGGGAAGCAGCAGGAGAACACCTGAGGCCGAGCAGACGCCTCCGTGACCCACCCCCCAGGAGTGGCAGCGTGAGCGGGTTGACCCTGAAGCTGATGAAGACATCTGTCTGTGAGATGCTGGACACACTCTCCGATGATGACTATGTGAACGTTGCCTCCGTGAGTGGCAAGGGCGGTAGGCGGGCACTCCCTCCTGCCCCATGCAACCCCTGCATGCCCAGGCCAGCCTGAGGCCACTCACCACTCTCACTGTCCCTGCAGTTCAATGAAAAGGCACAGCCTGTGTCATGCTTCACACACCTGGTTCAGGCCAACGTGCGTAACAAGAAGGTGTTCAAGGAAGCTGTGCAGGGCATGGTGGCCAAGGGCACCACAGGCTACAAGGCCGGCTTTGAGTATGCCTTCGATCAGCTGCAGAATGTGAGCCCCCTGGGTGGGCGAACGGGTGGCCAGGGACAGGCAAGGGCCCAGGCTTGGTGACACCAGGGAAATCAAGATAGATGACCTTGTTAGTACCCAACAGGCAGGTTGGGCAGATAGCACTGTCAACTGTGGGGTAGGGGAGCCAGAGGGCCAGGCCCATTCCGGGGAAGGAGACCCACCTGTGGACCAGGGAGGGGCTGAAAGCTGCCTGACCCCACACCTACTCCTGCCCAGTCCAACATCACTCGTGCCAACTGCAATAAGATGATCATGATGTTCACGGACGGTGGTGAGGACCGCGTACAGGACGTCTTTGAGAAGTACAATTGGCCCAACCGGACGGTGAGGCTCAGCCCAGGTGGGGGCTGCCCTGACCTGGCCCAGTACAGGGGAGGGCTGTCCTCTGGCGGCCACGGCAGTAACCTCAAGCCCCAAACAGGTGCGCGTGTTTACTTTCTCCGTGGGGCAGCACAACTACGACGTCACACCCCTGCAGTGGATGGCCTGCACCAACAAAGGTACCTTGTCCGGGTGTCACTGCCACAGGGCCTGCCTGCCGTGTTCTGCCAATCCATTGGGTTGGTTGTCCACGTGTCCTTCATATGTCCAGCTTTCCAGCTGCTTGTTCATCCAGTGTCTGTCTTTCTGTATATGTGACTGGTCATCTCTCTAGGTGGCTAACTTGTCCATCTGACTCAGCCTCTTTCCACCTATCTGACTGTCCATTGTTCATCTGTCCCTAGCTTGTCTGCTCCTGCATCTGTTTTCTGGTCAATCCAACGCTCCATGCAATTGGGCCTGGCCTCCAGGTGGACTCTGAATGTCACTGCCATCCTAGAATGAGGGACTTCAGGCCTCAGGCTCCTCCTTTCATCCCAGTTGTGCTTCCTTAAACCCCTACACTCACAGCCCCTTCCATGTCATTGGTCCCATTCACAGGGTAATGGCAGGGAGCACTAAAGGAACATGAGTTCAGAGGAAATGACACCGAAAAGAGAGGGAACCTAAGAGACCAGTCAGGGCTGCAGACACACCCCAGGGTACAGGGCCTCCTGTGCCATGGATCCCAAGCAGCACCCAGGCCCACCTCTGCCTCCCCTTCCCTCACAGGTTACTATTTTGAGATCCCTTCCATCGGTGCCATTCGCATCAACACGCAGGTGAGACTGTGGGGGCGCCCCTCCTCCCAGCCCCTTGTCTTTGCTTCGCGGGGTCGTGGGAACCATGGGCTGCTGTGTGATGAGAGCGCCCCCTGGTGGCTAATTGACACATGGGGAGGCAGGACAGGGAAGATACAGTGGGAGGGGCAGACTCATGACGCCCCACCCCTGCCCCCACCACCTCCCCAGGAATATCTAGATGTATTGGGCAGGCCCATGGTGCTGGCGGGCAAGGAGGCCAAGCAGGTTCAATGGACCAACGTGTACGAGGATGCACTGGTAAGGCCTCGGGGCAAGGAAGGGGTGGGGCTGGTGACCTTCCCCCCAGGATGTGCCCACAGGGTCAGGTCCCATGAGGGCCCCCTTATGGTGGTAAACCAAACAGAGGAGAAAGAGAGGTGGCCTGTCCCCACACCCCTGCTCTGAACACTCAGGGTGGGGGCATGGCTGGCCACAGGAGTCTGACCCATCCTCCTCCTCTCCCTTCAGGGGCTGGGGTTGGTGGTGACAGGGACCCTCCCTGTTTTCAACCTGACGCAGGATGGCCCTGGGGAAAAGAAGGTGAGGTTCCCCACTGGGGAAGGGCTAGTCATGCCTGGGTCTCGAGAGCTGTGCATGCCCAAAACAGGTCTGGGATGGAGCGCGGATAGGCAGGCCTCTCAACTGGACAGGGGCAGCAGCTTGAGGCCATGGGCATGGGCAGTTGGGCACGGTGGCTCCCCCCATGGAATTGAGCCTGTTGCAGACCCCCTGCCTCTGCTCCCAGAACCAGCTGATCCTGGGCGTGATGGGCATTGACGTGGCTTTGAATGACATCAAGAGGCTGACTCCCAACTACACGGTGAGTGTCTACCTGCCCATCTCCCTGTTCCGCCTCTCCTGTGGACACAAGCCAGGCTCAGCAGAGGCTGATGGGGATTCCCACACCTCTGTGGAGTTCTCTGAGTTCAGGCGGTCAGGGAAGGCTTCCAGAGGAGGTGATCTTGGGCCTAGAACTGGGATCAGCAAACTTCTGTAAAGGGCCAGATTATAAATATTTTAGTCTCTGCCAGCCTAAATACTCATACTCATACTCAATTCTACTGCATTGAGGAAACAGCCAGAGACAAAACATAAATAAATGGGCATGGCTATGTTCCAATACAATTTTGTTTGTAGATACTAAAATTTGGATTTCGAATAATTTTCACAAGTCATGAAATAGAAATCCCTCTTTTTCAATCATTTAAAAATGTAAAAACCATTCTTATCTCACAGCAGTACAGTAACCAGCAGCGGGTCAGATGTGGTCCATGGGCCCTAGTTTGTCGACCCCTGGTCCGTCACATAGGCAGGAGTGTCCTGGGTAGAAAGGAGGTGAAGGCGTACCTTGGAGGCAAAGGGAACTCTCTGGGCAAAGGCCTGAAGGTGAAAAACAGAATCATAAGCCAGGGAAGGGGCCAGATCAGTGTGGCTGACCCAGGGCCTATGGCAAAGAGTTTGGGACTTGGTTGTGAAAAGGTTGGGAGATGTGTGTCAGCATGCTTAAACCTGAGCCACATGAAGGCCCCAAGTCTTTGGCCTCCATCTGCAGTGAGAAAACTGCCTCAGAGAGGTATGGGGTGAGTCCAGAGTCCTGCTTTTCTTTCCCTTACACTTGGAAGGGACACCCCAGGTAGTCCAAGGGTACACTCGTCCCCCTGCGGTCCACCAAGATGGGGACCAAGAAGAGGCCGTAGTGGGGAGAGGAGGGGAGGGCAACAGCAGCCTTGTGGGGCCAGCGGAGGTGGAGAGGTTCCGCTGACTGATAGCGCCATGAGAACCCGGGGGAGGGGCTGAGAAGGCCAAATCACATTAAGGTCCCACAGAGCTGGCCAGCATGGGCCAGGGCTAGTGCATGAGGGGCACCAGCCTGCTGGACTTGGCTTGAGAGGTAGGCTTGGGGCCGAGCGGCATGTTGGGGTCCCTGACCCAGGAAGGCAGATGGCACCCCCCAGCAGCGTGGGAGGCAGGATGAGAAAGAGCTCTGGAGCCCAGGAAATCCCTGCCCAACCCTCCAGGCCCTAAGCCCCTCTACCTATACCCCCAGCTTGGAGCCAACGGCTACGTGTTTGCCATTGACCTGAATGGCTACGTGTTGCTGCACCCCAGCCTCAAGCCCCAGGTGAGCCAGATGGGTGGCCTGCAGATGGGGGGTAAACCCTGTGAGAGAAGGTCCTGACTTCCTGCCCTGCCTCCCCTAGACCACCAACTTCCGGGAGCCTGTGACCCTGGACTTCCTGGATGCAGAGCTGGAGGATGAGAACAAGGAGGAGGTAAGGAGAAGAGGAGGAGGGATGGGGGCGGGCATCCAGAGCAGAGAAGGGTAGGGGCCCCACCCTTCACGTCTCTGACCCTTCCAGATCCGTCGGAGCATGATCGATGGCAACAAGGGCCACAAACAGATCAGAACGCTGGTCAAGTCCTTGGATGAGGTGAGAAGGGGACAGAAGGGGGACAGAAGGTCAGGGTGGACACCCTCCTACCCCCCACTCCACCCCAGCCTGCTACCCCAAGCACCTGACCCAGCCTCTTCTCCCAGAGGTACATAGACGAGGTGATGCGGAACTACACCTGGGTGCCTATAAGGAGCACCAACTACAGGTGAGTGGAGCCAGGCTGGGCAGGCAGGGAGGGGCAGGGCAGCCCCAGAGCCCTAGCTGCCCCTCTGTCCCCCACCCCCGTGTGCCAGTTCTCAGTGGCTGTGACCACGATCCCAGTGGGGCCCCAGCAGCCAGGGCTGCTTACTTCTCACTCCTGGGTGCTCAGTCCCAAGGGTCCCTCGCTGGCCCTTCATGAACAAGCAGCATCTCCTGGGAGCGCACAGTGGAGACCTGACAGTGCATCTGATGCCTCCCCATTCCCCACCACCCTCTCTACATCCCTCCCACCTTGGATTGTATCCCTGGATGTGTGCATGCAGGATGTCATCCTCAGCACGTTCACCGGCCTGCTCTCAGCAGTTGTCGCAGCCTCAGAGAGTGTACTGACTGTCTTCTGCGTGCCCCCAGAGCTGGTCTCCTTCACACTCCAGCACCAGCCCATGACTGCCCCTCACTGTGATAGTGCCAGCCCTGCTTTTAGCTGGCTCTCACATGGCCTGAGTCTCTGGGGACTAAGGACCCCGCTCTCATGGCAACACCCCCACCCCCATCCCCACAGCCTACCTCACTGACAGTATTCTGACCCTGTGAGTCTGCTGCTGGCCAGCTGGAGGAGACTGGCTGGGCAGGTGGTGTGCTGGGGGAGGCCGCTGGGGCGAGGGGTGGGATGGGGAATTGCTTTGGGCTGGGAGTTCTGAGGCCTCCAGGAGAGTTTGGGAAGTGGAGGGCCCAGGCCCCTAGGCCCTGAATCTCTCACAGCTAACCAGGGAAAGGTGTCCCTGGTGGTCGGGGGAGGGGATGCCACAGCCTGGGCCTCTCACCCAGCTCCAAAGCCGTGGGGAGGAGGGTGCCAATGGGGCCCGCCTCTCTCCAGCAGTGACCTGTGCTCCTCCCATCCCCTCCTCCCCAGCCTAGGGCTAGTGCTCCCGCCCTACAGCACCTTCTACCTCCAAGCCAACCTCAGTGACCAGATCCTGCAGGTCAAGTGTAAGTGGCCCGGCCCCTGCCTGCGCCCTGCACCCCCGCCTTTGCCCCGCACCCTGGCTGGCCCCAGGCAGCATAGCCAGCCGCTTGCGGCCAGGCGGCCCCTCCTGCCCAATCTGCCCGCCCCCCAGGCGCCCGCAGGCTGGGACACCAGCCATCGGAAAGTCTGTGGAACTCTGCATGCTTGCCTTTTCTCAGATTTGGTTCCAGACCATTCTCTCATGGTTTCCATTGAGGTTCTGTTTTTGGTTTCTCCTCCTCCGTGTCTTCCCTCCTTAGCCTGCCTCCCCCACACACGCCTGGGGGCTGAGTTCTTGGAAGACACCCCCTCCTCTCATCCCTCCTGCCCCCTGCTCCCTGCGCAGCGCTCTCCCGCTGTGGCACCACCCCCGGGTCTCTCTCCACCCTGCCCCCTCTTCTGTCCCCCCTCGCTCATCCTCCCTTATTTTCCTCCTCACCTCTTCTCTCACCTTCTGCCTCCATCGCCTTCCTGCTCCCTCACTCTCTCCCTTTGCCCTTCCTCCTTCCCTCCCGCTCCCTCTCGCCCTCCCGCCTCCTCCTTTCCCCTCCCTGCACCCGCACCTTCTCTCCCTCCCTCTTCCTTCTGCTCACTCCCTCCATTTCTCTCTCCCACATCCCCTCCCTCCCACTCCCCATTCAGTCTCTCCCCCTCTCTTCTCCTTTCACACTCTCCTCCCTCCATCTTCTCTCCTACCCCTTCCCCTCCTTTGCTCCCTTCCTCGGGCCTTCATCCCTGCCTCCCCCACCCTCCCTGTCTCTTGCCCTTCCTCCTTCCTTCCCTCCCTCTCCTGCTCCTCTGCCTGTGGCTCATCCCTGCATGTCCTGCTCACCTTGGGCCTCCCCCAGAGGCCTCTGGAGCCCGTGGCCCCGCCTGCCCACCGCCCGAGGTCACTGGGAGGGAGGCTGGGGCTCCGGCCCCACCGGGCGCCCCCCACCTGCCTGGCTGACTGGGGCTCATCTCCTTTGAGTTTTCTCGCTCTCTCTTTCTCTCTCATGTCGTTTTTTGCAAGAAGTTTCCTTTCGGTATGATGATGAGACACAATATTTTCATTCAAACAGCCATTGAATAAAATATTGTTTGTGCCCCTCCCCTTCCCCTCCCCCTTTTCGTTTGTTTTTGTGTTTGTGTTGTTTTTGTTTTCCTCGCTTTCTCTCTTGGTGGACTGTCCCAGTGCCAATCAGCAAACTGAAGGGCAAGTAATTTCAGAACCAGTGCACCCTCCTCTCCCCATCCCACCCCCTGCCCTCAGGCCCCTGCTTGCCCCCCTGCCTGCCC
>NW_020171983.1:426659-429270 GCF_003031525.2 Neophocaena asiaeorientalis asiaeorientalis
CCCAGTACCAGCCAAACCCCTGCTCTCCAGGGCTCCCCCCCCAGCATCCCCTGGGCTCCTCTAGTTCTTGCCTTTCCTCTGATCCCTAAACCTCTATTAGAGCCAGCAGCCCTTTCCCCCGGCCCTGCCTGCAGGGTGGTCTCTGGCGTGTTCTGAGAGCTCAGACCCTCTCCTCATCCTCCTGGCTCCCTCTGGGCAGGCCTCTGCCCCCCACCCCACCTTCTCTGTCCCTCCAAGACAACTCAACAGTGGGGACAGGGCTAGATGCCTCTCTACCACCTCCCACCCACTGGGGCAAGGGGCCTGAGATGTAGGGGGTAGATCAGTCCTCAAAGGGGCTTATGTGAGGCTTCCTCAGGGATATTCTCCCTTCTCAGATCTCTCCAGTTTCTCTCCACAAGCTGGCGGCCCTCCCAAGGGGAGACAGAAGGCTTTGGAAGCCCCACACCCTGGCCCTGGGGCCCAGGGGCAGGATAGGGCAGCAGCCGGGCCACCAGGAGAGCAAGGCAGACCCAACGCTGGCCTAGGTGCTGAAACCCCTGTCCCCTGCCACCCCTGCTACTCCTGGTGACTTTGTAAAGGCCCACTGGCCCAGCCCTGCCCTGGGGTGCTGGCTGCTCCTGGGAAGAGTGGTCAGGTATGGAAGGTGTTCCCCTGGGAAATAAAGGCAGACTCAGGGCCCCTGGGCCTGGCTGGGAACAGAAGGGGATCTTTCTGGACCCCAAGGGCCAGCAAAGGAGCTTAGAGGGAATCAGGCTGGGGGTGAAGAAGAAGATTCTGGCACTCAGAGGTACTTAAGCCAGAGACTTCGGGAAAAGGTAGGCAGTGAACTCACAGGCCCTGGCAAAGAACAAGAGTGAGAGAGGACAGCACACAAGGGTCTCTGCCGCTGGTGCACAGAGAGGCCCCCCCACGGAACACCGAGGCAGATGGGCCATGGAGAGCCATGGGGAGATGTCCTGTCCCCAGTCCGCATGGGGAAGTAGGGCCTCCCTAAGAAGCCCTAGTGGCCCTGTCCAGCCTAGTCCAGCAAAGGGGATCCAGCTGCCCCCACTGGCCTGGGTGGAGGTGGAGGACGTGCCCTACTCCCACTAGCTTGAGTTGTCTTGTCTCCCCCTCCTACATCCCTCCCAGTGACCCCAGAAATGCAGGGCCCTGATAACAATGACAACCATAGCATAGTCTCCCTTCCTCTCCCCCCACCTCTTTTTCTTTCTCCTCTTCTTCCTCTCCCCACCCCAACCCTTCCCTGTTGGCTTGTGTCCAAACCCTGCCTCACAGTCCTATCAGAAAGCAACAGTCCAACCAGTGACTGCCCAGCTCCTCCAGGCACCCAAAGTCCCCCTCCCCAGAATCTTGCAGTGCACTGTGGGAGTATTTTGGAACAGGGAAGACCCCTCTTCTGCAAAAATAAAGCACTGGGACTTCCCTGGCAGTCCAGTGGTTAAGATGCCAGGCTTCCAATGAAGGGGGGGCGTGGGTTCGAACCCTGGTCGGGGAACTAAGACCCCACATGCCGCGTGGCAAGAAAAAAACAAAAAAAAAAGAGGTTGGAATCTGGGTGAAAGGATAGGGAGGTGCATTGCCCAGAGTAAGAGAACAGAGGGACACCTCCCAGACTCAGACCAGCAAGGTGGCCAGCCCAGCTGGGCAGGGAGAGGCCCCAGAGGAGCCCTAGTAGCCACATCCCCAGATTCACTCACAGACCCACACAGGGACCTTTGCACACATGCACACATGCTTACACACTCATGCATACACACACGTGCTCTCACATGCACATACACGCTCATACATATGTGCTCACTCTCACACACGTACAGGCCCAGTCGGTGGATCCCTCAACAGCACCCCATGCCTTCTCTGGAGCCCCCAGCTTCTCCCTTGCTGCTCTGAGCCCAGACAGGTCCTCGGAAGGATAGATTCGACACAGGCCTTCTGGATAGACCAGAACCTGCCCTCATGCCCCCGGCCCAAGAGGGTGTTAATGTTTGAGCAGCGCTTCTGTGCCCTCCCAGCTCCCGGACTCTCCTCTCACAGTGTGGGAACATTCAGGGATCTCCCCTCACCCAGCCTCCTACCCCAGGGAAGACCACTGGACCCCCACAATGCACTGCAGCCCACCCCCAGCTGCCCACACTGTCTCTGGTTGGACTGTCTGTGCCCGTGAGGAACCCCCTCGGTTTGGCCATGTTGATGCCTGACACAGAATAAAAGCAAGACCTACCAAAATGCAAACAGCTACAGCAAAGAGAGATAAAACTCCGCAGCCAAAAGCCAGTTCCATTCCTCAGAGTCTCTTTGGAGGAAGGAAGCTCAGCATGCGGTTTTTTCCATTATGGATGTGATAAGAGCGAGACTGGTGCCTCCCCCAGACCATGCATATATATAGCAGTGTGTGTATATATATGTGTGTGTGTATGTCCGTGTATATGTGCTATACAGCCGTATGGAAGCATATACAGCCACGCCAAGGGACTCACTGCCGACAGAGGACCAGGCCTGGGCAACATATTGGCTATAACTGCCCTCCTCCTGCGATGCTGTAGTCTCCACAGGCCCTCCCCGCCCGCCCCTTCTCTCTGGCTCGAACTTGAACATGGAAGTGGCG
>NW_020171983.1:429592-434598 GCF_003031525.2 Neophocaena asiaeorientalis asiaeorientalis
CCCCCCTTTCTTTTGCAGATTTTGAGTTCCTGCTCCCCAGCAGCTTTGAGTCTGAAGGACATGTTTTCATTGCTCCCAGGTAGCTTGCGTGTGGCCTTGCTGAGGTGTCCTCCCCCAACCCGACCTCCCTGGGCCCACCTCCTGCACTGCTGCCTGGAGCTATGTGTCTGTGTCCTGTGCAGTGTCACCCTGCCATGCACAGCCCTGTATGTGTGGCCGTGTGCATACCTGGGCCGTGTAGGCACACCAGGCACCAGTGCCCATAGCTTCAGCTCCCACCAGGCCTCGGACGGGAGGGCTCTGGACTCTCTGTTGACCTTCCCTGCCCTCCCAGGCCACCAGGGAGGAGCCCTTTCTGCCCTGCGCCGGCTGTCCGCAGCACGCCCCTCACTGGGCAGCTGCTGCTCTGGTTTGTGGCGCCCTCCCCACCCCACCCCCACCCCACACCTGTCCTTGTCCTGTGTCAGTCAGTGTTTGTGTGGGTGTGGTGACCGAGCCAGCCAGAGCCCCTGTCGGCAGTGCCCCATCTAGGTGTGGTGGCTCACTGAGGACGGGAGGAGGATGAGGGGATGGGGACTATGAAGAGCTCTCTGGAAAGTAAGGGATCAGGGCCCAGCACAGGCCTGGGCCTGGACCATCCTTGGCATGCACCCTCGTGTGCACACCCTCTGTCTGTTGGCCCACATCTGAGGAGGCCAGCAGCCCTGTGGCCTGGGCTTTGCATGAGGGCAGGTGGGTGCAACTGACAGAGATCCATGGGCACTCTCAGGTACCACACGGGGGCTCTGGACACTCCTAACCTCCATGTGTGTGCACGTGCGTGCATGCACCCACAAAGTTCGCTGTGACTCTCTGTAGATGTGTGTTTGTATTTGTGAGTCATCATGTACATTTGTAAGCGTCCAAGTGTAAATGTGGGGTGGCCGTGTGCATTGGTGACTGGGGGAATGTATGGAAAGGCCTGTGTGGCCCACAGGACCCTGAGGGAGCTCTGAGGGCAGGGACCATGTTTGTTTTTGTCACCTCTGTATCTTTGGCACAGGAGAGCTCAATAAATACGTGTTGGGTGAGTGTAAATGTACATACTATGTGAGGGGGAGGGACTGCAGGTGACTTGTATCCCAGGTTCAGCTGTATGGGTGTCACTCTAAGTGTATCAGGTGTGTTCTCCCCCATACAGAAGTGCAGGCTGTGTACTGCACAAAGGCCCTGGGAGCAAGTGGGGACTGAGATTCAGTCCCAGGTGCCCTCATCAAGCTTTGGGCCCTAGCACAGCCTCGGGAAGAAGAGCATTTAAAAATTTCCCACAAAGTTGCTGCCATGCAGGCCAGTGAGGAGGTCTCTGGTGGCAGGGGTATGGATGAGGGATTAGGCAGGAAAGATAGCTCCATGTACCAGGGTAGAAGGACTGCTTGCCAAGACTTCCTGGGGAGCAGAACCCCAAGCAGATCTCCCTGCTCCCTTCAGCCCCTACGTTCTCTGGACCCACATTCTGAGCCCAGAGAGGACCTTGAGGAGGTGAGGGATTTGGCCTGTCCATCTCTGGGGGAAGAGCACTCTGGGCAGAGGGAACAGCCAATCCAAGGAGCCACGTGTTCCCACTGACTTGGTGACACCCTCTGTGGTATGATGAAAAACACTAAGGCTCAGGGATCTTGAGTGAGTTGCCCAAAGGTACACAGCCAGGAAGCAGCAGGATGAGGTCTCAGACCAACTAAGCCAGTGTCAGGACTCCACCCACTGTGCCCACGGGACGCTATGGCACACAGTTGGATGAGCCAGCCATGAGGCATTTCCTGGGGCCTCCCAGGTGCACCGTCTAGCTCCAGCTACACAGGAGAGGTGGGAGGCTCTGCAGGGCCATGCCCAGAAGGGAGAACCTGCTTGGGTGGAGGAAGCAGACCCTCATTCTCTGCTTCTTGCACTTAAGCATGTCAGTTCTGCCCCTGTCCAGACCTGGTTACCTGCTGGGCGTATAGTCACTGCAGCCTGTAAGAATACACATGCCCCTCCCTGAGGCCTGGGCTTCTCAGCGAATGGCCAGGCAGGCCTGTTGGGAAGCCTCAACCCTATTGCCCTGTGCATCCCCCCAAGCCCACTCTTCTTGCCCCTCCCCACCCCCAGAGAGTATTGCAAGGAACTGAATGCCTCAGACAACAACACTGAGTTCCTGAAGAACTTCATTGAGCTCATGGAGAAAGTGACTCCAGACTCCAAGCAGTGTGAGTGACTGGTGGGGCAGCGGGGTCTGGGCAGTGCCAGACGGCAAGGGGGCAGCCCAGAGGAACCCAGAGACTGGGCAGGTGTGGAAACATGGAGGCCCAAACCAAGGGCAGGTCCTGGGCCAGGTCATGGGGAAGGTTCGGAGCCTTGGGGGTAGTGGGGAGAGTGGGCAGGGATTCACAAGAAGATCCTCCCTCCACCCCAACCCTCCTGTTCCAGGCAACAACTTCCTTCTGCACAACCTGATCTTGGACACGGGCATCACACAGCAGCTGGTGGAGCGCGTGTGGCGGGACCAGGATCTCAACACGTAGGCACCACCCAGCCTGTGGGGGCAGGAGGCTGGGATGGGCCCAGAGGCGCTGACCGTGCCCTGCAGAAAGTAGGTCTGTGACCTCACCTCCCTGCTGCCCCCAGGTACAGCCTTCTGGCCGTGTTCGCCGCCACTGATGGTGGCATCACTCGCGTATTCCCCAACAAGTAAGTGACCTGCCCCACTATCCGACACCCTGCCCCTGCTGGGACCCCGCCTGTCCCGCTGCCCAGAGGCCTTCTTGCATCTGCTGAGACCACTGCCCCCACCAGCCAGCCCTCCACCAACCTCTTGTGTGACCAGGGCAGCTGAGGACTGGACAGAGACCCCTGAGCCCTTCAATGCCAGCTTCTACCGCCGCAGCCTGGATAACCATGGCTATGTCTTCAAGCCCCCACAACAGGATGGTGAGTGTCCTCCCAGGCGCACAGCAGCAGGTGGGAAGCTGAGGCTTCTCTGTCTGTTCAGCCAGGGCGAGGCTCTGCTCTTTGAGGTCCCTCTCAAATTCGAGGCTGGCTGGCTGAGATGGGGCAGATAAAGAGAGGGCTAGGCTGTGCCAAATGCTATGCTGGGTGCCCGGTGCTTAGGCTGAGGTCAGCCTTGCCTTGGGTTCCTGGGCTCACAGGGCCCAGCACAGAGTGGTCATGTGGCTGCCAGCCCCTACTCCTGACCACCCCACCTCACCCACCCCCAGCCCGGTTAAGGCCGCTGGAGCTGGAGAATGACACGGTGGGCATCCTCGTCAGCACGGCTGTGGAGCTCAGCCTAGGTGGACGCACACTGAGGCCAGCAGGTGAATACCCAGGGCGGAGGTATGGAAAGAGAAAATGGGCAGTGTGCTGCCCAGGTAGGTGGGCATTGATGGCCCCTTGCTCTCCCCCACAGTGGTAGGCGTTAAGCTGGACCTAGAGGCCTGGGCTGAGAAGTTCAAGGTGCTAGCCAGCAACCGTACCCACCAGGACCAGCCTCAGAAGGTATCTGGTCAGGGATGAGGGCAGTAAGCCCAGAAGCACCCATTCTGAAGTCCCCAGGAACCCCTACCAGTCCTCCCACTCAGAGTGGCTCTGGTGCCTCTGGGGAGGCAGGGTCCCCGATGTATAAAGGGTGATGGGAGGAGGAAAACTGGTGGGCACTTACGGTCCTTGCTCTCTGCCCAGCAGTGCGGCCCCAACAGCCACTGTGAGATGGACTGCGAGGTTAACAACGAGGTGCGTGTGCCCTGAACCCTAGCTTACCCCACTCCTGGACACCTGAGTCCCAAATGCAGCTCCTAGCCCATCCCATCCCTTAGCCAGTGGGTCTCAACATCCCACCCTGACTTCACAGCTTTACCAGAACTGGGGGAATGGTGCCCCCTCCACTCAGCTACTGGACTGCCAGGGTCTGTGGAGGAAAGGCTGGGCTGGAGCCCCTCCCCATCTTCCTCCCCCTTTCCCACCTCTCAGGACCTGCTCTGTGTTCTCATTGATGATGGGGGATTCCTGGTGCTGTCAAACCAGAACCATCAGTGGGACCAGGTGAGGGTCAGGAAGAGGGTGGAAGGAGAGGGTCCGGGTTTGAGCCTTCTGGGGATATGGCACTGCCAGCCCTGTGACTACCACTGCCTCCCGGCATCCCCAGGTGGGCAGATTCTTCAGTGAGGTGGATGCCAACCTGATGCTGGCACTCTACAATAACTCCTTCTACACCCGCAAGGAGTCCTACGACTATCAGGCAGCCTGTGCCCCCCTGCCCCCGGGCAACCTGGGTGCCGCACCCCGGGGCATCTTTGTGGTGAGCCCCAGCAATGCCTGGCCTGCATATGGGGGGGACTGGGAGACCTGCCCACAGATGACCCCCCTACCTCTAACGAGAAAGCTGGGGGTGAACCAGGTCCAGGGGCAGCAGTGGGAGCCCATGCCACTCTCTCCACTGCAGCCCACCATTGCAGACTTCCTTAACCTAGCCTGGTGGACCTCTGCTGCGGCCTGGTGAGTCCCCAGGGGAAATGGGAGCGGGAGGGTGCTCCCTGGGCAGGAGGGCTGGAAAGAAATGGGGCACGGTACTGGCCTCTGCTGACCACTCCCACTCGGTGACCCATGCCCTGCAGGTCTTTGTTCCAGCAACTTCTCTATGGTCTCATCTACCACAGCTGGTTCCAGGCAGGTAGGTAGGGCTTTGGAGGTCCCTCCTCAAAGCCCCTCCCCAATCTGAGACCTACTCCAAAGGGAGGGCAGGGCTTACGGCTGAGCGAGGCTCAGGGTGTAGGGGTGCAGCTGAGGGGCTCTGGACCCTCGCAGACCCCGCGGAGGCCGAGGGGAACCCCGAGGTGCGCGAGAGCAGCTGCGTCATGAAACAGACCCAGTACTACTTCGGTTCGGTGAACGCCTCCTACAACGCCATCATCGACTGCGGAAACTGCTCCAGGTGCGCGCGCGCAGCTGGCCAGAGGGGCGGGGCCGGGCCGGGGCCGGGCCGGGGCTGCAGCGGG
>NW_020171983.1:434955-436416 GCF_003031525.2 Neophocaena asiaeorientalis asiaeorientalis
CAGGCTCTTCCACGCGCAGAGACTCACCCACACCAACCTTCTCTTCGTGGTGGCAGAGAAGCCGCTGTGCAGCCAGTGTGAGGCCGGCCGGCTGCTGCAGAAGGAGACACACTGTATCCTTCCCGCGTTGCTCCCCGGCCCCTCCCGCCCAGCGCGTTCCCTCTGTGCCGCCGCCCCCTTGACTCCCCACCCATGCCCAGCGGACGGCCCGGAGCAGTGTGAACTGGTGCAGAGACCCCGATACCGGAGAGGCCCACACATCTGCTTCGACTACAACGCCACGGTGAGGAGGGGGGCGGCGGCCTTGACCTGCAGCTCCCCTGCCCCAGGGCTAGTGCGGCCCTGCGCACCCCCTGCCCGCCCAGCCCGGGCAGACCGGCTGCTCCTTGTCTCTTTCCACAGGAAGATACCTCAGACTGCGGCCGCGGAGCCTCTTTCCCACCGTCGTTGGGCGTCTTGGTGTCCCTGCAGCTGCTGCTCCTCCTGAGCCTGCCTCCCCGGCCGCAGCCTCAAGTCCACGCCCAAGGCTGCTGAACTGTCAGAGTGTCCCCAGACCCCTCATTCCCACTGGACTCACCCACCCCGGAGGGCTGGGCCAGGGAGGCCACAGTACTGGTGCCAAACCAGACCTCCACTGCCCGCCCTGCCCCGAGGCTCCCTTTGTGTGGAAGACCTAGGTCTTGCCCCAGCTGGACTCCTCTAACCTGGCCCTTCTGCTACACCCAGGGCTAAATCTGGGAATAATGGAGGAAATTGAGATGGGCAGTTTGAGGCCTGTGCATCCCAGCTTAAGTCCTGGCAGGAGAGAGGTCCTGGGGCAGCCCCCAATGAGCTCCTGCCTCTCTCAGGCCTACAGCCACCTGTCCCTCCCCAAGCCCGGCAGGTGGCAGGACAGTGACAGTGACACCGGCTAAGACTCAACCCCATACACATCTGGAGCCCTGAGGGCAGAAACTGGACTCCGACATACCCAGGAGGGCACACACACAAACAGACGTGCACAGACACACACACCCTGGGGTGGGGTGAGGGTGGGGGCTCACAAAGCCTTATACGGGGTGAGGGGTTGGTAGGAGGTTGGCATGTGCACACTCCATCTCCTGCTCACCATCCGCCTCTTATGTGACCTGTAACCCAGCTGGTCCCCCATCTCTAAAGCTGAATGTCAAACAGTGCCAAATGCTGGGGCAAAGGGTGAAGACCCCTCTGTCCTGACCTAGCCGCCAGTGTCCCCTTATTGCCCCTGACCCTGCCAGGTGCTCACTGTAACCATTTCTCACTAGTGTCAGGCCCCCAGTGGGACCACATGCCACTGCCTGCACCCCTCAGCAGAGGAACTCTCACCAGGCATCACCCTTTGCCTTAGCGGGGGTGACTTGATTACTCCTAGCTGGGTCATCCCACCCCCAATCTGCCCCTTATACACTCAGGCCTGTCTTTCCCACTCACACACTCCCTGGC
>NW_020171983.1:436709-472756 GCF_003031525.2 Neophocaena asiaeorientalis asiaeorientalis
CTCCCTGCTGAACACACACTTGCACATACATATACACACTCTGTGCACATACACAGGCTGGGCCTGGGAACATCTCTTCACACCATTCATTCTGGTCATTTCTTGCAAAGGCATCCCAGCCTGGGGGCCATTGGGGGACTGAGGGCAGGGGGATATGGCCATAGGGCTCAGATGGACTGGGAGGAGGGGGGGAGGGTGATACATTAATTAATGGCTCCGTTAATTAATGTCACGTTGCTTGTCGCTCAGTGTGTGTGTATGGTCCATGCCCACTGCTGGTGCCAGGGTGGGCACCCATGCTGTACACCCAGCCTAGATGCCAGCCATGTCTTGCAGGGGCGTGTGTGTAACTGTAGTGTAGTCAGGTGCTCAATGGAGAATATAAAAATAAAGAAAGAAACATATACAGATAAATTAATATATATTTTAAGTTTAAAAAACAGAAAAGCAGACAAAGCAATCCCCATCAGGTAGCTGTCAAACCCCCAGCTGGGTCTGATCCTTCTCATCACCCACCCGACCTGGCTGTCCCCTCACCTCGGGCTTGGGGGATCTGTGGGGGACTGGGGGGCCATTTCCTTTTATCTGCCCTTTTTTTTTGGTTGTTCTATTTTGTACAGACAAGTCAGAAAAACAACAGCGACAAAAAAGTCAAGAAACTTTGTAAAATATTGTGTGTGTGATTCCTTGTAAAATATTTTCAAATGGTTTATTACAAAAGATCAGTTATTAAATAATGTTCATATTTTCACTTCAAATGGTTCCCATACACTGTCTCTGCCCTGGAGTGAGGACTGGGTGGCTTGAAGACAGGTGGCCATGACCTCAGAGCCCCACTTACCACTTAATTGGGAGTGAAGGCCATAGCAATCCAGGTCTCTGGTGGGTGGAGGGCATGACGCTTCCCAGGCCTCCTAAGTGCTAGATCCTTGACATCCTTTGTCTTGTATAATCTTCTCAAAAGCCTCCAGGAAAAACTGTCTTTAAAAAAAAAAAAGTCTCCCAGAGGCTCAAGGCCAAGACTGTGGAGGAAAGAAGATGGAGATGAGATGCAGGCTTCTAGCCAATAGGATCAGACTACCAGGGCCTACGCAGGTCCTCCAGGTGGAGCAAAGAGTGAATACCTGGCCCAAGTCCATGACTTCGTGCTTGAGGGCCAGTGCTGCTGTCCAGAGGAGGCCAAGGTCTGGCCCACCCACAAGCATGATGGTTGCTCCTTCCCAGCCCAGAGGAGGCCTGGTGCTGTCAGTGGCCACTGCTGCTCACGCTGGAACACAGCTCTGAGTCCATTTCAGCAAATCTCGGGCCTCCCTCTGGCAAGCCCTACACGCTTGTTCATTTTAATCCCAACTCTCTTAATAGTCAATCCTATTCTGTGTGACCTTCGAGTTTCTTTTCAACGGGAAAGACTTATAACCACCAGTGCAGAGATTTCCCAGTACTACTGACACTTGCTCTCTTACAGTACACACTCCACACTATGTACTCACCCTGTGCTGAGTACTCACCACACATTAGAGTTGGATATTAGTTTATCTCCATACCGCAGATGAGCAAATTGAGACTTAGGAGAAATCCTTTCTCCCAGATGCAAGAAACCAGCAAAGGTTTTGGAAATGAGGTGGCCTGTGGCTTGGGGACCTTGGACGCTAAATAAATAAAAGAGGGCATTCCAGGTCTTAGTGAAGACACCTTTCCTCACCCTCTGCAAGGGTTGGCCACAGAGCAAAGCCTAACTAGCAACCCCTGAGGCAGCTCCCATGCTCCGCAACAGCCCCAGAGGTCCTGGGGTAGACCTGCCATGTAAAATACAGAACATCCAATCAAATTTGGAATTTCAGATAATCAATGAATATTCTTCAGTATGTTCCCAACATTGCATGAGACATAACTATGCTAAAAATTGAAGACATGCTTATACTGAAAAAATTATTCATTGTTTAACTGAAATGCTAATTGAGCGCCCTGTATTTTGATTTGCTATGTCTGGCAACCCTACCCTGAGGTGGCATGCAGCAGGAACCCAGAGCCCAAAGGTAAAGGAAAGCAACACCTTTTGTGATCTGGAAGGCTGTGCACACGTCGGCAGTTGTACTGAGATCAGTGGCAGAAAGGAAGGGATTCTGCACTTTATAAATGTACTTTGTCATACATTTATTTTAATTATATGCATATTAAAAAAATAATATACAAAAAACAAAAATCAGTTTTGCACAGGACACAACCTACCTGAAGCCACCGTTGCAGTGAGGTGGAGACCCAAGGCCAGCCTGACCCAAGTTTGTGGAGAGACCTCTCTCTTCATCAGGATCAGCGATTGACTGTGGTGAGGAAGAGAGTCACTAAGAGAAGTCCAGTCTCACCCCTTTGGGGGCTGGAGATCCGAGTTCCGGTATGGGCTCCACCTCATTTGTAACAAGGGCAGCCTGGGCAACACACTCACTGAGCACCCAGGGTGGACTGGCATTATACACGCCAGTCCCCTTAGATCCTCACGGTAGGTCCTGTCATCATCCCCATTTTACTGTCCATGAAACTGGGTTTCAACAAAGTTCGGGAATTTGGCCATTGTCACACAGCCGCCAAAACGCAGAGCAAGAATTCCAACCTGGATCAGGCACACACCAGACCGCGGAAGTTCCAGGAGTTCGCGCCCCCTGGACCATCCAACATTCCTACCTGCACACCTGCCCACTAGGACACACCCACTCAGATAAACAGGCACACACTGAGCCAATCCTTCCGGGAAATTCAGCACGCGCGTGGCCTGCAACTGTGCTGCCGCTGGTACCCGCTGCTCTCCAGAGGTTAGCGATGCCCGTTCACCCTCCGCCACCTCTGGAGAACCGACGGAAACGGTCCTGAGAACTACAACTCCCAAGCACACCCTCCTCTTCCGGCGCACAGCCTCCTGGGACTTGTTGTTCTACCCAGAACCCTGATATCCGCCGGTCCCGGCTCCGGCCGAGGACTCCATGTCCCAGCATGCCGCGGAACCGCAAGGCCGACGTTCAGAGGGCCTCCTGCAGCCTCTCCGGGCGCGCAGGCGCAGCGCCGCTGTTTGTCGGCGCCTGAGAAGGGAGGAGGTACGGTCGAAGCCGAGGCCGAGGCGGAGCTGACCAGACTTGGACTCCGACCCAGAACCAGCCTCCAGTCCCGCGTCGACCGTAGGGCCCCAGAGTGGATGGAGAAGATCGAGCCCTGAGATCACCGCCATTCCGGTCGGCGCGGTGGCCACACAGAGCAGGCAGTTAGGCGTGCCTAAACTGCCCAGGGTCTTCCCTCAGATCCCCGGCGAGGGGCCTAGGCCCCGGCCCCGCGACCAGGCCCGGCTCTGCCCTTTGGGACCGGAGTCGACCCGACCGGAAGTGGAGCTTTCACCGGGGCCATAGGCCAGTGACTAGGTCGGACCCGGGCCTCCCGTCGGGGCCGGACTGGGACGAGGCCCCGGGGAGGCCCCTAGCCCACTAAACCCTTTCCTAAGGCCGACGCCCGCCAGGAAGATGCAGCGCGCCCTACCGGGCGCCCGCCAACACTTGGGGGCCATCCTGTCCAGCGCCAGCGTGGTGGTGAAGGCTCTGTGCGCTGCGGTACTATTTCTCTACCTGCTGTCCTTCGCCGTGGACACGGGCTGCCTGGCGGTCACCCCAGGCTACCTCTTTCCACCCAACTTCTGGATCTGGACCCTGGCCACCCATGGGCTGATGGAACAGCATGTGTGGGATGTGGCCATCAGCCTGGCCACAGTGGTGGTGGCTGGACGTTTGCTGGAGCCCCTCTGGGGGGCCTTGGAGCTGCTCATCTTCTTCTCAGTGGTGAACGTGTCTGTGGGGCTACTGGGGGCCTTCGCCTACCTCCTCACCTACATGGCTTCCTTCAACTTGGTGTACCTTTTCACTGTCCGCATCCACGGCGCCCTGGGCTTCCTAGGTGGTGTCCTGGTGGCACTCAAGCAAACCATGGGGGACTGTGTGGTCCTGCGAGTGCCTCAGGTGCGTGTCAGTGTGGTGCCCATGCTGCTCTTGGGGCTGCTGCTGCTGCTGCGGCTGGCCACACTGCTCCAGAGCCCAGCGCTGGCCTCCTATGGCTTTGGGCTGATCTCCAGTTGGGTGTATCTTCGCTTCTACCAGCGCCATAGCCGAGGCCGAGGCGACATGGCCGACCACTTTGCCTTTGCCACCTTCTTCCCTGAGATCCTGCAGCCTGTGGTGGGGCTGTTGGCGAACTTGGTGCATGGCCTCCTGGTGAAGGTAAAGATATGCCAGAAGACAGTGAAGCGCTATGATGTGGGTGCCCCATCCTCCATCACCATCAGCCTCCCAGGCACAGACCCTCAAGACGCAGAGCGGAGAAGGTACTGTGGAATCTTCCAAAACCTTGTCGAGCTAGGATAGTATTATTAATCAAGTCACATTCCATCTGTTGAGGTGCTTGCTGTATGTAGGCTGGCAGCCTACAGTCAGATGTCGGGGCGGATTCAGAAAGAGAGAAAAGCCAGCTTGTGGCCTGGAGCTCAGCATTTAAGTGTCTGGGCTGCAGGAGGTGCTTTCCAAAATTAGGGAGTAAAAGTGGCCTTTCTCACCACTCAGGCCGCTTAAGTTTCAAGAAATGCCCTGCTTCCTTTTGAGCTGTGTGAGGGGCAAATGGAGAGCCAGTTACACGTAACCCTGGCCTTGTCTCAGAATCTCCAAACCCTAGACACTGGTCCTGTGGGAGCCAGAAACAACCTGCTGGTCCTTCTTCCCCTGTGAGAGAGGGACAGAGAAGGAAACATGGGATCCTTAAGAGATGGTCTGGGCCACCCTAGTTTCCAAACGCTGGACTACACCCTCTTCCTGAGCCTTAATTCAGATGTTGTGCTTCTCTGCCGCTTATTTATTGAGAGGGATGCCTGGGGTATAACTAGACTTAGACACACCCCCTCACCCCCACCACCCCCGCCTACTCTGGCAGGCATGTGTCACCAAACCCAGGGGACAGCCACATGACCCACCGAGGGAGCCTGATGACCACACCAGGAAGTGGAGACAACCTTTTCATTATCTGTAAACCAAGCCATCTGCACCATCAGGAATCCCAACTGAATTATTCACTGAATGCACCTTGGCCAGGGCAGGACAGATCTTTTTTAATCCATCTCTTTCTGTCTCTCCCAGGTCTGTGGACTTACCAGAGTGGTCACAGCTCTGTTTCCAACATTATTCTTTTTTTTTTTTTTTTTTTTTTTTTTTTTTTTTAATTTTATTTATTATTTTTGGCTGCGTCGGGTCTTCATCGCTTCGCGCGGGCTTTCTGTAGCTGCAGCGAGCGGTGGCTACTCTTCATTGCAGTGCGCGGGCTTCTCTTGTTGCAGAGCACAGGCTCTAGGCGCATGGGCTTCAGTAGTTGTGGCTCGTGGGCTCTAGAGCACAGGCTCAGTAGTTGTGGCGCACGGACTTAGTTGCTCCACAGCATGTGGGATCCTCCCTGGCCAGGGATCGAACCCGTGTCCCCTGCATTGGCAGGCGGATTCGTAACCACTGCGCCACCAGAAGCCCCCTCAACATTATTTTTGAGTGTTTTCTTTGATGCAGTTACTTGAGTAGTGAAATTTAGAGCAGGCTCTGTTCATACTGTCTGCATTTGTCAAAGCCTTCTGCTTTTGCTCACCTGTGAAATGAGTTCTTAGCAGGCAGCTTTATGAATTCAGCTGGAGTTGTCCCTGTGCTTACTCTCCACTGGGGCTGTGGGCCACACCCCTTTCTTGAAGGAGTTTCCAGCTGGGGAAGGCCACAGATTACTATGGTCCAAGGTGGCAGGTGTTAAAAAGTACACACAGCATGCTGCAGAGCTTAATTGTGGGCTCTACAGTTTGTGTCTCTGTGGCTGATGAATCCTAAAGACCGAGGTCTCTATTAACCTTATCCAGTGGAAGCGATGCGGTCAGGAGGGCTGGGCCTGGTAGAAACTGAGCTGTCCTCAGAGCTGTTCAGGTGATCCCAGGCCACAGTGGTGGCCCCTCCCCCAGTGGAGATCTTGGATTGTTAGGGTTGGCTGAACATTCAAAAAACCTCTACGCAGCCCCAAGAAAATGGACAGGTGGAGGCAGACTGGGGTGGGGGGTGTCAGGAAGTGGGTTCTTGGCATAGTCTTGTGGTTGTTACCTTGCTTGGGGATGGGGGTTACTCCACCAACCAGTTTGACATCTTGCTGCGTGCCATTCCCTGACCCAAAGAGCTAGTGATAGTGGGAGGCAGGGGTTCCTACCTTTGACCCTTGTGAGGGAGTGATTAGCATGCCACCATCTCTCTACCTTGGCAGGCTTTAAACAGAATTGACAAGGCAGTCTCCAGAATGGGAGCCTGGGTCGCAGCATCCTGTCTGTGCCAAGTTGCCATGGTGCCAGGCTGGAGGACAGGGTGGAAGTGTGCTGGGGCTTTCTGTGCCTATGTTGTTGTTGTCCCTCTTGTCATGTTCCCTGGCATGGTGGAGATTTTGGTTTTCTGCTGGAACATGGAAGGCTATACAGGTCCCCCATGCTGGTGGCACAGACTTGGAGGCATCAGGGATCCACAGTGACCACTAGTAGAAGTGTTACCTGGCAGCATGGGCATCCCAACTCCTGGTGGGCAGGGTCCCAAGTGCACGTATATACTTTCTTCTAGCGAACTTTCCCACCTCCCCGCAGAGTGGGGTCTCCAGGGGTCTGCCCAGTGAAACCAGTAGGCTCTGGCCTGTGCCCTACCCACATGGATTGTTTCTCCTTCCTCTCCTCCTGCTAGGACGCTGTGTGTTCCCGCTCTAACACAGGTCCTGGTGGGTTTGGAGATTCTTCTCGGAAGGAGAATATTAGAGTCAGTTAGGAGGGGTGAGCTGACCCAGGTTGGCCCTGCTTCCCAGGCTGAGAGCCAAGGCACGTGCTTGAGTTCCAAACTTCCCCACAGACCCTTGCCAGGAGGCTCAAAATACTCCTAACAAGGAGAGGGGGAGAAGTAATGCCTTGAATGTGATGCCAGTGCCCAGCAGAAACTCACATGTCCAGGGACTTGCCCTTCCACCTGTCTGCCCAGGGACACCAGCTTTGCCCAACCTTAGGCACCATCCTCAGAACCATTCCTGGGGCTGGCCTGTGGGCAGGCTGGCAGGCACCCAGCTGGCCTTCTCAGCCTGGAGGTGCCCCAGCTATGGAAGGAAGGCCCTACAGCCTTTGGGTCCTCGTTCTGATGGCAGAGTGTGCCCTAATCCAATCCCTGTGGAGCCCTGGGTCCTGTATGGGGAAGGAGAACCCATAGGGTTCTGAGAGAGGAGTGTGAGCAGTACGGCATGTCAGTTTCCTGGGGGAAAGAGTGCAGGGCATGAGCCAAGTTCAGATCCCGAGTGACCTGTCATCTTTCCCCTGGTCCCAGGCAACTGGCTCTGAAGGCCCTCAACGAGCGGTTGAAGCGAGTGGAGGACCAGTCCGTCTGGCCCAGCATGGAAGACGATGAAGAGGAGGCTGGGGCCAAGGTGGATAGCCCTCTGCCGTCAGACAAGGGCCCCACACTCCCAGGGAAGGGGCCTGTCCCAGAATCCAGCCTGATCACCTTTGAGCCAGCTCCCCCGAAGCTGTAACTCTAGACCACCTTGAGTGTAGCACCTCTTCTCCCAAGCCCCCCTTGACACACCCTCAGCTACTCCAGGGCACTGACTGCCCTGAGGAGAGGGAAAAAGGCCTGCTGGGGGTTGCCACAGACTTCTGCTATTTCTCGCCAACACTACCCAGGATTCTTGCTACCTGGTTCCAACTCCAGACAACCACTATGCCAGGCATGGGGCCTCTGAAGCACAGCCAGCCCAGGCCATCTGAGGTAAGACTGTACCTCAGCAGGCAGCCTCAGGCAAGTGGCTGCAGGGGCACTGGTGCCATGGCTCCTAAGCCAACCCTCACACCTGATACTGGTTGCCGAGAGCCCTGAGCCAAGGCAAGGATTTGCCAAAAACATTCTGGGGGTCCAGCCAGTGCAGGAGCCCGTGCAGGGCTGTACATCCCTGCCCGCCCACAAAGAGACTACATTCATGTCAAGATTTCTGATTCCCTCTGCTGTGGCCATAGCTGCTTCTGGGCCAGAACAGTCACAGCTCCCAGGTATTTTCTACAGGACCACTTGAGTGGGCAGCCAAGCCCAGCCTCGCAGTATCAATAAAGCAGTTCTTTGAGGTATGGCTCCTGGGCTCTGTTAGACCACCTTGTGCAGCCCCCTCATCATGCTCAACTGCAGTTAGACAGGGACTTAACTCTAGGTTCAAGGGCTTGGTCACCAAAGCTACTCCAGCTGGATAAAAAGCCCATTGCCCTCATCCCCTTCCCCCCATCACACTCCCCCTTGCCTCACCACCACATGCCCACTGTCAAGCAGTCTTCCCACAGCTGTCACCTCAGGCTCTTACTTACTTTCTGCCTCCCTGCACTACCTGGTGAAGGAGGCCCTGCCTGGAGGACCTGATAATTAAGCGCCTCTCTATCATAAGGAGTTGTTCTTATCCATGGCTCACCTCCAAGACAGAGTGGTCAGGGCCTGACACCTAGGGAGGCAGCCCATCCCCAGCTCCCATCCTGTCATTGCCCAGATTTGACCACCACAGTCTAGAAACTCCAATATAGTGAGCAGCTGGGAGACTGAAATACACACAGCCGCACCATTCACAGCTACAGCCCTCGGGCCTGCTAGGGCCCTGGGTGGCATGGGGTGCTTAGCCAGATCCGGGGGGCTAGTGTGCCAAGAGAGCTTTAGCCCCTCAGTGAGCAGCCAGGGACGGGTCCCCATCTTGCCCAGCTGCCCATTTTTTCATACTGATGGCATTAGCAAGAACTATCCCCAGCTTTGGACTGTTCCTCCCATCCAGTCTTTTCAGTCTTTATATATATATATATATTTGGCCGCGCCTCACGGCACGTGGGATCAAACCCACGCCCCCTGCATTGGAAGTGCGGAGTCTTAACCACCAGACCACCGGGAAAGTCCCTTCAGTCTCTTTTAAAATTTTATTTTACTTTTTTATCTCATTTCTGGACATACCAGCACAAGTTGAGTTGCTGTGGGCAGGGGGCAGTCTTGAAACCCAACTTCATCCAGACACATGATCCATAAACTCCTCTGGGATGGCAGAGAAAGAAGGAAAGGAGAGGTACTCCAGCATGAGGAGCAAGTCATAGTGTCACACAAAGGACTCCGGCTACCCGTGACCGCACCAGTGCCTGAGGTGTCCCGTGACCAAGTCAACTGAGAGAGTCCAGGAGGTCTCAGCCCCGGCTACCACACTGAGGGGCAAATCCAGGCTTCCCCTGGTTCTGGGAAGAGCTCATGGCTGGATCCTCTTGCGGTACAGGTAGGCGTTGCTCACCTGGTTCATAATGACCAAGCTGGTAACGACAGGGCATAGCACAGCCAGGTACCAGACCCCACCAGTGACTGTGGCAGTGAACCAGAGTGAGTACATGCCCAACAAGAGGCTGGCACTACCCAGAAGGTAGCCCACCAACCCAGAAGTGGCATGGTACAGCTTGAGCTTGGCCAGGGGCCATCGAGGCAGCAATTTGGGGTAGAGCAGCCCCACCCCACCTGAGCACTGCAGCCCTGCCCACAGCACAGCTAGCAGCCCTGCCCGCCCATGCCACGTGGCCAGGTGGGCTTTGCCAAGCTGTTCCTTGTGAAGGATGACAAGGCCCAGGCCCAGCAGTGCACACAGCAGGGCTAGCAGCTGCAGAACCCAGTGGCAGCGTGCTCGGCCCTTCCGCGAGAGGGAGCGCAGCAGCGAACTCTCAGGAGAGAACACCAGCAGTGCCTCGGTCATCAGGAAAGAGAACTGGGGAGACAGGGATGGGACACTAAATGAGAGTGCTGCCCAGCAGAAGGGAAGAAAGCTTTAGATATAACCTAAGCTGCCAGCTAGTGTGGGCAGATTCCACTTCATTCTCTCCCCACTAACGAGTATCTATTTGGTGGCACAAGAGTGGAGAACTCCATCTGGGACAGAACATCTGCTCTGAGTAACCAGCAAGAGGTACCTCTCCACACTGCTTCTAGGTGCCATTCTGAAATGTCATCTCTGCTGTGCTACCCAGCAAACACAAGGTTTGAGATGTGGTAGTTATAAATGATTCACAAGCTTTGTTTTTCTGACACAGGACTGGATACAATTTCTTGGCAAGAGTTGGCCACATGGGTGCACTGTTTCAGGAAAATTAGGTGCATCACTATAAATTAAGGTGAAAAGGGACACAGGTATACCCAAATGCATATTCTAAGCCTCCTGCCTGGAGGTGGACGAAGCCTCATTTTGTGCTTAGACAAACCCATTTGCCCTGCATCTCGAATACTCTAGTTCAAGCGTGGGATATAAACTATAGGCAGGAGTTGGAGCATACAGTGCATCTAACCCCACATCCCATTACTCCAAACAGATATTAAGTGTTCATTAACATTTAGAGGGCGCTAAGACCACCACCCATAGCTATGCTCCCTCCCATCCCTAAGAGCTGGCCAGGCCCACTACTTACAGCCAAAGACATAAGCACAGGGTGCCAGGAGAAGAGACCTGGAATGAGAAGAGGAAGCCTCGTGAAGCCGAAGCAAGAAGAACCCAGCCACGCCAATCCCCACAGGCTGAGGAGTATGAGTAGCTCATCGCCCAAGGAGGTGCTGCCAAAATGCAAGCCTTCTTGCTGCAACAAACTGACCCCATACCTATCATCTCTTCCTCGACCCTCCCTGGATCAGAAGCCATGCTTTGCCACTCCTCTGGCAGTCCTCCCTCCTTCCCCTTCCCCCTGCCACTTTGCAAGAGGCAGCTAAGTGGAGCACCAAGACAAGAGAAGCCAGGTACTCTATGGGACCTGGCCAAGCTGGCAGAGCCCCAACTCTCATCTATTCCACCCCACTTATTCCTCCAGCATAGCATGTCCCTCAGCCAACCAGGCCTTTCCCAGGAGTCAGATCCAAGGCTTACTATTGCCCCTGCTCCCCAGGAAAAGTGACACTTTCCTTCCCAAAAGTCAATTATGAATTCTACTTACTGGAGCCAGGCCTGGAAAGTACAGCCACAAAGATGGTGAAGCCCAGGGCCACAACGTGAGCAGCAGCCCCAGATGCAGTGCGCAGAGCTCGGTATATGTGCGACTCGGTCTCCACAGAAAGGGCCATGGTCAACCAGGTCGGCTGTAGCCTGAAAGCATAGCAGAGTAAGCAAGGGTCTCTGGTGCCCGCTGTCCACTCCTTTGGAGCAAGGGTTGCGGGGCAGGAATGCCACTCTCTTCCAAAAAGTTAAGGTAGGAACGGACAGTACCAAGGCAGGCACCAGGAATAGTCGAGGACTGGTGGCCTGTCAGCGTGTACCCGCATCTGAATTGGCACTGATCACTGGCCCACCTTCCAGGTAAGATAGGCAAGGCCGTGTAATAGACTACAAATCCCAGCGTGCACCACGCCGTCGCCGGGCGGGAGCGCCTGCTGGAAGGGCGTGAAGCGCTACGGGAGTTGTAGTTCCCAGTTGCGTCGAAATTACGGCCTGAGTCCCTTTGCGCACAGCCTCCCCACTTGCCGCTGGCATGCTTCCCCTACACGCTAGGGATTCGCCTGCCTCACCCGCAGCGCCGACCTGACGAGGTGGTTCCCTCCCGAGAAAGTGGGTTACTCGGGGCTCTGCCGCTCGCCCTGCCGCTCCGTCGCGGAGCCT
Source organism: Neophocaena asiaeorientalis asiaeorientalis (assembly GCF_003031525.2). Lineage (NCBI taxonomy): Eukaryota > Metazoa > Chordata > Mammalia > Artiodactyla > Phocoenidae > Neophocaena > Neophocaena asiaeorientalis. The sequence goes on from NW_020171983.1 coordinate 448,401, forward strand.
CTTAACTTCCGGGTGCGACGCCTATCCATCCGGGACTTCCTGGGACAGTCCCCCGCAGCCACACGGCTGAGTGGTGCTGCACAGGCGCAGTTGAGCAGATGGCCTCACGGGTGTTCAGTGCGCAGGCGTGCTTGACCAGGCAGCTCAAACCTCCGGGCTGTTTCTGACAGGTGCTCCCAGGGACAGTGGCGCCAGCTACGGACCCCGGCCCCACTAGCGCCATGGGCAGTAGCTGCCGCATCGAATGCATATTCTTCAGCGAGTTCCACCCCACGCTGGGACCCAAGATCACCTATCAGGTGCCATCCGGGCTCGCGGGGCATGGGAGGCAAGGTAGAGGGACGCTCGGGGGAGTTCAGCCAGATGCCTGGAAGCGGTGGAACCCAGTGCCCCGTGCTGCACGCAGGCACGCCACCCCTTCATTCGCGGAAAATCGTGAACCAAAAGTATATTCAGACCCAGTCCCAGGCTCCCGGTGTGGCAAGGCAAACAAACATTCACATGGGCAGTGATTGTAGGAAATCGGGCTGTGGGGGCCCAGGGGAGGTGCCAGGTTCTACGAGAGGTGTGAGTGGTGATCCACTAGTATCCCTGGATGCATCGGAATTTAGGTGAGGCAGGAGTGTGCCAGGTGGAGGGAACAGCGTATGCAAAAGCCAGGAGGTAGGTGAGAACATAATGTGTGTTTGGAAATACAAAAGAGTGGGCCTGGGTGGATGGGAGAGAGGAGAAACCCTGGAAAAGAGGGATTAGGTCTTGGGGCTCACCCTGTGTATTCCACCTAGTTATAAGGTCCACTAAGGGGATTCTTGTCACTCCCTTCCACAGGTCCCCGAGGACTTCATCTCCCGGGAGCTGTTTGACACCGTCCAGGTGTACATCATCACCAAGCCAGAGCTGCAGAATAAGCTCATCACTGTGTGAGGCCCTAGCTGGGGGGTTGGGAGGGTTCCCAGGAGGAGTGGAAAGACTTGGGTGTGAGAGGAGCCTGACTCTGTTCCCATCTGTTCCCCTCGTCCAGCACAGCCATGGAGAAGAAACTGATTGGCTGCCCCGTGTGCATCGAGCACAAGAAGTACAGCCGCAATGCCCTGCTCTTCAACCTAGGCTTCGTGTGTGATGCCCAGGCCAAGACTTGTGCCCTTGAGCCCATCGTCAAAAAGCTGGCTGGCTACCTGACCACACTGGAGGTATGCAACATGATGGGCTTGGGTGGATGGGCTTGGGTGGATGGGCAGGCAGAGTTAGGGAAGGTGTTCGCATGTCTCCAAAGCCCTCCAGACCCGGGAACCTTCCAGAGTAGGATGCCAGCCAAGGGTCCTGGGGTGTGCCCACCATGCTGTCCATGCTCCATCCAGCTAGAGAGCAGCTTCGTGTCCACAGAGGAGAGCAAACAGAAGTTGGTGCCCATCATGACCATCTTGCTGGAGGAGCTAAATGCCTCAGGCCGGTGCACTCTGCCCATCGGTATGGCCCAGCCTCTGTAAGGACAGCAGAGGGGTCAAGGAGGGATGGGAAAGTGTCAGGGGAAGGTGAGCCCAGTCAAGGACAAGACTCGTGAACAAATTGGTGGCCAGGAAATAGCCATGAGCTGAGCTGATGATGTCCAGGGCCCAGTGCGTGATGGGGCTGGAGAGGGGGAGGCCAGTAGAGCTCTCTAGCTCTGCTCCTTGGGCGTGTTCCTTCCGCTGTATGGACCTCAGTCTGTTGCTCCATAAAAGGGGAAGATGGCCCTACCCAGAGTCACCTGCCTGCCTCAAGGGTGGCTGGGAGGACTGGATGGTAATTGATGGCCTCTTGGAATAGATGGCACTGAGGATATGGGTGGGGTTCCCTGCAGATGAGTCTAACACCATCCACTTGAAGGTGATTGAGCAGCGGCCTGACCCTCCTGTGGCCCAGGAGTATGATGTGCCTGTCTTTACCAAAGACAAGGAGGATTTCTTCAACTCACAGTGGGACCTCACCACACAACAGGTATGCTAGCCCTCCCTGGCTATCATGACCTGCGGCTGGCCACAGCCCTGGCCTTATCCCACCCCTACTGACCCTGCTCTTCCCTGCCCAGATCCTGCCCTACATTGATGGTTTCCGCCACGTCCAGAAGATCTCAGCCGAGGCAGACGTGGAGCTCAACCTAGTGCGCATCGCCATCCAGAACCTGCTGTGAGTGGGGAACAGTGACACTCAGGACAGGGTCGCCAGTCAGGAAGAGCCCAGGGGCCTTGAGTGTGGGAGCTGGGAAGGCATGGCCCTCAGAAGCTGAGCACAGCTATCTCCCCCAGGTACTACGGCGTTGTGACACTGGTGTCCATCCTCCAGGTAGGTGTGTCTGGGGTCTGATTAAATGGAGAATGGATCATGTGGCTGAGCCCAATTGGGGCTGTGTCAGACTTCCAAGCCCCTCACTCAGGCCCCTGTGCCTCCTGCTACCCTCCAGTACTCCAATGTGTACTGCCCAACGCCCAAGGTCCAGGACCTAGTAGATGACAAGTCCCTGCAGGAGGCGTGTCTATCCTACGTGACCAAGCAAGGTATTAGCAGGCTCTGGGGGAGGCCATCTCAGGGAGGGCAGGGCCACCTGGAGAGCTGATCCCTGATGCCTACAGGGCACAAGAGGGCCAGTCTCCGGGATGTGTTCCAACTGTACTGCAGCCTGAGCCCTGGCACTACTGTGAGAGATCTCATTGGCCGCCACCCCCAACAGCTGCAGCACGTTGATGAACGGTCAGAGGGGGATCCCCTGGGGCATGGAAGGTTTGCCTGAGGGCAGGTACACTCTCTGTGTCTCTCCTGAGCCCTGGGTCAGAGAGAAAGCAGGAGATTCCTGATGAGCAGAATCATGTGGCACTGCTACTCCAGGAAGGCTTCCTGGAGGTGATGGGTTTGAAGTCCAGTCTGGTCACTGAAACAAAACTGGAGGGGAGACTGGCCTGGCTAGAAGGAGGCCTGACCAGAGCATCACCCCTTTCTTCCTCAACCCTCACCCCAGGAAGCTGATCCAGTTCGGGCTTATGAAGAACCTCATCAGGCGACTACAGAAGTATCCCGTGCGGGTGTCTCAGGAGGAGCGGAGCCACCCTGCCAGGCTTTACACAGGCTGCCACAGTTACGATGAGATCTGCTGCAAGACAGGTAGAAGCAGGCAGGACCACTGAGGTGGGGTCAGGGCAGGGTGGCCAGGGCAAGGCTTCTGACCTCACCTCCACCACACCACCCAGGCATGAGCTACCAAGAGCTGGATGAACGGCTGGAAAATGACCCCAACATCATCATCTGCTGGAAGTGAGGCTGGTGGGGGCTGGACCAGGCACACAGCTATGGCTATTCTCTCCTCCTAAGCCCTGCCTGGTGCATGAGGACTAGACCTACAAACTAGTCCATACTGTCTCAAAGTTAACCCTCATTTCTATAAATAAAGTCATCCATTTCAACCTACCTTTATTGAATACTGCCTCTGAGTCAGCCACCAGAGAGAACTTGCAGTGAAAGAAATAGCCATGGTGCGACGCCCTGGAGCACCATCTGGTGGCCAGAACCAACAATGGGCATGTAAAAGTGCCTGCTAATTATAAACTGAAATAAATAGCCAGAAAGAATCAATGGGGAAGCTGAGATGAAAAGTGAGTTGGGATGGGAGCTGAGGCTGCTCTGCATCAGATTCTCAAGGAAGGCCTAGCTGAACTGACTTAAATTGAACTCTGAAGGAGGAAGAGTATTCCAGACAGAGGTAACAGGCGCAAAAGCCCTGAAGCAAAAGCCACTTTAGGATGTATGAGGAAGCCAAGGGAAGCCCATGGGGCTGGAACATATTGTAGAAGACAAGGGGGAGAGGGGGAAGAAATGAAGTCCCGAGGTAGGAGAGGGGACAAGAGCCTGATTCTGCAGAGTTGCTGGTAAGCTGCTTTGGACATAGTATTTTGAGGGCCAGAGGCAGCCAGATTCACACTCATGTGAGGAAGTAATGTCTCATATACACCTTTAAAAGACTCCTGGTGGGAATTCTCTGGCAGTCCAATGGTTAGGACTTAGGGCTCTCACTGCCGAGGGCCGAGGTTCAATCCCTGGTCGGGGAGCTAATATCCTACATGCCACGCGGCATGGCCAAAAAAAAAAAAAAAAGACTCCTGGCTACTCAGGAAGGTCAAGGGTGGAAATGGGTCCAGTAAAAAGACCACAGTAGTTACCTCATGAGAGGTGATGGCAGCCTGGCCTAGGATGGAGAGAAGCTGTGAGCCCTGCGCAGTATTTCGGGTGTAGAGCCAACAAGGTGGAGCTGCGCGCGAGGAATACTGGAGCGAGGAGGCCACGGAAAGGAGCATCCGTGTGGGCGGAGAGGGAGCAGCTACAGGGAGAGCTGGTGGGGGGCGGGCCGACTTGACGTCCATCCGAGGAGGAAGCTAGAACGCAAGAGTTTGTAACTCAGGGAGACCCGTGAGCCGCAGCCAGTTGTGAGGGAGAAAGCTCCAGGAATCTAAGGAGGGTTGCTACCCGTAGCCTGGCAAGCAGGCAGACGCTGGCGTGACGGGACCCAGCGCGGGCCGCCAGCAGGGGCGGGACCCAGGCCGCAATGCGCAGGCGTTGAGCTAACCGTTTCCATGGCGGCGAGGACTCACGCTCCGCAACCGCTCTACAACCGTAGGGCCCCAGACTTCGGCCCCGCAGGAGACCGTGGTCCCCAAGCGTGTCAGCATCCACATCTCAGCGCAGGCCGCTGCTCGCGGTCAGCCGAACCCCACCTTCCCGCTTCCTGTCCCTTGCGCCGACATGGGCGACCTGGAGTTGCTGCTGCCCGGGGAGGCTGACGTGCTAGTGCGGGGACTGCGCAGCTTCCAGCTGCGCGAGATGGGCTCCGGAGGGTGAGGCAGCTGGATCCGGGGTCAGGTGGAGTCATGGGGTCAGAGTCCTTGAGTGGAGGAGTGTGGGCCTGACATTGGGGGGAGGGGTTGCCCAGCGTGGAGGGGCCCCTCGGTGGGGAGGTAAAGCTCTCCGAGACAGGGTTATATGGTCCTGAGCCACCTTGGACCCCGGTTAGGCTTCAGTAGGACCCAGCCCCCACACCCACTCCTACTGCACACATGTGCACCCACATGCACACACCCTGTCTGGGCAGGTGGAACCAGCAGCACGAGAACCTCGAGAAGCTGAACATGCAGGCTATCCTTGATGCCACGGCCAGCCAGGGCGAGCCCATCCAGGAGCTGCTGGTCACCCATGGGAAGGTAGGTTGGAGTCACAGGCAGGGTTCCTGTCTTCTCACCACCCCCCATCCCCACCAGTCTAGCCCTCAGGAACACCCTGGGTGCCTGCACTTCCCTCTGGCTGGCACCCCTGTCCTCCCCAAAGGAAAAGGAAAAGTGTGTTACATATTTGATTTTGCAGCCCTATGGGACAGGGCCCTGGCCTGCCAGGTGGGGTGTAGGATGTGAGTTGATTAGGGAGATAATCCTGGACCCTTGAACAGCCTAGGCTGTAGGGGGAGGGCCCAAGTTCTAAAGGCATTCCTGAATAGACTGTCGGGCTAGAGGGGGGCACCCACTAAAGTGGGGTGGGACTTTGGCATAGAAGAAGGCAACCTTCCCAACATGAGAGAGAGGGAGTTAGAAACCAGGGATTGGCTTAACTGGAATGTGAGCCAGGAGGTGGCACCAGTAGATGACCTGAAATATCGCTTGACAGAAAGATTCCTCTGCAAGGAAAAGGTGGAGCCCCCTACTGGGGTATGAGGTAGGAATAGGGCACTGTGAAGGGCCTTGAATAAGAGCAAGGCCAAGGGCTTCCCTGGTGGCGCAGTGGTTGAGCGTCCGCCTGCCGATGCAGGGAACACGGGCTCGTGCCCCGGTTCGGGAAGATCCCACATGCCGCGGAGCGGCTAGGCCGCTTAGCCTGTGCGTCCGGAGCCTGTGCTCCGCAACGGGAGAGGCCACAACAGTGAGAGTCCTGCGTACCGCAAAAAAAAAAAAAAAAAAATGAGTGAAAGAACAGGGACAAGAGAGGGAATGAGCAGGAGGCTGGCCTGAGGGGTACACTTGAATGGGGGAGGACCTGACAAGGGCTCAGGTGCAGGGGGAGCATGGCAGCCTGGGGACAAGGTAAGGGCCAGTAATAGGAAGCCTGGGGAATGCCCCCACAGAGATGTCGGGTACAGCTGGAAATGAAGGTCTAAGGCCCAGGAGCGAGATCAGGAAGGAATTCATGGAGCAGAGGAGAGTCTGGAGCCCAGGGGAGTTTGAGGAGGGCTGGGCTGGGCTGAGACCGATGCAGGGAACACGGGCTCGTGCCCCGGTTCGGGAAGATCCCACATGCCGCGGAGCGGCTAGGCCGCTTAGCCTGTGCGTCCGGAGCCTGTGCTCCGCAACGGGAGAGGCCACAACAGTGAGAGTCCTGCGTACCGCAAAAAAAAAAAAAAAAAAATGAGTGAAAGAACAGGGACAAGAGAGGGAATGAGCAGGAGGCTGGCCTGAGGGGTACACTTGAATGGGGGAGGACCTGACAAGGGCTCAGGTGCAGGGGGAGCATGGCAGCCTGGGGACAAGGTAAGGGCCAGTAATAGGAAGCCTGGGGAATGCCCCCACAGAGATGTCGGGTACAGCTGGAAATGAAGGTCTAAGGCCCAGGAGCGAGATCAGGAAGGAATTCATGGAGCAGAGGAGAGTCTGGAGCCCAGGGGAGTTTGAGGAGGGCTGGGCTGGGCTGAGCCAGAGTATGGGAGGGTTGCCAGCCTAAGTAGGCCCACCTCATCATCCCTGTCCTTCCCCTCCCCTTCAAAGATCCCGACGCTGGTGGTGGAGCTGATTGCAGTGGAGATGTGGAAGCAGAAGGTGTTCCCTGTGCTGTGCAGTCTGGAAGACTTCAAGCCCCCAAACACTTTTCCCATTTACATGGTGGTGAGCCATCGGTTCATACCCCTTCCCACCCATTCAAAGGGCCCTGGACTAGAGAGAGTAGCTGGTAGCCCCTATCCCTCTCTCAGCAGCCCTGTCCTCCTCTTTATCTGACAGTTACACCATGAGGCCTCCATCATCAACCTCCTGGAGACAGTATTCTTCCACAAGGTGAGGCACCAGCCCTGCCCATTGGCTAGCCTAGGCCGGGGTCTGGCAGCAAGGGGGGTTGTGTCTGTTTGGCAAGGGCATCAGAGGCAGAATGTTTCCCCTCCACCTGCCCCTCAGGAGGTGTGTGAGTCAGCAGAGGACACCATCTTGGACCTGGTGGACTACTGCCACCGCAAACTGACTCTGTTGGTCGCCCAGAGTGGCCATGGTGGCCCCCCTGAGGAGGAGGAGTCCCAGTATGGCACCCCCATGCAGGTGGGCTGAGGTTTCCAGGGGTTGGCAAGGGCTAGACCCAGGCTCCCCTAGCTTGAACACCACGTGCCCCGCCCCAGGAGCTGCAGAAGCAGGCACAGCTGATGGAATTTGAGATCGCACTGAAGGCCCTCTCAGTGCTGCGCTACATCACAGACTGTGTGGACAGGTGGGCTTTCCTGCTAAGCTGGGGCCTGCAGTGGAGGGCTGGTAGTCTGGGCCTGTAGCCTCAGCTCACCTCTCCATCCACGTCCCTAGCCTTTCCCTGAGCACCTTGAGCCGCATGCTCAGCACCCACAATCTGCCCTGTCTCCTGGTGGAACTGCTGGAGCACAGTCCCTGGAGCCGGCAGGAAGGCGGTAAGGTCCTCCTCCACCTGCCTAAGCCCCAGTTCACTGCTTCCAGGACATCCTCCAGGATTGATGGGGTGGGCAGCTTGCACACAGGCAGAAAACTTTGCCCCCTTGACCACAGAGAATACCAGGATGCCTCACCCAAAGTGGGCCTAGACCTGGACTCTGCAGCAGGCAGGGCCTGTGTGTCTACCACTGAGGACTCACCCTGCTCTGAAGTGAGCAGCGCCCCAGCATGGGCACATCCTGTGCCCAGACAGTGGTCAGTCCCTAGCCCGCACAGCTGGCTCACTCACAGAGCGTGCAACGCCTGCACACGGTATGCTGGTTCCTCTCCCCAGGCAAGCTGCAGCAATTTGAGAGCGGCCGTTGGCAGACAGTGTCCCCCTCAGAGCAGCAAAAGCTGAGCAAGTTGGATGGACAGGTATGGATCGCCCTGTACAATCTGCTGCTAAGCCCTGACGCCCGGGCCCGCTACTGCCTCACAAGCTTTGCCAAAGGACAGCTACTCAAGGTAGGAAACTCCTCCCACACCAGTCACCACCGCCCCAGCACTGCCCCATGCCTCCCTTGATGTTTATTTTTGCCCACTCACCTCAGCCCCAGCCCTGTCTCCACACCTTGGGCCTCAGGTGACACAGCAGCTAGTAGGACATTGGTCCCACTGGCACCCTCAGCTCAGCCCAGCTCAGGCCCTCTTTGTTCCTCAACCCTCTGACCAGCACCGCTTCACACTGGCCTCCCCTGGACACCCTTGCAGCTTCGGGCCTTCCTCACAGACACACTGCTCGACCAGCTGCCCAACCTGGCAGACCTGCAGGGTTTCCTGGCCCACCTGGCCTTGACCGAAGCCCAGCCCCCTAAGAAGGACCTGGTGTTGGAACAGGTGGGCACTAGGAAGTTAGTTGTTCAGGACCACTGCCCACTTTACCAGCTCCTCCCTGCCACTCTCCACTTCTCTTCCCCAGATCCCAGAAATCTGGGAGCGGCTAGAGCGAGAGAACAGAGGCAAGTGGCAGGCTATTGCCAAGCATCAGCTGCGGCATGTATTCAGCCCCTCGGAGCAGGAACTGAGGCTGCAGGCACGAAGGTGAGGCCTGCTGAGCTGGCAGAAAGGGTAGAAGGGAGGCAGAAGACATGGATGTGGGTAGGGCTGCTCCCGTCCACCCACCCACCAGGTCCAGCCAAGTCCTCCTGACCCTTTTCCCAGGTGGGCGGAGACCTACAGACTGGACGTGCTAGAGGCAGTGGCTCCAGAGCAGCCCCGCTGTGCCTACTGCAATGCAGAGGCCTCCAAGCGCTGCTCACGATGCCAGAATGAGTGGTATTGCAGCAGGTGAGGGTATCCTAGGACCTTGGACCCCTGAGTCCCACTGCCATACCTCTCATAGCACGGCATCCTCACTGGCCCATTTGCCTGCAGGGAGTGCCAAGTCAAGCACTGGGAGAAGCATAGAAAGGCTTGTGTCCCGGCAGCCCAGGGTGACAGAGCCAAGTGAAGGCTGCAGCTGCTGAGGGCTGAGCACCCATGCCATACAACCCCGTGCCCCTGAACCTCTGGATCTCAGTCCGGCCTCTGCAAGCGCCCCAGCCTCCCAGGTGGTGAGGATAGCAGACGGGAAGAGCTGCTGACCCATCTCCCCCAGCAAAGCACTCGCCACTTCCTGCTCCATCCGGCGGGTAGGCTTAGGGTGCAGCCTCAGCAAGCTGGGGCAGGAAGCCTGGGCCGGGGGCAAGGATCGGATGTGAGGACCCTCTTCCTCCAGTACAGTAAAGCTAGCTTCCAGAAACACGCCTGTTTCCGCGTGGCCCTTTGAGGTCGTCGTGGTTGTTAGGGGGAGGGGAATTGCTCGCTAGATGAAGGGAGGATAGGAAACGGAGGGCGGGGACTCCGCGAGAGCAGCCCCTCGCTGAGCCCGCCGCCCCACTCCGCCTGCGGGCCGACACAGCCCGGGCGCCCAGGTTTCCATTGCGCCTCTCTCCTCCGCTCTCCCGCCGCTCTGCCTGAATCCCGGGGGCGGCACCGCATCGGGGCCCGCCCCGCTGCCCCGCCCGCCCCGCGCTCGCTTGAGCCCAGAGCCGGCGGGACTCCCGGCCCGACAGGGCCATGTCCGCTGAGCCTGAGCTCATTGAGCTGCGGGACCTGGCACCCGCGCGGTGCGCCGCCCCGGGCCGCACCCGGCTCGAGCGTGCCAACGCACTGCGCATTGCGCCGGGCACAGCGCGCAACGCCGCAAGGCAGCTGGTCCCAGGCCGCGGCCACCGCTTCCAGCCCGCGGGGCCCACTACGCACACATGGTGCGACCTCTGTGGCGACTTCATCTGGGGCGTCGTGCGCAAGGGCCTGCAGTGCGCACGTGAGTAGCGGCCCTGTGCGCTGGCGGGAGACAAACGGGTGGCCAAGGGGCAGCACCGTCGCTGAGGGCCGTTGGGACGGAGGGGGTTGGCGGGTTCGGTTCCCACGGACGAGGTCCGTTACCTCTACCCCATAGCATAAGAGAGTGCGGGCCGATGGTTTATAACCTTGCCAAGCTCCACCTGTGTCTGGGACATAGGCAGAGGCTGTTGCCTGTGAATAACAAGGTGCTGCTTTCAATTTTAAAGGGTGCCTTGGCCCTTCTTGAGAAAGGCATTGTGCCTACCAGTCTCTGAGTTCATATTCCCACACCCGCCCCTTCCCAAAGATTCACTCGCCAAGTCCTGCTGCAGAATCCTTGCCGTGAAGGGAATTTACTCACCTATGGGAGAAGGCCTGGAAAAAGTCAGAACCTTGGGTGGGCCCCCTGCAAGCAGGAGTTTTGAGTATTTAGCAGATACCTATTGCAAGTTCAGTCAACCAGGTGCTAAAACATGAAACACAGCCACACACTAGCTGGTGCTTCTGCCCTCCCAGGAATCACCAGCAAGCAGAGGTTGCTCTCCCACTGGCTATATACCAGCTAGAATCACTTGGAATGCTTTTACAGCCCTCCAATGCTTGGACCCTACCACGGACCTGCTGATTCAATCACTGGGAGTGTACCAGCAATTTTTAAAAACAGATCCTTCTAATGTGCAGCCTGGGTTGAGAATCACTGCTCTGGCCCATTTAGGAACTTAGGGAAGGTGTCCCAAGCCTATGTGTGCCTGGAGACCCTCTCATCTAGTACAGGAGTTTGTCCTTTATTCAGCTGGGAGGAGCACGGGAGTTGTGACAAAACACAAAGCATGAGCAAGGGCTCGGATACAGCAGTGTTCCCAAGGAGAAATAAAGTGGCCATGGAAATGAAAAACAGGACAATTTGGGTGTGTGTCAGAGGCAGAAACAAGAGCGGAATCAAGGATGAGTTGGGGTGGTTTTGTTTTGTTTTGCCTCAACTGGGAGAATGGTAGCGACTTTTGGTGAGCTGAGGAACACTGGCAAGGGTAAGGATGAGGAAAAGTGAAGAATTAAAAGGGGTAGGAAAGTGAGTTAAATTCTGGGCATGGTGGGTTGAAATGTTTAGTAGACATCCAAATGAAGATAGTGACACATAGGATTTGATCTCAGTGGGGAGGTCAGTGATGGAAGCCTTGGATCTGGGGTAGGTCAGCGTACACAGAGAAGGGAAGCGATCAGAACTGAGCCTCGGACACACCACCATTAGATCTAGAAGTTGAAACAGAACTAAAGGAGCTGAGCAGGAGCTGCAGGGGGGTGGGAGGAAAACCGGGGTAATGGGGGCCCCCGGGAGCTAGCATCAGACTATGCTGAGGAGGTGAAGACGGAGACGGGACAGCCGGATTCGGCGGTACGCAGGAGTTTCCTGGAGGGAGGGGCAAGCCTGACCGGAATGGGTAGAGGGTGAAGGCGAGGAATTAAGAGTGTTTGTAGACCAGTGTTGGTAAGTTTTTGGTGTGAGGGGAGTAGAAACAAATGACAACTAGAGGGGGGCCACTGGGTTAAAAGTTTTTAATTTTTTCCCTTCAAGTAAATGGGCGGAGGGAGGGACGCTGATAATGAGGAAGGGGGAAGTTCTGCCCTAGGCTCTAGAAATGCAACTGTTGAGCAGGCCTGGATCCCTAACCGCCTGAGGCCTTCCCGCCAGTTTCAAGACGCCGGGGGACCAACTCTAAGATCTGCGTAGCAGTGGGCGGTAACGGGGCCTGAAAAAAGGCCGATCATGCAGAACACCGCGAGCAACGGCCTTCACCCCGAGGCTTCGCTTCTGCCCTCGGGACGCTTCTCCGAGCTGGTGCTGGGGTTCCTCTGCCTCACGGCCAGCCCTCTCTGCAGATTGCAAGTTCACCTGCCACTACCGTTGCCGCGCGCTCGTCTGCCTAGACTGCTGCGGACCCCGAGACCTGGGCTGGGAACCGGCGCTGGAGCGGGACACGAATGTGGTGAGCGCGGGACCGGGGAGCTTACAGGCAAGGCAGGTATGCGCTGACGAGCGGGCCACACTGCCGGCGTTCCCTAGGGCCGCCTGGCGCTACGCGCAATGAACGTTCTGATAGCCGACTTCCCGGCGGCAGAGAGTAGCTAATTCTGCGCGCGGGCTCGAAGGGGTGCCGGTGGTGCTGACTCGGCCCTTACCGCCCGGAGCCACCGAGGCTCCGAGCAAGCACAATTTCCGCACCTTCCCACAGCCGCATCCGGTCTTGAGGCCACGCTGGTGCACATGCGCACAAGTTCCAACTAGTTTCCTGTGGGAGGTGGGGCCTGCGAGGCGGAGCTGAGCTGAGCTGCCAGAGCGATGAGATCATTCCTGGAGGCGAGGCGCGTGTGGCCCCGCCCTTCGACATTCGTCCTCCAACGAGATGAGAGCTAGATCCGCGCTGTCTACGTTTCAGTGTTAACGGTTGCGGCGCGGACACTGGTTCCGGCGCACGCGCACACGCGCCTGGGGCGGTGGTGGGAGGCTACGGGCGCACTGGAACCGGCGGGCGCGGCGATGGGCGAGGCGGACGCGGGGACTCCCTCTTTCGAGATGACCTGGAGTAGCACGACAAGCAGTGGTTACTGCAGCCAGGAGGACTCGGACTCAGAGCTCGAGCAGTACTTCACAGCGCGTACCTCACTGGCGCGCAGGCCGCGCCGGGATCAGGTGGGGGCCGCGGGTTGCGGGAAGCGGGCTGGGGGCGGTCGCTGGGACCCCGCTCCTCCCCAGTAAGTTGCCTGGTCGAGAGCTTGTGGGCAGCCCTTGGGTCGAGTTGCCTGCCGTGAGCGTGGGCCAGCCCTCGGAACCGTGTGTTGGGCTTTCAGCGCGTCGGTACTGAGAGCTGAGACCTTGCTGTTTCTGTCACAGACCGGTTGAACCAGGGGAAGCAGCTAAGTGGCATGGGGTAGACCAGGGACAGGCATTATCCACCGATTACTAAGGCTGACTGCGCAGTCTAGACTAACACCTCTATTTCCGCGTGCGGGCGCTCCCACCCCCTCTCTGGGGGACCAGGAGGAAGTGGAGGGGGAGGAGTCCTCGCCGGGAATTGAGAAGGGTGTTTAAGAGAGAGGCAAGGGAAGTTCCAGGTCCCTCCGTTTGCACTCCTGGATGGAGGCAGCTTGGTCCCCATCTCTTGCCGGTCCTGGCCTGTCACCAGCTACTGGACTGTGGAAGATTCTGAGCCTCCCCTCCTCTAAAGTGGACCAGGAGTGCTCGCTTGGGCAGCATATATAGTAAAGTTAGAGCGGACCTGGAGAAAGGGGATCTGGGAATGGATGGGAAGGAAGCCTTGTTCTGGACTGTAAGCATCCAGGAGCACTTTATCCACAAGAGGTGGGGAAGGCTAGATTGTAAAATGTCCTGAGAGGGGTCAAGAGAGATAGGGGTTACTAATCCAGGACTATAAATTGCAGTGCTGGAGCAGCTGTGCCTCTCGGAGTCTCCCAGGTGTCCCCATCATCAGAGACCTCTGTGATGTGTGCCATGAGTGTGGCCGCCAGGCTCAGATCACTGTTTCGGAGATGGTACACCTCAGAAGAGCACCCTGGCCAGGGCATCGGGAAAGAGAGATGGGGACCATGAAGTAAAGTTCAGTATACCTGGCAGCAGTGGGGCAGAATTCCTTACATGAGTCAAGAAAAGGGAGTTGTGGATAACTCTTTAGGGGAAAATTCTATACCTGGAAAGCTGAGCCTAGAGTTTGGGTGCAAGGTTTGAGTGTGGATCCCTGGGACTGTCCGTGTGTCACTCAGGCCTGAGCCATCTTCCATTGTGGAAAGGTGAGAAAACCACAAGACACTAACCAATTGAAAAGGAGGCTGGGGAGTCCCAAGTTGTATGTAAAATAAAACCATCAGTCACTATGGACAGTGGCAGAGTAGAAGGTGGGTGGCTATAGTGTCGCAGAAGGGAAATTCCATGGTATCCCTCTGGGACAGCTGTTGGAATCCTCCTCCAGCAGTCAGCTTCGGAAAATGGAAAAAGATACTCTTCCTCCTCTAGAATCCTGGGAGGACAGTGCAGTACCTCCAGTCCAAGTCCCTTGTTTTATGAATAAAGATACTGAGAGAGGTTCACCTGGAGAAGGGAAGGAGCTGGAACTGAGGTCACTGCATCCCAGCTCAGGGCTCCTGGATAACCCAGGAAGGGAAGAGGAAGGACCCAGGCTAGAGCTCAGAGCCATCACAAGGAAGGGGAATGAGTTAGTGCCATCTCTTTGATCACCCTGTTCTGTAAGTAGAATTCTCTTCCTTTTTGCCCTGGCACTAGTCCGCTCAGCTTTCCTCCTGCCCCTAGCACCCCTTCCATCCTGACACTCCTTCCCACTGGGGTACTTCTTCCTGTCTCAGGCCCTCTCCTTGGGCCTGAACAAACACATCCACCCTTTATTCCCAACCTCCAGCCCTTATTTTACCTCCCAGATCCCTTGTTTTCCAGGGTCCAGACCATTTGTTCTTACTAGTCCTACAGGGTTTCCCACTGTCTCCAACAAGGTTTCTGCTAGAGTTTTTTTGTTTTCTTTTGTTTTCAATATTTATTTGTTTATTTATTTGGTTGCTCCAGGTCTTAGTTGTGGCACGCAGGATCTCCGTTGCAGCATGCGGGATCTTTTAGTTGCGGCATGCAGGATCTAGTTCCCTGACCGGGGATGGAACTTGAGCCCCCTGCATTGGGAGCGTGGGGTCTTAACCACTGGACCACCAGGGAAGTCCCTAGAGTTTTCACTTCTCAATGCTCTTTTCCATCTAGGAGACTTTTGGAAACTTGGGGAAGCAAATAGGGTGCAGTTCCCACCCCTCCCCCAGTCTCAGTCCTCAGTGCCATGTACTTGCTGGCCACTGAACAGCAGCAGGTTCTAGGTAAAGAGCATACTGCTAAAAGGCTGTGGACTCTACCCTACCCTACCCCCTCACCTGTCCTTCCTGTTGTCCCCTTGAGATGGTTTAAGCTTAGGGGGCTCCAAGGCAGTAGTCAGGAAGAAGCCTGGCTGTCCTGGGCTCAGAGCTGAGCACAAGGTTAAGCTTATTCTGCAGGAGACCCTCTGATGGGAACTCCCCTGGGACAAGGCATTGGTCAGTGATGATCTCAGCTGTGTCTGTGACACTCTCATTCCTACTAGGGCCTATCTGACGTCAACAGGAGGTAAGGGTGATGCAATGGGACCAAGGGAGTTTGGCAGAAGCCCTGGCCCATACTCCACCCTTCAGACAAGAATCCAGTCCCTGGAGGAACAGAGGAAGGGCTGAGTGGTAAAGCTAACACCTTTGGGCTAAACCTCTAGACAGCAGAGAGGAGGTACATAAGCCTCCCTGTTTGGAAGTTGTGGGACAGGCTTTACCAGGAGGCTGCCCATGCCAACCTCTGGCAGATAGGAGCCTGGCCTGAAGCTGCCTTTTGTGCAGATTGGGTCAAGATCAAATGGCATGTCATAGTGGATTCCTCACTATGTCTGAGACATGAAGGGCTGGCCCAAGTCCCTCACCAAGGAGGTTAAGGTTGTAGATGTTGCCCTTCTCCTCCTGCCCACTGGTGGCTGAGCTCCTGGTGTGTACCATTCCCCATACCTCTCACCCTGCAGTGGGCCATGGCCAGGGCAGAGTGGCAAAGTGGACTGTCTTCTCCAGGGTACACCCTGACCCCATCCAACTAGGGTGCTGGGATCAAGCTGTTCCTTTTCAGAGTCCCCGATCTTTTCCTGGCTCCTAGCCTTGTGTTTTTCGTTGCCTTGGTTTTAAGGTATTCTTAGGGCCTCACCCAGTGCTGAGGAGGCTCCAGGCAGGTGGCAGAGAAGCCAAATGATTCTGCCTTGGCTGTCTCCATCCATAGCATGCAGAACCAAGGGCAGTGATGGGTTCTTCTCATCAGGCCTCAAACTTTGTTGTCAGTTTCCAAAGGCTTCCCACAGGCCATTTTTCAGAGTGGTCCACCCAGGGCTTACCTCCTTCCCGTGACATGCATTGCAGAGGAATGGGTTTCATAAGGATCCTATGTCCATGCTTGCCCATCTTTCAGGATGAGCCCGTGGAGTGGGAGACACCTGACCTTTCTCAGGCTGAGATTGAGCAGAAGATCAAGGAGTACAATGGCCAGATCAACAGCAACTTGTTCATGAGCCTGGTGAGTTGACAGCCTGTTTTGGAGAGAGACAGGAACCCAACTGTGTGCCTGATGCCCAAAGGGTCACAGCTGAGGTATTCTTGGGTAGACCCTAGCAGTGATTTATTCACACCCAGCCTAGCCCCAAGTGGACTGGTAGTGCCCAAATCTGTTCCATCTCATCTGGCATCTAGTCATGGTTTGGTTTCTCCTCTTTAGAACAAGGATGGCTCCTACACAGGCTTCATCAAGGTTCAACTGAAGCTGGTGCGCCCTGTCTCAGTTCCTGCCAGCAAGAAGCCACCCTCCTTGCAGGATGCCCGGCGGGGCCCAGGGCGGGGTACAGCTGTGAAACGCCGCACCTCCTTCTACCTGCCCAAGGATGCTGTCAAGCACCTGCATGTCTTGTCACGCACACGGGCACGCGAGGTCATCGAGGCCCTGCTGCGCAAGTTCTTGGTGGTGGATGACCCCCGCAAGTTTGCACTTTTTGAGCGGGCTGAGCGCCATGGCCAAGGTGGGCTTCCCACCCCACCCCACCATGTGTGAGGGTATATATGCATGTGCCTGTGCACGTAGGAGCTGAGGGGGCTGGGCCTGCCTCTAATCAAACACTCCCTTCCCCCTGCCTGGCTCTCAGTGTACCTCCGGAAGCTGTCAGATGATGAGCAGCCCCTGCGGCTACGGCTCCTCGCAGGGCCCAGTGAGAAGGCCCTAAGCTTTGTCCTGAAGGAGAATGACTCTGGGGAGGTGAACGTGAGTAACAGCCCTCCTTAGTTTCTTGGTTGTGACTGGGCAGGACTGGGGGGTTGCAGGCTTGAAAGAGGAATAGGGCTGCAGACAAACCCTGCAAAGCCTCTCCAGGAGTACATGAGCCTTATAGCTAAAGTGAAGGCTTCCAGGAAACTCATGCCAAGGTCTAGGGCTTGTCCCAAGAAGCCAGGAAGAACTGTCTTGGCGCACTGCTCTTTCCTATTGTGGAAAGTCCTCAGGAGATGCAGGAGTCCATCTGATGGCATTCTGATCTCAGGCCAGGTCAAAGCCACACAGATGGGCACGGGACAACATGCAGGCACCCGCTTCAGGCATTAGAACCTTTTACCTGGAAGCTGTACAGCTCCAAGGTAGTGCATCTGCAGAGTGAGATCAAACTCAGAGAGAGTGGGCATGACCTGTTCAAAAGTAACCAGGGAATGTTTGGTTTGGTTGCCTGTCCACGAGGTGACTGCCCTACTTTGTGGGGCCCATCTTCTATATGGATTGTTGTTGGGAATCCTAACACAGACCATTCAGGCAAGAACCTGACATTAGAAAGCCCCATCCTAGTTGTGTGATCGTGATGCACTGGTGTTCTTTGGGGAGAGCCTGCTGGTTTGGCAGTGGCCTGCTGTAGCCTGTGTCTCCCTTCTCCCCCTACAGTGGGATGCTTTCAGCATGCCTGAGCTACACAACTTCCTACGCATCCTGCAGCGGGAGGAAGAGGAACATCTCCGCCAGATCCTGCAGAAGTACTCGTATTGCCGCCAGAAGATCCAGGAAGCCCTGCATGCCTGCCCCCTGGGGTGACCTCTCGTACCCCTGGGTGGAAGGAGGAGAGTAGGCAGCGCCAAGGGCGTGCCGTGTGAGTGTGCAAAGGGCCACGTGGCCCGAGGAATGAGTGTGCATGGAGGCCCTCTCTTGCTGGGGGAATGAGCCCAGAGAACAGCGAAGGAGCTGGCCCCCTGTGTCCACCAGTGGGTGTAGCAGAGCATGGCTCTACATCCTTCTGCCCTTTGTGTACTGGGTCATGGTGGGCCAGGGTTGCCCTGGGAAGCTGCTCCAGGCTTGCAGCAGGGGTAGAGGAGACAGAAGTCTCCTTAATTTGTGTCTCAGATATGAGAATCTTGGAGACCCTACGAACAGAATAGGGTCATGTTTGCAGGGATGAGGGCCCTCACCTATGGTGAAAGGTTGTGTGTTTCGGGTCTTGGATGGGGTCTCAGGACAGTCCTGTCAGAACCGAGGGTGGGTATTTAAGGTAAGACAGGCATCAAGAAAGAGTCTAGGGTTCCCTCTACAGCACCCTCTGACTCCTCACACACCCTGGGGTCAGGGAGTGCTGGCTCATGGTGCAACAACAGTGCCTCTGCCTCCTCCAAGGAGGATGTCCCTGTGCCAGGGTCTGTGTGAGTGTGGGCACTGTCCCAGGTCTGTGCCTTGTTTGCCAGTCAAAGCCAGGGTCTTTCCCTTGGGTATTTTTGATGATGTGTGCGAATGTATGTAATATTTTGTGGCCTCAGTTGAATGCCTCCTGTGGGGGAAGGGGTGGGGGTGACAGTCATCAGGGCCTGGGGTCTGAGAGAATTGGCTAAATAAAGATTTAAGAATTCTCCTGCTTTTGGATTCTTTATTATGGGCCCTCATCTGCAGTTGCCCCTCATGCCAGTGGCTGCCGAGGTTGATGGACAGGCTCAGAGCACCTTTTCAAGTGGGACTATGGGACAAATTTGTGAAGGATGTGGTGTATGGATATATACTGAGTCATCACTCAAACCCCGGGGCTCAGGTCGTGGTGGGGGAAAGAACATCGGCTGCAGCCAGAGCTTAGGGAAACCACACACTCCAAGCTGTGGAAGGCGCTTCACCAAATATTGAGATAACTACTGTGGATCAGACACTGCTCATGGCACCGAAGGTACAGATATGTTAACTCTTGCCTTCATGAAGCATGGCTTCTGGCGGATCTGGAAAGAATTCTGAATTTGAAGTTCTTCAGCCCTGAATGTAGATATACAGCTACATTAAGCCAATTCCTTAATTTTCCTTAGGTTCAGTTTCTTTGCCACGTGCCACAGTGGGGATCGTAAAAACGGTGTGGGGATAGAATGAGGGCAGACGGGCACTGCCCAAACTGGCCTAGGGTCAGGCCCTAAAGTGCTGCTTTGGTTGGGCAGGCTCGCTGAGCCTGACCTCTGGGGGTCGGGGACTTCGGAGCCGCAGTACAAGCTGAAGAAACCAGGTGGAGGACACAGCCACCGCTTTCCAGACTGAGCTGCCCCAGCTGGAGAGGGCGTGGCCTGCTGGGACCTGGCGTCTCGCAGTGCATGCTGGGATACCTAGCATCTGAGGGCAGCTATTAGCCCAGCCCCGCGGACCGACGAGAGAAGCAGCCAATCAGAGGCAGGAGCATACGCAGTGTTCGGAAGCGGAAGTGAGGTTTCCGTGGAGACAGCGGAGCCTGCGGAAGGCGGCGGCGGCGGCACCTGCGAGCGGAGGCCTAGGCGGGGCATGGCGGCGCGGACGGTCCTGTGAGAGCGAAGCTGCCGCGGGGCCCGCCATGCGCCGGCGGCCCTGACATGGGCGCCAGCGGCTCCAAAGCTCGGGGCCTGTGGCCCTTCGCCTCGGCGGCGGGGGGCGGCGGCCCGGAGGCGGCTGTCGCTGAGCAAGCTTTGGTGCGACCGCGAGGCCGAGTCGTGCCCCCCTTCGTATTCACGCGCCGCGGGTAAGGGCGTGGGGTTCCGCCCCCGGGAGGACAGACGGGCGGCTGGGTGCCCCGCGTCATGGGGCGCTCCCGCCGCTGTACCCCCTAGACACGAGTCAGGACGGTTCCCATATTTCAGGCTCCCAGAGGAACAAGGGGTGGGGAAAGCCGAGCAGTCGGTTCCTGGCGGCCTGGCTGCTCTGAAGGTCTCCCGAGGAGAAGAGTGGGCCTGAGGCTTGTCCCTGGGCAGGCCCTCCTCACGGTGAAGCTAAGATAGGGCCGCCCTGAGACTTAAGAACCTCTTCCTTTCATCCCATCCATCCTAGCCTGCAAGCTGAAGGCTCCTATCCTCCCTCACCTCCAGTTCTCTCTCGGGGAGAATGACCCTCTGTTTTGTCTGTTTCCGTTCCCCACAGTGGTGGGGTTGGACCTCTCTGGGTAGTGGCCGGGAAAGCAGGACTGGTCCCCAGCGTTGGGGATGGGGCCTGGGGAAAAAGACCCTCACCCAGGTATGTTTCCCAGATCTGGAGCACTGACCTCCCCCCTCCCCTAAGCGGCCCAGACAGGAGTACTAGATTGGCCTGGCTGTGATGGACCCTGGGGAGTGACACTCAGGTGATGCTGGAGATTTGGCTGTAGATACTAGGGGGACCCCAACAGTGGCAGTTTGGCTGCATCAGCCACCTGGATGGGGGAGGATGCAGGCTTTTTCCCTTTAGGCTCCCTCCTAGCTCAGGCATCTGCTATCTCAGGCTTTGGCCCTGGGCCAGCAGTGTCTTCTGGAGTGAGACCAACATGCCCAGGCCACCATCCTGCCCACTCTAGAAGCCCTGGGTGAAGGCAAGGGCCTGATGGAACGGCTACTCTTGCTGAACAAACCAGTGATTTTTTGGTATGGCCTCTCTTCTCATAATCTGACAGAGTAGCACTGGCCACCACCCCACTCCCCACTTCCTTCTAGTATACCCCAGATACTAAGCAAGGGATTCTCCAGGCATACTAACCTCCCTTCCTCCCACCAAGGTTGTTCCTCCCCATTTGGGGGAGGGCATACTTACCTGTGATCTGTGGCATTTGCCATGACTAGGTTGGGGCTCCAGCCCAGCCTGTTCCCCTCTCCCTCTGCACAGCTCCATGTTCTATGACGAGGATGGGGATCTGGCTCACGAGTTCTATGAGGAGACAATCGTCACCAAGAACGGGCAGAAGCGGGCCAAGCTGAGGCGGGTACATAAGAACCTGATTCCTCAGGTGAGGGGCTGGGCAGTGGTCATAGAGCCTATGTTGATTGTGTGGAGGTAGACCCAGATGGCGTCTGCTCTTGTGGTGGGGGCTCTTGGGGGAGGAGCTGGGAGGAACAGGAAGGCTTCCTGGAGTAGGGGCCCTGAGCTGGCCCTCACTAGCCTCTGTTTCCATGGCAGGGCATCGTGAAGCTGGATCCCCCCCGCATCCACGTGGATTTCCCTGTGATCCTCTATGAGGTGTGAGCCTGGGGGCTGGCAGGCATAAACACCCCCTGCCCCAGCAAGAAACCCCCAGGCTCAAGGTGTGGCTTCCACTGAGGAACCTAGGCTGGGGCCACAACCGTGAATAAACTCCACTGGCCCGGAACCTTCAACTGTGAGCAGGGCAGTCCTACAATGCTGGTTGGGTGTTGGTTTGTATGTGGACAAGAGGTGGCTGGTGGCTGGCAAGGGCTGATGGCGGAGTTACCAGTCCACCTTTCCCAGCAATCCCTACAAGGAGCATGGCAGGGCATATGCTGTTCAGGAATGCCTGGTTCCTGTGCCCTTGCCTGGCCTGCATTCTTCCAAGCTTGCCTAGGGCCCAGCCCTGCTGGAGGCTACAGCACTTTACAAGTAAGGTCTGCCTTTTTCCAGCCCCAGGGCTGTGGGAGCTGTACACAAGTGGGAACTTCCTTTCCCTCACTTCCTTTACCCTCTCGTTGGAGCATTTCAGCCGTTTGCTACCTCGATTCCTCCTGTGTTGGACAGAAGCTGGGGGCAGAACAAGCCTGATTCTTCCTGCCTACCTGCCCATCTGTTCCCACCCCCAGATGGATGGACAGTTTGCTGGCTGTTAATAGGTGTGGGAGGTTTCTCCCTCTACCCCGGGCTGGGCTGATCCCTCCCCACTGCAACTAGTTGCTGACCCCTACCCCAACTGAGAGGGCATAGGATGGGGATCAGGAAGGGCTCTGGATGCCTGTGCCTATGGGGTGTTGTCACATCCCACCTGCTGTGTCTAATCCCCCTTGCCCTTACACATCCACCACCCTGTGATAAGGGACAGCACCCTAGGGCTGGTGCCAGTAGCTCTGAGGAGCCCACCACCCATTCCCCTACAGTATACCCATCCCTTCAGGATCAGTAAGAGAAAAGTACTGGAGCCCTGGGTAGGGACAGAAAGGAGAGAACAATCATAAAGGAATACTTAAAATGTGAAAGCTTGTAAATAGTCTAGTCCACGATGTTGGGGCAGAGTCTGATTTCTACATAAAAATGACTTTTTTTTTTTTTAATTCCTTACTGTGCAAACTCTGTTCTTTAAGCGTGTGAGAAATGGCTTGGGGAGGGTAGCCCTCAATCTAGGAAGGCTGTTGTGTTATTTGTTCAATAAAATTATTTGTAGACCCTGCATACAAGAATGACATCTCTGAGGCTTGATACCCAGTATCTAGACCACCACCTGGGCATAGTAGGTGGGCCTGGGTGGGGGACTCTTGTTGCCCACATCTCCAGCGAGGCCCAGAGTGAGCATGAGCCTAGCCTGCGGCCATTCCAGCTACAATCAGCAGGTGGCAGTGTATTCACACAGACCTCATTGCAGACCCCCTCAGGATGGAGAGCCATTCGTACTTGTGTATTGTGTTCAATAAGCGGGGACCCCTGGAATTGGAAGGCCCTGGAGTACCTCACTAGGGATTGGCCCCATCTGCCTGACCTGAGGTGAGAGTGTGACCACACATAGGTCTGGAACAGTTGTCCTGCCCCCAGCTGTGCCAGCTGATGCCACGTGAGGTCACAGCCTGAGCCCCATGGACCTCCAAGGCCCAGCCTTAGGTGGACAGCAGCCAAGTGGGTACCACTGCCCTTGACCTACTGCAAGGCTCTGCAGCCCAAACCTACTTGCACTACCAGGAGAGTAGGCTTGGGGCTTCTGTTCTAGCAGGTAAAGCCCAGCTACCCAATACTTCCTCTGGTCCTTTCTGCCCTGTCTTCTCACCTGCAGTCTGCTCCCTGTGGACATTTGGCCTACACTTCTCAGGTCCTGCTATGAGGCTGGTTCTCTACTAGGCCTAGCCCTTGGCCATCAGCCCATCTCCCAGCAAGGGAGGAGGGAGTTCAAGGACACAGGCTGCTGGGTCTGGGAAGTTGGCCTACCTGTCTTTTGGAGGTTTAAACTTGTCAAGTGTGAAGCAGGATCACCCTCTGCAGCCTAGACTTGCAGTTTTTTTTGGGCACCTTCCCGTTTCCCCAATAAGATGCCAGGCATAAGGCCCTATCGTCGTCCTCCACTGTCCCTCCCACTGACTGCCCCAAGGCCAGGGTTCTGCCATGCTGGGTGGCAGCCCATCACCACTGTCCCAGTGTGGGGGAACTCCCTGTGGTGGGCCTGCCCTAGCTGACCCCAAAGCTGGAAACAATGGGGGTCATGGCTGTGCTTCCCCACTCCCTCCTACTGGGCTGTGCTCACTTCCTTCCTTCCTGAGGAAGTGTCCCTGCCCTGGGACAGTCTGGTCTGGCCTTTGTTTCCCCAGGGGCCCCCAGCCTTGGAGCTTATTTAAGGCCTGTGTCCCTTGTGGAGCCAGCACAGTGGTCCAGGGACACCACCCTCCCATGCCATGTCCTGGACTCCTTGGTCATCAGGGTAGACTCTAGGATATGTTCCCAGTCCCCCAGTCTTACACAGCCTTCTGTTAGGAGAGAGGGCCTGGGCATGAAGGAGGTGGGCTGGTAGGGTCGGGGGGCGGGTAGGCTCAGGGTGATTTGAGGGTGTGCAGATTTGTACCTCTGGAGGGGTCTGCTGGGACCCTGCTGTAGCCCTCCTGGGAGCTAGCCGCGTTATGGGTACCTCCTTCCCACAGGAATACACCCCTTTCCTCACCCATGTGGTAAGGAGCCCCTTACTCTGCAGCATCTTAGTGAAATCCACCCAGGAACATCCTCTGGCAGGAGAGCACCCTGCAGAACCCTCCCAGGCCCTGCCCATCCCCCCAGCAGTCACCCACATCAACACATTGTCCACTCTGTCACACTTGGGATGCTTCCGCTCTCAGTGGAAAAAAATTGACTCAGCTCCTGTAAGTTCCCCCAACACCCCCACCCCAGGGCTGGTTCTCTTCTTCACCACCTGCTTTGGGGGATCATCTGCCAAACATCCCCCAAGTAGTTTGACTCCCCAAAACGCCACCACCAGGGCCTCTCCACTCACAAGCTGCTGGATTTGAGGATGGTTCTCAACCTTAAGGGCAGGTTGGGGAGAAAAGCTTTCAGTGTTAAGGAAGCTGCCAGCATGGGGGAGGCTGGCACCTGAACCAGGTCCCCCAGCCTTCCTGTCACCTGGTGCAGTTTGCTGGGCCAGGGCCTACTCAGGGGAAGGGTGGGGCGGGCAGCCAGCCTGCAGGGCACGCCGGAGGGAAACGGTCAAGGCGGTCCCCTCCCCCGCGCATGTTCCTGGCCCTTTCCTCTCTGAGGGGCAGCAGGAAGTGAGGAGAAAGGGCCGGGGCGGGAGGCGG
>NW_020171983.1:472769-500266 GCF_003031525.2 Neophocaena asiaeorientalis asiaeorientalis
ACCCCGGGAAGGAGGGAGGCCGCCGACCTACTGGGCCGACGGACTCCCACACAGGTGAGCCCAGGGCAGACGACTGGTCTGCACCCTGGTACATGCGCTCGCAGCAGCGCTCCCTGCCTCTCCTCCCAGTCGCGCGGGCGGGGAATGGGCTGGCCATACAGACCCGAGCCCTTTGGGGAGCTGAGGATCCCGGGGGAGAGGATCTAGGAAGAGGCAAGGAATACTCCCCCCATTCCAGCTCCAAGCCTGCTCCCCAGAGGGAGGGGCTTACAGGACCAAAGGACTTAGGATACTGGGCAGAGGCCCAGGGGAAACCCTCTGGCCGGGCCGGCTTTCTCTGCCATCTGTCCAGGAACTTCTGCAAGGGTGGCAGCTTCCTCAGAGTTGAAAGGAAGCCTTGGGGGCTCCCACAGGCCCCCCAGAGACTGGACAGGAGGCGATGGGAGCCCAGGGATTGGCCTGTGCCTGATGCAGGTCGGGGGCAGGGGGACGCCCTATCCCCAGGGCCCGCTGGGCTTACTGGCCCCAGCCGGGCGGGCCTAGCTGCGACCCACAGCTCGTGTTGCCCGGACAACCACTGCCTCCACGCAGTCCTGGAAGAGCTAAGACGCGGGTGCTAGGCCCCCTCCCCAAGTCTGGCAGGGGGCGGGGATTCCCTTCAGACCAGGGTCGGGGGAAGGGAGCCCTGATCCGTAGGGGGCGGCACATTACTGTCCTGCGAGACCAGAGGTCGGCTCTGGTCACCGTCCCCCTTTCCATACAAAGGGGCCCCAGGACTGGAGACTACGCTCAGGGATGCTGAGCCAGATTCACTACTACCCCCGGCCAAGGCCTCGGGGTCCCACAGCACCTCCTTCTGGCCGGGTGACGGAACGCCACCTCCTTTATTCCCTCCCCGACCCCCGTCCTTTATGCTGTCCCTTTAAGCGGCTGGCCGCGTCGCGGAGCAGCGAGGACTGTACCACCGGCCGCAGGCTGCGGGGGGGAATTTGGGGCTGACTGGCCCTCACGGCTGAGACTCCACAAGAAAGCCCCATTTGGAGGGGTCTCACGGTTCCAGATTTATGGTCACATTCCTCGGCAGAGGATCTGGGGACCTTGGAGCCCAAAACGCAGCACTGGCTACCCGAAAGTCAGGCACACCTTTTCGACCCCACCGCAAATCCTGCGCAGGGCCCGCCTCCGCGCTGAATTCTTAAAGGGCCCGCGGGCTGGGGGGGCGGAGCCAGTAGAGGCGCCGAACCGGGGCAGTGCCTGGTGGAGCGGCCGGAGCGGGCCGGGCTGGGGCGGGGATGGCGATGGCCATGGCGCAGGTCCCGGCGGCTCCCTGCGCGAGGTGAGGGAGGGCAGTGCGAGCCTGGCGGCTCTCTCCGCGGGCTCTGTTCTGAGCTCCCAGGGAGGCGGCCCAGGACCACCCCCCCAACTCTGGGCCGGGTTCAGCCCCCACGTGCGGGGCGGGGGCGGGGTCCCGGACAAAGGCCAGGTGGAGTGGGCTTTACCCCGGACCGCTTGGCCCGCGGGCGCGATCATTTCTGGTAGCTGTAGAGGGAAATGCCGGTCTGCCAGCGCCACCGTGGGAGATCCACCACCCCTTTGTCCCCGCGGGGCCTCCACCAAGCTTGGGAGAGTGTCTTCGCTGAGACAAAGTCTATTAGCCTCGCTCTGCTGCTGGGCGGGTGCAAAAAAAGATACCAGCTCTGGGGCTGTTACAGCTTCCTAGCTGCTTCATCAGCTGTGCCTTGCCTCACCCAAATGCTATGGTTTCTCAGGACCAAGAGTACTTCACAGGGTAGAGTGGGCCTCGGTTTGGGGCTCTCAGAAACCTTGTCCTGGGTGGTATTCAGCCATGTATGAGTCTGGGCAGTGAGTCTATAGCTCAATTCGTCCAGTTCTCAGAGGGGTCACAGACCTAACAAGTTCCTGCCCAGCCGTAGGCTACCTGCTCCAGGAAGGAGCCCTGGCAGTGAGTTCCTGCGCCTCAGTGGTCTGTGGTCTCTCAGACCTGTTATAGCCAATAACAGGGTCTGAACAACCCTGGGCATGGTGCCCTACACAGCATGGGCTTTGGGAGTATGGATGGGTTTGGGGTGGACACCTCCAGGATTCTATAGACTGATTTGCTGTCTCCCACCTTTCCCCCAGTTCCTGAGCTAGTGCCAGGCAGGTGACACTGTCTTCCTGCAGCCCCCAGCATGTGGGCAGGCCTGGGCCCTGCCGTCACACTGGCCCTGTTGTTGGCGGTGGCATGGGCCACGGAGCTGAAGCCCACAGCACCACCCATCTTCACAGGCCGGCCCTTTGTGGTAGCATGGGATGTGCCCACACAAGACTGTGGCCCACGCCACAAGGTGCCACTGGACCCAAAGGACATGAAGGCCTTTGATGTGCAGGCCTCACCTAATGAGGGTTTCGTGAACCAGAACATCACCATCTTCTACCGTGACCGGCTGGGCATGTATCCACACTTCGATTCGGTGGCGAGGTCTGTGCATGGTGGTGTGCCACAGAATGGCAGCCTCTGGGTACACCTGGAGATGCTAAAGGGACATGTGGAACGCTACATTCGTACACAGGAGCCTGCAGGGCTGGCAGTCATCGACTGGGAGGACTGGCGGCCAGTGTGGGTACGCAACTGGCAGGACAAGGATGTGTACCGCCGATTATCACGCCAGTTGGTGGCCAGTCGCCACCCTGACTGGCCACCAGACCGCATAGTGAAGCAGGCGCAGTATGAGTTTGAGTTTGCTGCACGCCAGTTCATGCTGGAGACACTGCGATTTGTCAAGGCATTTCGGCCTCGGCACCTGTGGGGCTTCTACCTCTTCCCCGACTGTTACAACCATGATTATGTGCAGAACTGGGAGACCTATACAGGCCGCTGCCCTGATGTTGAGGTCTCCCGAAATGACCAGCTGGCCTGGCTGTGGGCCGAGAGCACGGCCCTCTTCCCCTCTGTATACCTGGAAGAGACACTCGCTTCCTCCACACATGGCCGCAACTTTGTCAGCTTCCGTGTTCAGGAGGCCCTTCGCGTGGCTCACACCCACCATGCCAACCATGCACTCCCGGTCTACGTCTTCACGAGGCCCACCTATAGCCGCGGACTCACAGGGCTTAGCGAGGTATGTGCCTCCCAGGGCCCTGCCTTCGTCCTTGGGAAACCACTGCAGGCCTCCTGCCCCCAAGCTTACTGGCTACTCTACATCTCCTCACCTCATTATCTCTGTAACCCTATGAAAGGGTGGCATTGTTATCTCCATTTTGTGGATACAAAAATTGAGGGCCAGAGATGCTGAGAAATTTACCCAGAACTTCCCAGCAAATCCAGGTAGAGCAGGGACTTGGGCCTAGTATTCTGACTTTGCGGTCCATCCTGATAGGTACATACTAGGCTCAAGTGGGCCCTTGGCTTGGGAATGGGAGGCCAGAAGTGGGGGTGGAAATGGCTTAAACATTTAAGGAGAAAGTGAAACAGCTGCTGCCTAGGGGTGAGAAGGAGAGGACTGGGCTGCGGGGAGGTTAGCAGGTCTGAACAGGCTAGGGCCTGCCCACACTGTCCGTCCTTCTCACCCTGTGGTCTCAGTATTCCCCAGTGACCATCTCCTCCCCACGTAGATGGATCTCATCTCCACCATTGGCGAGAGTGCAGCCCTGGGTGCAGCTGGTGTCATCCTCTGGGGTGATGCGGGGTACACCACCAGCATGGTAAGTAAGACCCACCCAGCCTACTGGAGCTGAGTCTGCAGGGACAGGCAGAGCCTCTGTGCTTTTGGCTGCAAACCTCAAAGTGGTCCCCTCATCTGTCCCCCACCCAAGGAGCCCCAGTCCCAACAGAGAAGACACAGTCCCTCCCCTTCTCCCAGGAAGGGGGATTTGCTGTCCTGACCAGCTGTTGAGTTCCACTCTGCCCCATCTGCCCTGCTGGGTTCCAGTCCCTGCCCCCACCCCCTTCTTAGAAGGAATAGGAACAGTGAGGGCTCAGGCATGCGTGCGTGCGTGTGTGTGTGTGTGTGTGTGTGTGCATTGTTAAAAGAAGGTACAGTCACCACAGTGTAAACAGAGTTTCCATCTGGGCCTGTGGGCTGAGACAGCTGACCCTGATCCCTGACCTCTGCCCCCAGGAGACCTGCCAGTACCTCAAGGATTACCTGACCCGGTTGCTGGTACCCTACGTCGTCAATGTGTCCTGGGCTGCCCAGTATTGCAGCTGGGCCCAGTGCCATGGCCACGGGCGCTGTGTGCGCCGTGACCCCAGTGCTAATACCTTCCTGCACCTCAGTGCCAGCAGCTTCCGCCTAGTGCCTAGCCACGCACCTGGTGAGCCACAGCTGCGACCAGAGGGGGAACTCAGTTGGGCCGACCGCAACCACCTGCAGACGCACTTTCGCTGCCAGTGCTACTTAGGCTGGGGCGGCGAGCAATGCCAGTGGGACCGCAGGCGGGCAGCTGGGGGTGCCAGTGGGGCCTGGTCTGGGTCCCACCTCACCAGCCTGCTGGCTGTGGCCTCCCTGGCCCTCACCTGGACTTTGTAAGGGTCTCTCACGCAGCTGTCAGGCAAGCTGGCCTCTGCCACAAGGGCTCTGCTAGGCATGTAGGAGCCCACAAGGGGTGGACAAACCAGAGTCTGAAGGGGCAGAACCCCCTGGGATGCCCAGTAGGGTGTCCGTACCAGCTCCCACCCCCTGTTCTAAGGGGGAGGGACAGTCCCGTGGGAGGCCCCTTCTCTCCCTGCCAGAGACGAAGAGGGGCACAACTGGGCCGGGGAGGACCTGACCCTACTCCCCTGCCCGTGAATAGTTTATTATTATTATTTTGGGGTCTCTTTTGTAAATTAAATATGAAACAACTGCTTCTTTGCTTGGACTGTCTGTGCCTGGGCCAGGGCATGTGAGAGAGATTTCAGGGTCTTCCATATAAGGTTTGAGCTCAGTTCTGTCTCTCTGAGACTCTCTGCTGGCGACTTCTCATCTGTAAAATTCATTCACTGGGATCTGCAGGCCAGAGCTTCCCACTCTAGCTGTCCTGCTAGGGCAGGGGCCACTGGGAGTGGAGGGACTCACAGTCCACCCCAACACCAAGGACCTTGCTTTATCTATATTGATTGGAAAGCAGTTGGGTACAACCTTCTGTGAGGGATGGGGCTCATTGTGCTTCTCCTACTTGGTACTGTATCCCCAGCTGGGCTGGTGCCAGTCGCCTCGCCTTGCCCACCCAAGGAGAAAGGGGAAAGCGGATGTTTGATCTTCCCTGGCTGGGCAGGTAGCCAGATCACTCCTCCCTGCTGTTCTCACAGGCAAGGGCGGCTCCTCCACTCCCCAGTCCCAAGGACAGTGGACTTCAGCCACACGCACTTCTCCCCATCTAGCTCAGAGTCCTCCACTGGGTATGGTCAGGGGGAGGCAAGCAGGGCATTGGGATCTGAATCATGAGGTCCAGTCCCTGTCCCACTGCAGAGATGCATGATGGGGTGAGGGGGAGGCATCCTCAACAGTCAGCCCTGTAATGGCCATGGGAGAGCATAGCTTGTCCCCAGCTGTCCCAGGGGAGAGAAGTAGCAGCCAGAGCTGTCATACCAGCTCTGACCTGCTTCACTTCCTCTGCTTCTGAAGTGAGTTATTCTGGGTGGGGCCCTGCCCCTCCCCTCAGCCGTTGGACCCACACCTGGATTCCTCCTGTCCCTATCAGTGATGACTGATCCCCTGCCCTCAGATAATACCGGCTCGAGATGTACTCAAGAAACTGTCGATCAGTGAGGAGGGCGCCCCAGCCACAAGGACTCGGGAAGTAGCCTCAAGGAAGTGCTTTCTACATTGAGGTTGGGTTGGGTTTTTTTTTTGGGTGTGGGGGGGCGCACCATGCACGGCACATGGGATCTTAGTTCCCCGACCAGGGATCGAACCACTGCCCCCTGCAGTGGAAGCACGGTTTCCTAACTCCTGGACTGCCAGGGAAGTCCCTACATTGAGAGTCCCTACACTGAGTTTTGAAAGGTGGGGGGGAAACTTGATGCTGGGAACAAAGCATGGGCAAAGGCTGGAGGAAGACAGAACACAAATGGAGACAGAGTTTGAGGCTTGGGTGTGACAGAGGGTTATGCTGCAGGTGGCCCTAGAGTGGCACCAGGCCTGATTTTGTCTGATGATAGTGACTATCTTACCTGTTCAGTGAACACACTGAACACACACATGTGCCAGGGCTGGGCTGGGTGCTGGGGATGCACCCATGAACCACACCAGCAAAGACTGCCATCCTCAGGGGTATGACGGCATAAAGGGAGATGCACTTTGGTTGCCAAGGCCAAGTCAGATGTTGGACAGTGGAGAGTGCTCCCCAGAGGCATACAGGCAAGGGGATTGTGTGGTTAGAGCCTGGAGAAGCAATCCTCACCAAATCGATATTGATTCAGGTTGTAAAGTGATCCTTCATCCCTCTGGCTGCTGATGGCAGAGAATAGAGAGGGTGGTAGCACTGGGAGGGAGATGTCAAATCACATGGTGGGGGTAAGGGAGGGGTCCTGGCTGCTTGTGACCAAGGTGGGGAGAGGCCGGCTGGAGAGTAGATTCAGGTGTCGATCAATAAGGCCATAAGATGATGGAGCCAGCAGAGGGAGGGCAAGGAAGGAGGAGCTGTGACCTATCTCCCCAACACCTGTGACTTCCCCTACCCAACTGTGACCCCCCACACAGCTGTGACCTCCCCTACACAGATGTGACCCATGCATACCTGTTAGCTCCCCTGCCCACATCTGTAACCTGTCAACACACAGGTTATCCAGACATACCTGTGACCTGACCCACGCAGCTGTGACCTGGCTATGAGCTCAGGTTCAGACTGGGCTGTTCAGTGCTTTCACCTGGGCCAGGAACATGATGTTTCCTTCACCCCACTCTGGCAGGCAAGCCTGGGCCTGAGCACCTAGCAGGTCTCAGTTGCTAGCGTCTGAATCAGCAAACAAGCAAAATCACGAAGGAATGAACAAGCGCGTCTTCACTGATACACTCATGCTCATACCCGTGGTCACACAAACATGGGGTCTCATGGTCATAAAACAGGGTCTCACACACACCAAGTCCCAGGCACTGGGTCCCACACTTGCACATACATACTACTGGAGTTTGTGGAGAGTCCCAAATGTCCACTAACTGGAGCTTTACACAGACACAGTCACTGATCCAGCACATATGCAAAGGGTGACAACGCAGCCCTGACTTGAGGAACACAGTTCCTTTCAGACACAGGTCCCTAAAGGGGGGATGATTTATCCACTAAGCACTGTAGGCACAGGGCCACAATACTTATACGGGCCCACAAAAATGTTTTAATTTTAATCTTTTTTAATCAGAAGAAAAAATACAGGAATAATGAATATGAAATAATGAATTCAGTCTGGATTATATCTGTACTTATGCCAGTATAGTCGTTAAATATATTTTTTTAAAAATATGTATTTTTTTGGCCGCGCAGCATGTGGGATCTTAGTTCCCCGACCAGGGATCGAACCCGTGTCCCCTGCAGTGGAAGCACAGAGTCCTAACCATTCCCTTAAAATATTTTTTTGAGGAATGGGTCCACAAAGGTGGAAGTGCCTAGGGCCCATAGATGTCATAATGCAGGCACGTGGGGAAGGCACCCAGACTCCAGTATCACACCCAGTCGGATCTGCCGCCCAGATGGCCCCCATGCACTGCCTCCATCCCCACACCATCCCAAGCAAAGCCACAAAGTCCAGCCCCAGTGCTGACAGAGTGGGAGGGGCCACTTCCTGCCTAGCCCCACCTCCTACCAAGGGCACTTTGCTAGGAGTGCAGAGGTGGCTCTGCTGTCTGGCCCAGCCCTCTAATCCAGGGCCCGCCCCTCAGCCCGCCCCCAGACTGGGTGGGGTGACCCCTACAAAAGCTCAGGGTTTCTAGCAGCAGCTTCTTCCTCCAAGAGTCTCGGTGCAGCTGAGGCCAGAGTTAAGGAACAGAATCTTGCTGAGCCCTGCATAGGCCCTCACCCTGAGGTCAGGAAGTTTGGAGAATGAGGCCTTTCAGCCCTGAGGTCAGCAGGGACAAGTGGGCAGATTGGCGGGTGTACAGGAGGGCTGGGCTGACATTTCCTGCGTCACTGAGCATGCCCTCCTGCATGGGTGGCCAGGATTCCTGGGGGTAGAGACAGGGAAGCCCCCGCCTCCGTCAGTCGGCCAGCCTGGGGGCTGAGGGCCTGGCTCTCAGCCACTCTTCTCAAGACAGATGTCATGGCTTCTGTGGCCCTTGGGGAAAGGGGGCGGGCAAGCCAGGACAAGACCTGTGGGAGACAGAGGGCAGAGGTCGGCCCAAGAGGCAACTCGGATGTGCCCTCTAGTGGCCATGTTCCCCTCAATGCCTCTCCTTTGCCCTCTGACTTCCCCGAACCCTGCAGGTCAATATTTACTTGAAGCCAGAACAGAGGTGGATTAATAAGGGACTTGGCCTGCCTGCCCTCAGTAGGGGTCAGGGAGTTCAAGGCCTGCTTTCAGCTCTGCTTCTCCTGGCCAGGTTTCTCTACACCTGCCCTGTGCCATGGCAGCCCACCTGCTTCCCATCTGCACCCTCTTCCTGAACTTGCTCGGCATGGCCAAAGGCTCCAGGGACCCCCTGGTACCCAACCGGCCCTTCGCCACCATCTGGAATGCAAACACCCAGTGGTGTCTAGAGAGGCATGGCGTGGACGTGGATGTCAGTGTCTTTGATGTGGTGGCCAACCCGGGGCAGACCTTCCGCGGCCCTGACATGACCATTTTCTACAGCTCCCAGCTGGGCACCTACCCTTACTACACACCTGCTGGGGAACCCGTATTCGGTGGCCTGCCCCAGAATGCCAGCCTGGCTGTCCACCTGGCCCGCGCGTTCCAGGACATCCTGGCTGCCATGCCTGCATCCAACTTCTCAGGGCTGGCAGTTATTGACTGGGAGGCATGGCGCCCACGCTGGGCCTTCAACTGGGACACCAAGGACATTTACCGGCAGCGCTCACGGGCACTGGTACAGGGGCAGCACCCTGACTGGCCAGCTCCTTGGGTGGAGGCAGCAGCTCAGGACCAGTTCGAGGGGGCTGCGCGGGCCTGGATGGCAGGCACCCTCAGGCTGGGACAAGCACTGCAGCCTCGTGGCCTCTGGGGCTTCTATGGCTTCCCTGATTGCTATAACTATGACTTTAAAAATCCAAACTACACTGGCCAGTGCCCACCAGGCATCCGTGCTGAGAATGACCAGCTGGGGTGGCTGTGGGGCCAGAGCCGTGCCCTCTACCCCAGCATCTACCTGCCCGCAGCACTGGAGGGCACGAAGAAGGCACGGATGTTTGTGCAGCACCGTGTGGGTGAGGCATTCCGTTTGGCCGTGGGTGCAGGGTACCCTGATCTGCCAGTGCTGCCCTACGTCCAGATCTTCTACGACATGACTAACCGCTTTCTGCCCCTGGTGAGTCTCCTGTGACCCGGCCCACCTTGTAACCTACATTGTCAGGCATTAGTCCAGTAAGTGAGGCCACATAGCTCTGGGGCACTTTAGCCTTGGGACACTTTCATCCATTCCCTCTCACATTCTTTGAGCACCTACTGTGTGCCAAGTTCTGTGCTAGGCACAGACAATTCAGCATTCTTTAGAAAGAAATCATCCCTGCCTGCATGGCACTCACAGGCTAGAGTAAGGGCAGGCTTGCCTCTGGCCACCACAGCTAGAGCAGGCTATGAATTATTTGTCCCATGCAATCGTGTTACAGCAGGCTGCTGTGGGGACGGAGGGAGGCCCCACAGAGCTATGCTGTCCTTTCCCCAGGAGGAGCTGGAGCACAGCCTGGGGGAGAGTGCAGCCCAGGGGGCAGCAGGAGTGGTGCTCTGGGTGAGCTGGGAGAACACAAGAACCAAGGTGAGCTCAAGCCCAGGATGGGGGTGAGGGTGGCGGCAGGAGTGGGGCTTCCAGGCTGACTGGGGAGACCCTGGCCCACCCTTTACCCCTGCAGTCCTGGTTGACCAGCAGGTGAGTGCCTCAATGCCCTAGGTGGACCCGTGCATGGCCGTGGTGTCCTGACGCTCCCCCTCCCACCTAGGAATCCTGCCAGGCCATCAAGGAGTATGTTGACACGACACTGGGGCCCTTCATCCTGAATGTGACCAGTGGGGCTCTTCTGTGCAGTCAAGTCCTGTGCTCTGGCCATGGCCGTTGTGCTCGGCGCCCCAGTCACCCCGAGGCCCGCCTCATCCTCAGCCCCACCAGTTTCTCCATCGAGTCCACGCCTGGTGGTGGGCCTCTGACCCTCCAAGGTGCCCTCTCACTCAAGGATCGGTTGGCTGTGGAGTTCAAATGTCGCTGCTACTGTGGGTGGACGGGAACATGGTGTGAGCAGTGGGGCATGTGGTGATTGGCACATGCACACATTGAGTACCTAATGCAATCTGGACCTGGCTACAGCTTTCTCAAGTACAGGCACAGTCACGTGAGTCATGGTCACAGTCAGAAGTACACTCAGGCACTGTCATGAGCATATGCTAGCCCATTCACACCTGCTTACAGACCAAGATAGTTGCATAAGGAGTTAGAGCCTTGGGCACCCACCCAGCAGAGTTAA
Source organism: Neophocaena asiaeorientalis asiaeorientalis (assembly GCF_003031525.2). NCBI lineage: Eukaryota > Metazoa > Chordata > Mammalia > Artiodactyla > Phocoenidae > Neophocaena > Neophocaena asiaeorientalis. The sequence continues at coordinate 483,357 of NW_020171983.1, forward strand.
AAATATTTCCTCCAGAGACATTGAGCCAGTCTTTAAACTGCAGCAATCACAAGAACTGATGCTCTGGACTTCCCTGGCGGTCCAGTGGTTAAGACTCCATGCTTCTACTGCAGGGGGCGGGGGTTCGATCCCTGGTCAGGGAACTAAGATCCCGCATGCTGAAAGAAAGAAAGGGAGGGAGGGAGGAAGGAAGGAGGGTAAGCACTTTACCCAAGGTTGCAGACAGAAAATAGAGCAGCTGAGATTCAAACCCAGGTGAATCTGGATTTGAATCTCTACCCTCTACCTCTACCTCTATAGCGATGGAGCCCTTTGGCTCCTACTATATGTCGACGGTAATCAGCCCTGTACAGCAGCCTGAATCCGTTCAGAGGTAACAGCCTCACAAATAAAGCAGACATGATTCTAACTTCAAGAGCTGTTTATTGAGCACCTAAAACGTGCAGGCGCTGGGATCCAGAGGGCACAGGAAAATTCTTTTCTCTTGCTCTGATTTGATGTCTGTCCGAGGGCGGCTGCTTCTCAGGGTTGGGCCCAAATTTCGGGAGGAAGCTCCACCTGACCGTTTCCACGCTGGGCAGGAGGCTGACGTGAGCCGAAACAAAGTTAACTGGGGGGAGACCTATCTGAGTCTGGGGCGGGGCGAGGCGGGGCGAGATGGAAGCCCAGCCCACCCGTAATGGAGCTGGCGCTCGGTTCGCGCTCACTGGGAGCTGGGCCTGGATAAGCAAGGGCGGGAGGGGCAGAGGTAGAGCCAGGGCAGAGATCCAGTCTGCGTCGGGTCTGTATTATGACGCGAGGCGCCGGGGCCGGGGGCTGGCCGCCCCGAAGACCCGGGACCTGGTGGTGTGCCGCGGGCCGTGACGGCTGCAGTGCGTCCGCCTCTCCGCTAGGGTGCGAGCGCCGGGGGCCGGAGGAGTCCGAGCCAGAGACAGCGAGATACAGATCCGTGTGGAGCGAGGACACGGAGCGTCCCGGAGCCAGGCGTCAGCATGTCAGTACTGCCCCTCTCCCCATGCGCGGCGTATTCGTCCTCATTGTCCCCCGCTCTCCCCGTCTGCTCCGCGTGTACAGTTCTCAAGTGACTAAGCCGCCCCCGCACGCCCTCTTTGCGTCTGTCGTTCCCTCCCAGAGCATGCCGAGCCGCCCAGAGTCAAGCTCCCGAAGCCCCCACCCCCAAACTCCACGGTTTGTCACCCAGTGGGAGGAAGGGGGAAACCGAGGCAGGAGAGACTGTCGCCTCTCTCTGTGGACCCGGGAGCCCCACCCACAGTGGGTGGGATCGGCACAGAAAGGGTTAAGCCTGAGGGGGAAGTCTGAGGCTCCAGGCTCAGGGGCGGATCCTGGGGTTTCCTCTCTCCTGGTCCAGGGGTGCAGCTGCTGCGGAGGTGGCTGATGCAGGTGAGGGGCTTATAGCCCTCTGAGTGGGATGTGGTATGAGGGGAGGGGGCTACCTGTTACTGGTCAGTGTGGAATTGGCCTCAAGCTCACGGGGCCTTCCTGCAGAGGTGGGGAAGGGGAGCCAGGGCATTCTCTCTGGAACAGGTGAGTAGAAGGGTGGGGCCCAGCGGCCACCTATCGCTAGAAATCCCCCAGCATTGACCCTTCTGCCAGCAGAGCCTGTGGTAGGATGGGCATACAATGCAGTTCGGGGTCAGGAGGTCTGAGCCCCCAACCTGGTAGCCGTTGGACACCCCTGTGGATGTAGGAAGGAAGCTGTGGTTCTTATCTAGCTAGGGTGGCTACGAAACAGGCCAGTGGGGAGCCAGGCCTGCAGGAGCCACATTGCTGTGTGAGCCGGGCCCTTTCTGAGGGGCAGTTGGGTCCATGCCCAGTCAAAGTGTCCTGAGCTGGGCAGTGTTGGGGAGGGAGCCAGGGACTCTGTGCCCCTGGTAGGGAAGGCAGTCCAGGGAGGGGAAATTTGAGCCTGATGGGTGGGTGAATGGCACCCCAATATCGGTTAGGTGGCAGGCATGGCCCAGGTGGTCAAAAAGGCTGGGACCTGGAGTAGGGAGAAGGGTGGGACAGGGGAGTTCCTAGGGAAGCTGTGTTCCCTCCGAAGGGAATACAGCGTTTAAGCAGGGGGTTGTGGTGTCTAGTTTGTATGCTCTGTCTGATGGCCAGCCAGATGCAATGGTGTAGGGCTGGATCTACTCTCCTGGGGAGGACAAAGCGGTAGTCAGAGAAGGCTGGGGCCTGGAGTCTTGATTTCTGCCCTAGCCTTTAGCCCTCAGCCTCCATCCAGTGTAAGGCAGAGCACCCAGGATCCATCACCTCTGCTCTCCACCTGAGTCAGGTCCCTCAGGTATAGGGGATGGGATCCTCCAGGTCACCTGTGCCATCAGGTGAGTATGGGGACAAGGTGCAGCCCACCAGTTCCAGGATGCGTGGCCCTCCTTAGCACTCTGTCAGCCACTCCCTGCCCCAGCCCCATCCTCCCTTCTGGCACAGCCCAGCATGGCTGTTGTCCACAGGAGGAGCACCCTTCTGGTCTCAGGAGATACCACTGCCTGGAGACTGTGGCCTTAACCCCCAGCCTGGCACTGAGCCACCTGGAACCCAGCAGGAGATGACCTTGGCTCCCAGCCTGGCAGCTGAGCCTGGATCTCACATGTAGGCAAGAGCTGACTCTGAGCCCTGGCCCAGCCAAGCTGACTCCTACCCTAGACCCTATACACCAGGTGGTGCTGATCCTGAGTACCACTCCAGCCTAACTGACTCTGGATCCTGCATGCCAGCCAGAGATGACCCTGAGATCCAACCTGGCCAAGCTGATCCTGGATCCTACACACCAGCCAGATCTGACCCTGAGCCCCAGGCTAGCTGAGTTGACCCTGGGTTCTGCATGCCATCCAGAGATGACCCTCAGTCCTGGCTCAACTGAGCTGACCCTGGATCCCGCACGCCAGCCAGAGGAGACCCCAGCCCCCAACCTGGCTGAGCTGACCCTGGAGCCTGTGCACTGCCGACCTGAGCTCCTGGATGCCTGTGCCGACCTCATCAATGAGCAGTGGCCCCGCAGCCGCGCCTCCCGCCTGCACTCCTTGGGCCAGTCCTCAGATGCCTTCCCCCTCTGCTTGATGCTGCTGAGCCCCCGTCCCACGCCAGAGGCAGACCCCATTGTGGTGGGCCATGCCCGCCTGTCACGGGTGCTGGACCGGCCCCAGAGCCTCCTAGTGGAGACGGTGGTGGTGGCCCGAGCCTTGAGGGGCCGTGGCTTTGGCCGCTGCCTCATGGAGGGCCTTGAAGCCTTTGCTCAGGCCCGGGGCTTCCGCCGGCTACACCTCACCACCCATGACCAGCTGCACTTTTACGCCCACCTGGGCTACCAGCTGGGTGAGCCTGTGCAGGGCCTGGTCTTCACCAGTCGGTGGCTGCCTGCCACCCTGCTCAGTGCCTTCCCCAGGGCCTCCTTTCCCCGGCCACCCTGCAGGGCCCCTAGCCTGACTGCCCAAGCTGCCCCAAGAGCCCCCAAGGGGTCATCATTGCCGCCACCCCCACCCCTGCCTGAGCCCTTGACCACCCTACCCCCACCTCCAGGAGGGCCCCCTCCACAAAGCCTGCTGGAGACTCAATACCAAGACCTGAGAAGACGCCCCATATTCTGGATGGAGAAAGACATCTGAGGGCTACCCAGGGCAAGATGCTGTCTTTCTGGGTCAGTTGACTGCCCAGGACAGTACCAGCCTCAGCCCACTGGCCATCCCTCAGCTTCTATCCCCCGAGGGCAGCTTCAGCCTAGGCATGTTTCCTGAGTGCCAGTGGAGATGGCACCATGACTGTGGCTCAGAGCTCTCAGTGTGGCTGAATAAAGGCTTCTGTTGGGTGTGGTTGTGACAGTGTATTTGTTGACCCCCACCCTCATCTCCCAGCCTTGTCTTAGGTCCTCTGTCCCTGCAGGGGCCCTCAGATCCACCTCGGCCTTAGGGCCATGGGTGGAGGGACACCTGCCTTTTACCTCTCTCACTCTGCCAGGCCCAGGGGACAAGGAGACATTCACTCATCACCATTCGCTGGGCACCTGCTGTGTTACAGGCCCTGGATTGGGCACAGGCAGTGGGGAACTAGACAGATAGGGTCTCAGCCCAAGGGACAGGGCAGGCATACTGTGGCAGGATCCATGCTGGGACAGTGGGAGCTCAAGTTTCCTCACTCCACTTGGAGATCTGGTAGACCTCCCAGGGCAGGTGATGTCATAGCAGAGACCTGAGTGCTGAGTAGAAATTAAGCCAGGCAAGGTGGGGGCTGAGTGTTCTTGGGGCAGGAAACAAAATGGGCAGAGGAAAGAAGGGGACTTGTGAAAGCTGTAGGTGGGGGAGGTGTCAGAGGGCACGGTGGTGCCATGGCAGAGATGGACAATACAGAAGGGGAGCTGCCCAAGCCAGCTTGGGTTGTGGCTGCTCTGAGAGGCCTATGAGACCCCTTGGGAACCAGGCTTTATGCACCTCCCTTTCTTGTGAGGAGGAGCTGGAGGAGTTTTCCCAGCTTTCTCTGCTGTGTGGAAGGTGTGGCCATGGCCATGGAGTCTAAGCTCACACCCCCTCTCTCCTGCAGGTTTCCATCCCTGGGGCATGACCATGCAGCTAGGCCTGGCCCTGGTGCTAGGAGTGGCCCTGTGCTTGGGATGTGGCCAGACCCTGCTGCAAGCCCCTGAACGCCCCTTCTTGGTGCTGTGGAATGTGCCCTCAGCACACTGTAAGGTCCGCTTTGGCGTGCACCTGCCACTAGAGGCCCTGGGCATTGCAGCCAACCGTGGCCAGCGTTTCCACGGCCAGAATGTCACCATCTTCTACAAGAACCAGCTCGGCTTCTATCCCTACCTTGGGCCGAGGGGCACAGCTCACAACGGGGGCATCCCCCAGGCTGTGCCCCTTGACCGCCACCTGGCACGGGCTGCCTATCAGATCCGCCACAGCCTGCAACCTGGCTTCACTGGCCTGGCAGTACTGGACTGGGAGGAATGGTGTCCACTCTGGTCTGGGAACTGGGGCCGCCGCCAGGTCTACCAGACAGCCTCCTGGGCTTGGGCACGGCGGGTATTCCCCAACCTGGACCCCCAGGAGCAGCTCTACAAGGCCCGTATCGGCTTTGAACAGGCAGCCCGTGCACTGATGGAGGACACACTGCGGCTAGGCCGGGCACTGCAGCCCCATGGGCTCTGGGGCTTCTATCGCTTCCCGGCCTGTGGCAATGGCTGGCATGGTACAGCTTCCAATTACACGGGCCACTGCCATGCAGCCACCCTTGCCCGCAACACCCAACTGCATTGGCTCTGGGCCGCCTCCAGCGCCCTCTTCCCCAGCATATACCTCCCACCCAGGTTACCACCTGCTCACCACCACGCATTTGTCCGATACCGCCTGGAGGAGGCCTTCCGTGTGGCCCTCGCTGGGCACCCACATCCCCTGCCTGTCCTGGCCTATGCCCGCCTCACACACCGGAGCTCTGGGAGGTTCCTGTCCCAGGTGAGTGAAAACTGAAGTCTAGGGGTCTGACTGGGGAGGCATGACATTCTCTGAGGGCCTGAGAAGCCACTCAGAGGCTCAGGGCCAAGGGGCCCTCCTCTAGGGGTGGAATCGGATCATGGCAGTGAGCCATGAAAGTTCTTGAAGGTGGAGGTTGGGCCAGATGGAGCTGGCCAGCCCAGCCCTGGCTTAGCAGCTCTCTGCCTCCAGGATGAACTTGTGCAGACCATTGGTGTGAGCGCTGCACTGGGGGCAGCCGGCGTGGTGCTCTGGGGGGACCTGAGCTTCTCCAGTTCTGAGGTGATCATTGCCCCCTCCAGCCTGCCACACAGCCCATGCTGGGGTCCCAGAGATGGGGAAAGACCATGTCAGGGCCATGGAGCAGAAGCATTGATGCATCCCTTCCCTCTCCTCAGGAGGAGTGCTGGCATCTCCATGACTACCTAGTGAGCACCCTGGGCCCTTATGTGATCAACGTGACCAGGGCAGCCATGGCCTGCAGTCACCAGCGGTGCCATGGCCATGGCCGATGTGCTTGGCAAGACCCAGGACAACTGGAAGTCTTTCTGCACCTGGAGCCAGATGGCAGCCCTGGAGATTGGGAGTCCTTCAGCTGCCGTTGTTACTGGGGCTGGGCTGGCCCGACCTGCCAGGAGCCCAGGCCTGAAGAAGCAACATAAAGCCAGGAGTCACCTGCCTCTGACCTTCATGTTCCTGCTGCCATCTTTCCAGTCCTGGAGGGAGGACTTTGTCCCACTCCTGTTCTATTTAGCTTACAGTCACTTCTCCCATGCACACACCCCACTTCCCATGCGATCCCTGAGGAGTGGAAGAGGCCAGAAAAAAACATACTGTTTTAAAACTAGAGGCCCTCTGAGATCACCTCATCCCTCCTGACAAGAAAGCAGCCCCAGGAAGAGTCGGTGTTCCAGAAGGTTCAGGTTGCCAGCCCAGGGCTCTGTTCTACACTTCACTGCGTCCATGGAGAGGTCACAGGAGACCCGTCCAGGGGCAGGTGGGCCCCCGAGGAGATCTTGGCTAAGATCTTTAAGTGCTAAGCTGTTGTCTGTAATCTGCTTTCATCATAAAGTTACTTTTTCTTTCACTGCCTGAGGTTTGGCTGTTCCCCAATTCTACCAAACCCACCCTCTTCCTGTCGCGAGCGTCCCGCTGCAAGTACCCAGAGTTGCCGGTCCTGCGTCGTGGGGAACTACAGAGTTAACGACTACACGTGTTGGGCGAGGGGGGTGGGAACGCCGCAAGGCATTGTGGGTGCATAGTTCAGCTAGAGCGTCGTGGGCTTGTGGGTCCCGGGAGCTGACTACAATTCCCAAGGTGCTCTGCGCCCAGCGGGGGGGTAATCCGCGCGCAGCACCTTGGGAATAGTAGTTTCGGCCTCATGGAGAGGTTCCGTGAACCGAGAGACCAGGAACTCGCCTTCCCGGCCACCCATCTAGCAGGGCGGGGCGCTTCGACACGTTCGGCAGGGCGGGGCGCCTCGCGAAGATGGTGGCGCGCGCGGCGTGTGGCTCCCGTCGTCTGCCCAAGTCTCAACTCAGCGCATTGGCCGGCGACTCGCTGGTCTGGAGCCCCCGCCCGCCGGGTCCCTGACCCCGCGCCCCGCCGCGCCCGATTCCCGGCATGCCCCGCGCCCGAAAAGGCAGCGCGCCCCGCAGAGGCGGCAAGCGCAGCGGAGGAGGTAAGTGGGGGGCTCTGGGCAACTGAGGAACGTTGAGCTGGGGCCCTGTGTGGGTTCCCGTCGGTGTCCTTAAGAGTCCTGGGGTAGAGACTCCAGCCTCGACCAGTCTGGTGCCACCCGCAACTCTCCCCGTGACCTGCACATGCCCAAGGAGTCTGCGGCCACGTGTGCGCCTAACTTGAGTGCGCCGACCGCTTGCCCGGAGCCTTCGCTCCCCGCCCGCACCTGGTCCGCACATCCCGGCCTTGGTTGGTTTCCTCATTGCCTCTCTTCCTAAGTTGTCTGTTGTGATGGACAAACAGGCCAGACGGAGCAGGAAGCCAGCCCCTCCCCAAGCCCTGATCCTTGCCTGGACTGAACTAGGAAGTTGGCCGGAGGCCTGGGCTATCCCGGAGAACTGAGAGAGGGGATGATTGGGAAACTGCAAAATTTGGGCCTTGACTGCCTGGACCTAGAAGGTTGATGAGCGCCCTGGAGCCGGAGGCAGTCCAGAGAGTCGCTTATCAGGTCGACCAGAGGAGCATGTCCTGGTGCAGTAAACACATGTGTTTACTCTGTAGGGATGGGGTGCTTCTTAGGCACAGCTCAGACCTGGCCGCCACTTCAGTGGGGCTTGGGTGAGGGTGTAACTGAACCAAACGTGGGTCTGCTTGCCCCGGAGCAGTAAAGCCAATCTACTGATGAAACCGCAGAAGTGCATTGGGGGTGGGGTGTGCGTGGTCCGAGTAGCTCCCGTTCGTTAGAGCAGAAAGAATTCAGGGAGAGGCAGAGTGATAGATAAGAAGTGACTTATTAGAGTAGGACACTTGAGAGGCTTACAAGGGGGTGGGTGAGAGGGTGCCATCTGGAGAACATGGTGAGCTATAGTTTTATAATCAAAGGAAGAATGGGGAGGGTGAGAAGACCACCTTCTTCCTCATTATTGAGGAGACATCAAGCTTCCATCATCAGTTCCTTTTCCAAGTCGGGTGGGGAGTTTTCTTGTTCCTACATGGTCAAACCAGGACTGTCATGGCGCAATGGAAATAAGCAAAAAGGCGGTAACATACACTAACATATGATAAATCATTTCAAGTTTTAGTATAATGTCACCCTTTCCTTATATGTTTGTTTTTAGTGCACGTGTGTCCTAGGAATCATTAACCTGAGCTCACTGGGCGGGATGTGGGTCTCATTCCACCATTGTTTTGTTGTTTTGTGGCATGTCTCATGCTTCTGTTGCATGGTTTTGTGGTTAAGCGAACCTGCTTTCTTGAGTGATCATTAACTTACAGGGGTCTCCCATACTGTTTTCTTTACTTATAACCACTTACTGGGATTAACTATTTAATCACCTACTTTGTCCTTTTACTCTGTCCGTATCATTCCCCGCTCCAGGTGTTTACCCTTTATGCTTAAAGGGGGGTAATGGGTGACAACCTATCATTAACTACTTTCTGCTGAGATGGAATGTAGGCCTGCCTGGGGAAGAAGTAAAACACCTGGCTGACTGTCCCTTCTCTGTTAGAAGAACCAGAAGCCAATGCCCCTCCTGTTAGCATTATTCTTTCTTTTTTTTTTTTTGTGCGGTACTCGGGCCTCTCACTGCTGTGGCCTCTCCCATTGTGGAGCACAGGCTCCAGAGGCGCAGGCTCAGTGGCCATGGCTCATGGGCCCAGCCTCTCCGTGACATGTGGGATCCTCCTGGACCGGGGCATGAACCCATGTCCCCTGCATCGGCAGGCGGACTCCCAACCACTGCGCCACCAGGGAAGCCCATTAACATTATTCTTTTAGCCCTTGTGGACGTTAAGCATCAGTGGATGAGTTTATAAAAGATACAAATTGAAAGAAATACAGCAGGGACTTCCTTGGTGGTGCAGTGGTTAAGAATCCGCCTGCCAAGGCAGGGATCACAGGTTCAATCCCTGGTCTGGGAAGATCCCACATGCCAAGGAGCAACTAAGCCCGTGCACCACAACTACTGAGCCTGCGCTCTAGAGACCATGAGCCACAACTACTGAAGCCCACACGCCTAGAGCCCGTGCTCCGCAACAAGAGAAGCCACCACAGTGAGAAGCCTGTGCACCACAATGAAGAGTAGACCCCACTCTCTGCAACTAGAGAAAGCCCGCGTGCAGCAACAAAGATCCAACGCAGCCAAAAAACTAAATACATAAATAAAATAAATAAGTTTATTTAAGAAAAAAAGAAAGAAGTACAGCAATAAGCATTAGAAGAGTTATTAAAAGAGATTGTAGCCACTGTCTTGGAGACCCAAACCATTTTTTCAAAACATTTTACAAATCTGGAAGGCAGTTACTTGAGGCCTCAATCTGTTTGCTTTTGGCTAGGCCCGGAACCTTAATGTTTTATACTTAGGGGTTTATTGAGACTTATGTTGTGGCCTTTCCCATTGCAGAGCACAGGCTCTGGACGCGCACAGTGGCCATGGCTCACGGGCCCAGCAGCTCTGCAGCATGTGGGATCTTCCCGGACCGGGGCACGAACCCGTGTTCCTTGCATCGGCAGGCGGACTGTCAACCACTGTGCCACCAGGGAAGCCCGAGACTTTTATTTTAGTTATAGATTTACTCTGTTTTTCTTTTTTTTTGGTTAATATCATTTAGTGATAAGGGTGGCTTCCTTGTCCCTCGAGAAACAAAGTGTCCCCTAATCTAGTTATAAGTCCCTTCCATTAAAGAGAGAGGACAATCAGGCACAAACAAAAAGGAATGTAAAAACGACCAGCCGTTGATGTTGCACAAAAGGGGTCCCAGGGAGGTGTGCCCCTGTCTCTTTCTTGACACTCCCATTACATATTTCCTATGGTTGTTAAGGCTTTCAGTCTTGGGTTAAGACTGAAAGGGTTGCACTGGTGTTTATGAGAAATTTTATCAAGTGGCTCACCACGTCAATTACCACCTGAAGTTTGAGGCTTGACAGTAGTTATGTAGATGGTATCTCTATGTGGATCCCCTTTTGGCCTTGGGCCCCCCTCAGTCTTTCGATTGTAAAACCATCAAAGGCCGAGGGATCCCTGTCGCTTTCTGGCATCTGGGGCATTCCCTCTGCCAGTGCCCTGGCTATTTGCAAAGGGTACATTGATGACAGTCTTTCCTTCAGTGCCCCCTTGTCCATGTAGGGTACACTGTCTCGGTACCCATGGGCCCTGTGGTTTACCATGGCCAGATTGGCCCAGAAAGCCCAGCCTCCCCTTTAGTGGTTTTTCAGAGGATCAAGTTACTGCCATCATTTGGGCCTTTTGTATATTTCTTTGGGTGCATTTAATCTTTTAGGTTATATTCCTATTATTGAAAACTGAATAAGCCAATTGGAGCAAGTCGCTTATAGGTGTCTGAGGACCGGCCATTGCTTTTTACCACATATTTATTTATTTATTTATTTAAAAAATGTATGTTTGTTTGGCTGCGTTGGGTCTTTGTTGCTGCACGCGGGCTTTTGCTAGTTGTAGAGAGCGGGGGCTACTCTTCATTGTGGTGCACACGCTTCTCATTTCAGTGGCTTCTCTTGCTGCAGAGCACAGGCTTTAGGTGCACGGGCTTCAGTAGTTGTGGTGTGCGGGCTTCAGTAGTTGTAGCTCGTGTGCTCTAGAGCGCAGGCTCAGTAGTCGTGGCGCAGGAGCTTTAGTTGCTCCGCGGCGTGTGGGATCTTCCCGGACCAGAGATCAAACCCATGTCCCCTGCATTGGCAGATGGATTCTTAATCACTGTGCCACCAGGGAAGTCCGGCCATTGCTTTTTGAATTTTGTGCCTGATGTCTGGGGCAGACTGGGCTATGAAATGCATAGCCAAAAGGGCCTGTCCCTACCGAGAGGAGGGATCCACATTCATATACTTTTTAAAAGTTTCTATTAACCTTTCTTGAAATACTGTCAGATTTTCGTTTAATTCCTGTTGGACTTTTTTTACTTCTTTGTAATTGACAGGTTTTACTGAAAAAAATTTTATAGCCTTTATTAAACAATTAATCATATGGTCCCATCTATCCCTATGAATAGAATTTATTTAGTAATTCCACTGTGGGTCTGCCTCGGGGACAGCTTTGTTCTGCAAGCGGTACACTGTGTGGCCCTGTTGGTCTCAGGCTGCCAGTATTATATGCTGTTCTTTCTCTGGGGTGCAGCAGTTGGATAAGATTTGTAAATCCCCCCTGGTGAGATCATTAACCAAATAAACTTTGTGGAAAGCTTAGAATCTTCAGCAAAACTTTCCAACTTCTGCGAGACTTAAATCGGACATTGAAAAAAAGCACATGAACTCGTATTGTTTCTTTTTTTAAAAATTTTATTTATTTTAATTTATTTATTTTTGGCTGCATTGGATTTTCGTTGCTGCATGTGGGCTTTCTCTAGTTGTAGCGAGCGGGGGCTACCCTTTCGTTGCAGTGTGCGGGCTTCTCATTGAGGTGGCTTCTCTTGCAGAGCACGGGCTCTAGGCTCACAGGCTTCAGTAGTTGTGGCATGCAGTCTCAGTAGTTGTGGCTCGCGGGCTCTAGAGTGCAGGCTCAGTAGCTGTGGCGCACAGGCTTAGTCACTCCGTGGCATGTGGGATCTTCCCGGACCAGGGCTCGAACACATGTCCCCTGCATTAGCAGGCGGATTCTCAACCACTGCGCCACCAGGGAAGCCCTCTTATTGTTTCTTGATTTTTATTATAAATTTCTCTTAGAGGCAGAACCCTAGAGGCAGTTGGTTAGTAACTTATGCCTCTGCGGGTGCTAGCTGGACTGAAAATGGGCCCCTTGGGTAACTCGGAGTACAGAGGAGCTCCTGAATATATCGGAGGTCTCTCCTCACCCTTGGGTGCATTTTTCCCTGGGATAATAGTCTCCGCTGGAGGAATGGCTCCCGCCTGTAAGATAGCCCTTGTTGGAGCAGCCATTTCCAAGGACACAGCAGCTTCCACTGGAGCAATGGTTAGCTATCTAAAAGTTTCGTTTCCCTGTCAAAATCCACCCACCGTGCAATTTAATCAAGATTTACAACTTTAGATGTTATCTCCTCTTTTTTTTTTTTAATATTTATTTACTCATTTGGCTGCATCAGGTCTTTGTTGCTGCACGTGGGATCTTCATTGATGCATTCGGGATCTTTAGTTGCGGCATGTGGGATCTAGTTTCCTGACCAAGGATCGAACCCGGGCGCCCTGCATTGGGAGCACGGAGTCCCAACCACTGGACCACCAGGGAAGTCCCTAGATGTTATCTCTTCTAAAGTAGTCTCCCAACGAGGTGTTAATGCCAGAGAAATTGCCACAAAGGAGTAGTACAGAAGGTGTCCCCAGTGGTGAACCGTGTTGCTGCAAACTGGAAATAAAGGGTCAGACCCTTGGGAGGAGGGGAAGACTGACATCAGTGCTCAGGAAGTCCTCCGTTGGGCACTTCTAGTAATTAGGGTAAAAGTACCTTAATTCTTGGAAGTTGATTCCCTTCAGTTTCTTTGTGCCTGATGTACTTAAGAATACCTGATAAGAGGCCTTTTATCTGGGTTGGACACATTCTTTTAAATGATTTTTTTTAACAAATTTATTTATTTTATTTTTGCCAGCGTTGGGTCTTCGTTGTTGCGCGCAGGCTTTTCTCTGGTTGCAGAAAGCGGGGGCTACTCTTCACTTTGGTGTGCAGACTTCCATTGCGGTGGCTTCTCTTGTTGCGGAGCACAGGCTCTAGGCGCACGGGCTTCAGTAGTTGTGGCTCGCAGGCTGTAGAGCGCAGGCTCAGTAGTTGTGGCATACGGGCTTAGTTGCTCTGCGGCATGTGGGATCTTCCCAGACCAGGACTTGAACCCGTGTCCCCTGCATTGGCAGGCGGATTCTTAACCACTGCGCCACCAGGGAAGCTCTAAATGATTTTTTTTCCCTTGTATGTATAATCCCCTGGTTATACATTATGGGCATCTAATTTTCATCCAAGGATAGATTACAGTGATCAGCTTTAGAAACAAGCTTAGAATATCTTTTTAATAACTTAATTAATCTTTACAGTAATATAACATAGCAACAAAGAGCTATTTGAAAAGTGAGAGTTTTTTGGGAGTTTGTTTTACGTTACAAAATTTTATACTGGAGTATAGTTGATTTACGATGTTGTGTTTCAGGTGTACAGCAAAGTGATTTAGTTATACATATACATATATTCATTCTTTTTCAGATTCTTTTCTCAGATAGGTTATCACAGAATATTGAGTAGAGTTCTCTGTATTATACAGTAGGTGCCCTGTATGCCCACTTTCTGGAGAGTTTTTATCATAAACCGGTATTGAATTTTGTCAAAAGCTTTTTCTGCATGTATTGAGATGATCATATGGTTTTTATTCTTCAATTTGTTAATGTGGTGTATCACATTGATTGATTTGCGTATATTGAAGAATCCTTGCATCCCTGGGATAAATCCCACTTGATCATGGTATATGATCCTTTGAGTGTGTTGTTGGATTCTGTTTGCTAGTATTTTGTTGAGGATTTTTGCATCTATATTCATCAGTGATACTGGTCTGTAATTTTCTTTTTTTGTAGTATCTTTGTCTGGTTTTGGTATCAGGGTGACGGTGGCCTCATAGAATGAGTTTGGGAGTGTTCCTTCCTCCACAATTTTTTGGAAGAGTTTGAGAAGGATGGGTGTTAGCTCTTCTCTAAATGTTTGATAGAATTCACCTGTGAAGCCATCTGGTCCTGGACTTTTGTTTGTTGGAAGATTTTTAATTATGTTTTCAATTTCATTACTTGTGATAAGTGTGTTTATATTTCTAACTCTTCCTGGTTCAGTCTTAGAATATTGAACCTTTACAAGAATTTGTCCCTTCATGGTTGTCCATTTTATTGGCATATAGTTGTTTGTAGTAGTCTCTTGTAATTCTTTGTATTTCTGCGGTGTCAGTTGTGATGTCTCCCTTTTCATTTCTAATTTTATTGATTTACGTCCTCTCCCTTTTTTTCTTGGTAATTTAGTCCATTTACAGTTAAGGTAATTATCGATATGTATGTTCCTATTCCCATTTTCTTAATTGTTTCTTAATTGTTTTCTTAATTGTTCGTTATTGTAGGTCTTTACCTTCTCTTATATTTCTTGCCTAGAGAAGTTCCTTTAGCATTTGTTGTAAAGCTGGTTTGGTGGTGCTGAACTCTCTCAGCTTTTGCTTGTCTGTAGAGGTTTTAATTTCTCCATCAAATCTGAATGAGAATAGGGTATCCAGCACTGTAGCTTGCTGGTCGTTGAGTGAAGCTGGGTGCTGGTGTTGAGATGGAGATCTCTGGGAGATTTTCGCTGTTTGATATTATGTGGAGCTGGGAGGTCTCTTGTGCACCAGTGTCCTGAAGTTGGCTCTCCCACCTCAGGGGCACAGCACTGACTCCTGGCTGCAGCACCAAGAACCTTTCATCCATATGGCTCAGAATGAAAGGGAGAAAAAGTAGAAAGAAAGAAAGAAAAGAAAGAAAGCAGGAAGGAAGGAAGGAAGGAAGGAAAGGGGAGGGAGGGAGGAAGGAAGGAGGGAAGGAAGGAAAAAAAGATAAAGTAAGATAAAATATAAAGTTATTAAATAATTATTAAGAAAAAAATTAAAACAAACAAAAGACGGACGGATGGAACCCTAGGACAAATGGTGGTAGCAAAGCTATACAGACAAAATCTCACACAGAAGCATATACATACATACTCACAAAAAGACTAAAGGGGAAAAAATCATAAATCTTGCTCTCAAAGTCCACCACATCAAGTTGATTGTGGAGCTTTAATCCGCTGCTTCTGAGGCTGCTGGGAGAGATTTCCCTTTCTCTTTGTTCTCACAGCTCCCAGGAGCTCAGCTTTGGATTTGGCGCCGCCTCTGTGTGTCGCAGGAGGGCGTCTGTTCTTCGCTCAGACAGGACGGGGTTAAAGGAGCAGCTGCTTCGGGGGCTCTGGCTCACTCAGGCTGGGGGGGAGGGAGGGGAACGGAGTGCGGGGTGAGCCTGCGGTGGCAGAGGCCGGCATGACATTGCACCCGCCTGAGGCGCGCCATGTGTTCTCCCGGGGAAGTTGTCCCTGGATCCCGGGACCCTGGCAGTGGCGGGCTGCACAGGCTTCCCGGAAGTGGGGTGTGGATAGTGAACTGTGCTTGCACACAGGGTTCTTGGTGGCGGCAGCAGCAGCGTTAGCGTTTCATGCCCGTCTCTGGGGGATGCGCTTTTAGCCGAGGCTCGCGCCCGTCTCTGGAATTCCTTTAAGCAGCGCTCTTAATCCCCTCTCCTCGCGCAACAGGAAACGAAGAGGGATGAATAAGTCTCTTGCCTCTTCGGCAGGTCCAGACTTTTCCGTACTCCCTCCCAGCTAGCCGTGGTGCAATAACCCCCTGCAGGCTGTGTTCGTACCGCCAACCCCAGTCCTCTCCCTGTACTCCAGACCGAAGCCCAAGCCCGAGCCTCACCTCCCAGCCGCGCCCGCCCCAGCGGGTGAGCAGACCAGCCTCTTGGGCTGGTGAGTGCTGGTTAGCAGCGATCCTCTGTGCGGGAATCTCTCTGCTTTTCCCTCTGCACCCCTGTTAATGTGCTCTCCTCCGCGGTTCCGAAGCTTCCCCCCTCCGCCACCCGCAGTCTCCGCCCGCGAAGGGGCTTCTAGTGTGTGGAAACCTTTCCTCCTTCACGACTCTCTCCCACTGGTGCAGGTCCCGTCCCTATCCTTTTGTCTCTGTTTATTCTTTTTTCTTTTGCCCTACCCAGGTACGGGGGACTTTCTTGCCTTTTGGGAGGTCTGAGGTCTTCTGCCAGCGTTCAGTAGGTGTTATGTAGGAGTTGTTCCACGTGTAGATGTATTTCTGGTGTATCTGTGGCGAGGAAGTTGATCTACGCGACTTACTCTTCCGCCATCTTCCCTAATCCCCTGCCCTGATCTTTTATTTCTTTCCTTCTACTGACTTTGGGTTTTCTTTGTTCTTCTTTCTCTAGATGTTTTAAGTGTAGGGTTAGATTGTTTATTTGCGATTTTTCTTATTTCTTGAGGTGAGATTGAATTGCTGTAAACTTCCCTCTTAGAACTGCTTTTAATGTGTCCCATAGGTTTTGGGTCGTCCTGTTTTCATTGTTACTTGTTTCTATGTATTTTTTTATTCTTCTTTGATTTCTTCAGTGATCTCTTGGTTATTTAGTAGCGCACTGTTTAGCCTGCATGTATTTGTTTCTTACAGTTTTTTTCTTGTGATTTCCAGTCTCATAGCATTGTTGTCAGAAATCTCTAGGTATTTTTTGAATTCCTCTTTGATTTCTTCAGTGATCCACTGGTTGTTTAGTAAAATATTGTTTAACCTCCACACGTTTATTACAATTTTTTTCCTGTTATTTTTTTTCTTTAAATTTTTATTGGAGTATAGTTTACAGTGTTTGTTAGTTTCACATGTACAAAAAAGAGAATGTTATATATATTCTTTTTTGAATTCTTTTCTTATAAAGGTTATGAAAGAGTGTTGAGTAGAGTTCCCTGTGCTCTACAGTAGGTCCTTGTCGATTGTCTGTTTTATATACATTCGTGTGTACATGTTAATCCCAACCTACAAATTTATCCCTCCTTGCCCTCTATCCCCTTTGGTAACCATGATTTTCTTTCCTTTTCTTTTCTTGTTTTTTTTGGCCATGCCGCGCAGCTTCTGGGATCTTAGTTCGGTGACCACGGATAGAACCCGGACCTTGACAGTAAAAGCTCAGAGCCCTGGGCTTCCCTGGTGGTGCAGTGGTTGAGCGTCTGCCTGCCGATGCAGGGGACACGGGTTCGTGACCTG
>NW_020171983.1:500312-523447 GCF_003031525.2 Neophocaena asiaeorientalis asiaeorientalis
AAAAAAAAAAAAAAAAAAGGAAAGCTCAGAGCCCTAACCACTGGACTCATGGGGAATTACCCATAAGTTTCTTTTCTAAATCTATGAGTCTGTTTTGTAAATTAGTTCATTTGTATCAATTTTTAGATTCCACACATAAGTGATATCATAAGATGTTTTTGGTTCTTTGACTTACTGTGATCATCTTTAGGTCCTTCTTATTGCTGCAAATAGCATTATTTTGTCCTTTTTTGTGGCCAATATTACATTGTATATATTTACCACATCTTCTTTATCTATTCATTTATCGATGGACATTTTGGTTGCTTCCTTGTCTTGGTTATTGTATATACTGTTGCAGTGCACGTAGGGGTGCGTGAGCCATTTGGAACTATGGTGTTTTTCTGGATATTCGCCCAGAAGTGGGATTGCCGGATCATATGATTGCTCATTTTTCGTTTGTTGAGGAACTTCGCTGCTGCTCTCCATACTGGCTGTGCCCTTTTACATTCCCCCCAACAGTGTAGGAGGGTTCCTTTTTCTTCACACCCTGTCCAGCATTTACTGTTTGTAGACTTTTTGAGGATGGCCATTCTGACTGGTGTGAGATGATACCTCCTTGTAGTTTTGATTTGCATTTCTCTAATAATTAGCGATGCTGAGTATGTTTTTGTGTGCTTTTTTTTTTTTAAACAGAGTAAAATGTACCTCTTAAAATTGGGTTTTGAAAGTCAGCCCTGTTTTGAATTCTGTTTTGATTACCTACTCCCGGACATTTCTCTAGGGCAGGTATCATTTATTTACAGCCCCACAGGCCTTGTGAATATTAAGTATCCAGAAGCACTGGTTTTAGAGTTGTTGTTACTCTTTTTTTTTTTAGCGGTTTGCGGGCCTTACTGTTGTGGCCCCTCCCGTTGCAGAGCGGCCATGGCTCACGGGCCCAGCCGCTCTGCGGCATGTGGGATCTTCCCAGACCGGGGCACGAACCCGTGTCCCCTGCATCGGCAGGCGGACTCTCAACCACTGCGCCACCAGGGAAGCCCTGTTGTTACTCTTAACTGCCACATGGTGGCAGGGTTATGCATGCCCAACTTTGGGTCTTAGGGCAACCAGGGCCTTAGTTAAAGAAAGTCCTGTTCCTGGGTTGTAACTGAGAGTAGAATGTGCCAGAAAAAACACCCAAGGGCTTGTGTCTCCTTACTTCTTCCCTCTTACCCTTCACCCTCCAGACAAATTGCAACCCCTGTAAAACCACGATGCTGAGGGTATTGAGTGTACTTTGGTGGGGGACTCTATGGAAGGAGGATGGAGGTGGGAACTCCACCTCCAGGAGATGTGCAGCCCAGGTGACTTTACTTTTTTAAAAAATTTTTTAATTTTATTTATTTGTTTTTGGCTGTGTTGGGTCTTCGTTGCTGTGCGCAGGCTTTCTCTAGTTGTGGCGAGCGGGGGCTGTTCTTCGTTGCAGTGCGTGGGCTTCTCATTGTGGTGGCTTCTCTCGTGGTAGAGCACAGGCTCTAGGCGCACGGGCTTCAGTAGTTGTGGCGCACGGGCTTAGTTGCTCCGCGGCATGTGGGATCTTCCCAGATCAGGGATCGAACCCATGTCCCCTGCACTAGCAGGCGGATTCTCAACCACTGCGCCACCAGGGAAGCCCCCAGGTGACTTTTCAAAGCTCTTCTAGCCCAGAGGGTCCACCATCCTTTGGGTGCACTATATTTGGTTTAGCTGTAGGAGGGCCCACCTTGATCTGGAGATTTTGTCTCATCCAGAAAGGACCAGGCACTCCAGGTCCAAGAGGGCTCATCTGCTGGCACATCCTCCCCAGCTCGCTCATGCCCACAGCGGTCCTGCCTTTGGACCCAACCTGCTTAAGCTCCATGGATGTGACTCCAGCCTAGGTCCCTGAGGCCTGAGGGGAATAGAGTAGGGATTTCTTTCTCTCTTCCTTCCTTCCTTCTTTCCTTTTTCTTTCCTTTTCTTTAATTGAATTTTTCTTTTATTTTGGCATATAGTTGATTTACCATATTGTGTTTGTTTTAGGTGTACAGCAATGTCGTTCTGTTGCACATTTACATATATCTGCTCTTTTTCAGATTTTTTTTTTGATATTTATTTATTTGGCTGCACCGGGTCTTAGTTGTGGCATGCAGGATCTAGTTCCCTGACTAGGGGTCGAACCCCGGCCCTCCTGTGTTGGGAGCGTGGAGTCTTAATTTCTGGACCACCAGGAAAGTTCCTTTTATCAGATACAGGGTCTGAGTAGAGTTCCCTGTGCTCTACAGCAGGTCTTTGTTGATTATCCATTTTATATATTAATGTGTAAATGTTAACCCCAGCCCCCTAATTTTTCCCACCCCTCTTCCCATATCCCCCCCGCCCCCCCAAGTAATTGTGCCTTCCCTCTCTGGTGAACCTAGGCTGCTGCTGCGTTTTTTTGTTTTGTTTTGTTTTTTTTGTTTTTTGGCTACGTTGGGTCTTCGTTGCTATGTGCAGGCTTTCTCTAGTTGCAGCGAGCGGGAGCTACTCTTTGTTGTGGTGCGCAGGCTTTTCATTGCGGTGGCTTCTCTTGTTGCAGAGCACAGGCTCTAAGTGTGTGGGCTTCAGTGGCACGCGGGCTCAGTAGTTGTGGCGCGTGGGCTTAGTTGCTCTGTGGCATGTGGGATCTTCCTGGACCAGGGCTCAAACCTGTGTCCCCTGCATTGGCAGGAGGATTCTTAACCACTGCGCCACCAGGGAAGTCCGGACCTAGGCTTCT
This sequence comes from Neophocaena asiaeorientalis asiaeorientalis, assembly GCF_003031525.2. Taxonomy (NCBI): domain Eukaryota; kingdom Metazoa; phylum Chordata; class Mammalia; order Artiodactyla; family Phocoenidae; genus Neophocaena; species Neophocaena asiaeorientalis. Next base: position 503,050 of record NW_020171983.1, read on the forward strand.
TAGGAGTACACCCTCATTTGCCACAGTCCAGCCTCTTCAAGTGTCTCCACACAGCCAACCCTGGTCTGACTTCTGGAGCCTGATATTCAGCACCCCACCCCCACCAACAGAGGAGCGTCTCAGGCTCTGGTGCACAGGGTGCTGCACTGGGTGGAGGTGCCTACCTTACGTGCAGATTACCCTCAGTTTGCCATTGCACACACGTTGCTGCACTGTCTTCTTAGGGTCTGGACCTTCCCCTTTGTCTAGGCTAAGGTCCCTGTCAGTGATCAGGCTTCCCAGGGTGCTGGAATATGTTTACCTTCACTGCTCCTTCCCTGGGGCACTAGGTTCCTAGTGTCTAGATTCCTTCCCCACCCCGCCCCACCTTTTTTTTTTTTTTTTAAGCCGAGTCTCACTGCTTCGGAATCTTAGTTCTTTGACCAGGGATGGCATCTGTGACCCCCGCAGAGGAAACGTGGGGTCCTAACCACTGGACCGCCAGGGAATTCCCTTTCTTTTTCCTTTTGTCCTTCCCGGTTACGTGGAGGTTTTCTTGCCCTTTCGGAAGTCTGAGGTGTTCCTCCGGCATTCAGTAGGTGTGTGTGAATCATTCCACTTGTAGGTGTATTTTTAATGTCTTTGTAGGAGAGGGTGAGCTCCCCGTCCTACTCCTCTGCCATCTTAATCCTGTCTTGAAAAGTGAGTTTTAGACAGTAGATACTGACCTCAATTAGCAAAACTAATATTTATTAAAACATAATTTTTTGTAGGCGTGAAATAAAAATTTTTTCTTTAAAATAACCATTTTTACCAAATATAGCCAAATTAATTGGGTACAAGTTAGTGGGCTACAGTTTTATAATCAAAGGGAGAGTGGGGAGGGGGAGAAGACCACCTGCTTCCTCATCCTTGAGTAGACATCAGGATTCCATCATCAGCTTCTCCTCCAGGTGAGGAGTTTTTTTGTCATTACATGGTCAAAGCAGGACTGTCATGGTGCAATGGAAATGAGCAAAAAGGCAGTAATGTATAATAAAATACGATAATTCATTTCAAGTTTTAGTATAATGTCAACCTTTGCTTATATTTTTGTTTTTAGTGCATGCAGAGGAGTGTGTCCTGGGAATCATTAATTTATGGAGCTCACTGGGCAGGATATGGGTCACATTCCACCATTGTTGTGTTGTTTTGGAGCATGTCTCATGCTTCTGTTGCATGGGTTTGTGGTTAAGCAAACCTGCTTTCTTGAGTGATCATTAACTTACAGGGGTCTCCCATACTTTTTTCTTATAATCCCTTACTGGGATTAACTATTTAATTACTTGCTTTGTCCTTTTACTCTGTCCCTATCAGTGACACTGGGTTATGGTGAAGTAAAGTGTAATGTTTACTGTAAGGCGCCAATAAAAGGAGAAGCCGTGGCTGGTGCTCAAAAACCCTGAACTCCCTGAAGGGTTTCTGTAAAGCACTTTTTTTTTTCTTTTTGGCTGCATTGGGTCTTTGTTACTGCGCGCTGGCTTTCTCTAGTTGCGGCGAGCGGGGTCTTCTCATTGTGGTGGCTTCTCTTGTTGCAGAGCACAGGCTCTAGGGCGCGTGGCCTTCAGTAGTTGTGTCGCACGGGATTAGGTGCTCCGCGGCATGTGGGATCTTCCCTGACCAGGGCTCGAACCCGTGTCCCCTGCATTGGCAGGGGGATTCTTAACCACTGCGCCACCAGGGAAGTCCCTATAAAGCATTTTTAAAGGCGAGGTGAGGGAGAGGGGTCCCAGCAAATGTGATCAGCTCGTGCACAATTCTCTGACTGGTTGATGGTGAGGTAACAGGGCAGTGTCATGGTGTTTACGTTATCAATCCTTAGGCGCTAGTAGGTGTAGAGGCTACGTGCTCATGGTCATCACGTAGTTAACTTCTTCCATTTGGTGGTGGTTTTGGCACCTTTAAAACAACTCAGGAAATGTGCATCTGATACTATTATCTAGGAACTTAAGAGATGAACTACAACAGAGGATATGGTGGAGGGGTCTGTCCCAGGAAGACCCCATAGGGTCCTGCTTGGTTACAAGGGGACATTGAAGAAAGTAGCAATACTCCAGAAGGCCTAGTGCTGGGGGATGAGTTCACGGAGTGGTGTCAGTCCCAGACGGGAACCAAGGAAGCCTCAGGGGAGGGGCTTCTGGGTGAGTCTTGAGAAGGTGAAGAGGAGAGCACTACTTAGTGGCAACACGCTGGGCGAGGGCCTGATATCTGGAGGGACCATGGCATGATGAAACAAATGAGGGAAGGCTGGGCTGCTTTGGTCAGCTAGGGTAGTGAGAGAGGAGTGAGCAGTGTGTGATGGACTTTTGTCCGGCAGGCACAGGGAGTATGTACCTAGTTCCTGGAAGTAGGGCCAGCCTGGTGACCAGAACCTGCCTGGGGCTCCTGCTGCAGCAGCTGCCCTTACACATAAGTGTTCCAGCTCTGCTGACCCTCACAGCCCCCTGTGTTCACCTGTTTTCAAGGGCTCATGAAGTCAGGAGCCGCTCAGCTTTCTGCACTTCCCAGGGTCAGGAGGAGCCTGTGTGTCCATCCACCCAGGGCTGAAGGCCTGGAGTGGACCAAGTGGGGCTCAGGAGACAGTATGCTTGAGACCTGGTGCACTCACCTACATCCACTAGGAGCTGGGCCTCTGCCCCCAGTGCTGATGGGTGACCTGATGAGCTTGTTGGCCCACGGAAGAGCGTAACTAGTCACTTGTCTAGTCATTGTCTTCACTTAACCTTGCCCAGAAGAGGTGCTTCTCATCTCTTTTGCAACGGAGAAACTGAGGCTTTGAAGAGTAGGCACTTGACCTGGTTACACCCCTATTAAGATGTAGAGCTGGGATTTGAACCCTGGTTCTGTCAGACTTCCCTGACCCTTGCCCTGGCCCTTTTGGGGAGTAATCTGGGCTGGTGGTTGAGCTCCCCCAGGATGCGCCTGGATATGCCCCACTGCAGGCTGAGCCACAGGCCTAGGTAGGGCCTGTGCAGCCCCTTCCACCTCTGCCCACCTCTAAGTCTCCTTCTTAAAGCAAGCTCTAGTCTCAGGGAGGATCTGCTCACCAAGCCTGCCAGGATATCCTAGGTTGGGCCTGGCGTGTGACTCTCCCCAGCAGATAGACTTCTTTCCCTTTCTCTTGCTTCCTGGTTCAGAGTCCCCGGCACCAGCCTCTGTGCTTCCCACTTCAGCCTTGAGAAGGGCAGCATTCTGTCTTGTGGGGTCATGAGGCCGGGTGAGGTAACCCCAGCCATCGCTCATCAATGAAGGCAGACCATGTGCCCCATTCCACCCTCCCCAGGTGCCCGGAGCAGTACCCAAGCTGACTCAGGTTCCAGTGAGGATGAGGCAGCCAGTGAGGCCCGCAGCACCACCAGTGAATGTCCCAGCCTTCTTAGCACCGCAGCAGAGGAAAGCTTTGGTGAGAGTGGGTAGGAATATGGCAGGGACTCAGTGGGGCTCCGTGGGCTAGGGCAAGAAGCGGGGATGACGAGCTGGCCTTGCAGGGGGGGATGCCGTGGATGAGCAGGGTCAGCAGGAAGACCTTGAGGAGAAGTTGAAGGAATATGTGGACTGCCTCACAGACAAGAGGTACCCATGATTTCCAACCAATCCCTTCCCCTGTGTCCCTGCTTAGCCCATGCTAAATGTGACCCAGGTAGGATTGGCCCACAAAACCCCTTTCTTCCTCCCCCAGTGCCAAGACCCGGCAGGGTGCTCTTGAGAACCTGCGTCTGGCCCTAGCAGCGCACCTACTCCCCGACTTCTTGCTGGAGCGCCGCCTCACACTGGCTGATGCCTTGGAAAAGTGCCTTAAGAAAGGTTGGGCCTGGGGGCGCACCTGGGGGCCTGCACTGGCTGGGTACTGGCCCTTGCTGCACTGACTGACTGGAAGGCATCCCTGCAGGGAAGGGCGAGGAACAGGCCCTTGCCGCTGCTGTGCTAAGCCTGCTGTGCATTCAGCTGGGTCCTGGACCCAAGGGTGAGGAGTTATTCCACAGCCTGCAGCCCCTGCTGGTCTCTGTGCTCAGTGACAGCACAGCTAGCCCTGCTGCCCGGCTCCATGTGAGTGTTCCTTGCCCTGTGACACCCTTCCTTCACCTAATCCCTAAGCAGAGACACGGGTTCCACCTGCCTCCAGGCTCCCCTGCTCCAAGGGTGAGCCCCGTGGCTGGGAACCCAGGCTCACCCTCTGACCACGGCCTGGCTTTGCCCTCCTCCCAGCAGTGCGCTTCTGCTCTTGGCCTGGGCTGCTACGTGGCTGCCACCGATGTACAGGTAAGTGGCCTTCAGGCACAGGCAATAGAGCACATAGGCCCTAGCTCTGCCCCTGAGCCACTCCCCTGCCTCCTTGTGCCCCTAGGACCTGGTTTCCTGCCTCACCTGCTTGGAAGGCATTTTCAGCCGGTCCTGTGGTGTGGGTGGCTCCACAGCCCCAGTGGTCCCTGTCAGCCTTCAGGGCTTGCTCTGTGCTGCCCTGCAGGCCTGGGCCTTGCTACTCACCATCTGCCCCAGTGCCCATATCAGCCGCATCCTGGACAGGTAGGGGTGACTGCCCACTGTGAGTGGGAGGAGAAGGGTGAAAGGCCCCCAGCCCACACACATGGCTCAGCCTGCCCCTTCCCCAGGCAGCTGCCCCGGCTGCCCCAGCTCTTGTCCAGTGAAAGTGTGAACCTGCGGATGGCTGCTGGCGAGACCATCGCATTGCTCTTTGAGCTCACCCGGGACCTTGAGGTGTGAGAGATGGCGGGGGGTGGGGGGGCGCAGGGGAGGGTGCCTCCTGACACCACCTGCCCATCTCAGGCTGGGATGCCACAGAAAACAAGGTAGCCTTAGGTCATTATGGAGGGGAAGTAGCCCCAACACAGACTCAGAGGCCAAGTGCTCTGATGGGGCCCCTTAGTGGAGGTGTCTGGCGCAGGCAGGGGCCAAGAAGGGATGCAGGGGAGGGTCAGGCAGAGAAGAAAATGACTTTCTTGGTGAAAGGGTTTGGGTGACCCCACTGCGTTAAAAGCCAACAGAGCTCAGGCTTCTGCTCCTACGTCCTCCCACTGCAGGAGGATTTTGTTTACAAGGACATGGAGGCCCTCTGCAGCGCGCTGCGCACTCTGGCCACTGACAGCAACAAGTATCGGGCCAAGGCTGACCGCCGGCGCCAACGCTCTACCTTCCGGGCCGTGCTGCACTCTGTCGAGGTACGTGTGAGAAGGGATGCGGCCTAGTGAGGGTGCACCCCTAGGCATAGCCGCCAAGCCCAGTCACAGCCCCTCTACCCTGCAGGGTGGCGAGTGTGAGGAGGAGACAGTCCGCTTCGGGCTCGAGGTGCTCTACGTGGACAGCTGGGCTCGGCGCCGGGTCTATGCTGCCTTCAAGGACGCGCTGGGTTCCGGCATGCACCACCACCTCCAGGTGGGGAGGCGGACGGGGAAGGGGTACCCCGCTTGGCTGTTTCAGACTGGCCTGAGCTCACTGCCTTCTTTGCCACCAGAACAACGAGCTACTCCGTGACATCTTTGGTCTGGGCCCTGTGCTGGTGCTGGATGCCACTGCCCTGAAGGCCTGCAAAATCTCACGTTTTGAGAAGGTTTGCCCCTTTGTCTTCTCCATTCCTGTGGCCTGGAGCTCTGCAGGGGCTGGAGGAGAAGCCCTGGGGCTGCCTCCTCCCAGCTCACTAGACCCACACTATTTGTCCCACCCCAGCACCTGTACAACGCTGCTGCCTTCAAAGCCAGGACCAAGGCGCGCAGCCGCGTGCGGGACAAGCGGGCAGACATCCTGTGAGGCAGGACCAGCTGAAGAGGAGACTGTCCACATCCTTGCCTGTATTTTTAACAGAAGACAGTGCAACACCTGGTACCTGCCAGGCATTGTCGCTTTATTTTTTTAATGACAAAAACAGACATGGGGGGGCTGGCTGGAGGCCAGGCCACTTGGGACCTTCACGCTTTGCCCCTGCGCCGGCCCTGTGGCCACTTCCTGCCCTGTCTCAGGGCTGTGGGGCAGGCAGAAGAGGGCTGTCCCTTTCTCAGGCCTTGCTCCCCTGGGATGACCCACTTTCGGGGGGGAGGTGATAATCTGGACAACTGCCACTACAACGTGGGGTGGTGAGGCTACCTGGAGTGGATTTATATGCTGAGTTTTAAAGATTTTAGAGATAATTAAACAATGTGCAGTCTTCTGTGGCCCTGGCTTCTGGGTGTTTCTGCCTGCCCTCCCTATCCACCAACCCAGGCTTGGGCCCAGCTGGGCCTCCCTATCTCCATCTCACCTTTGCTCTCCAAAATAATCTCTCCCCAGGGGCCCTCCTCCCCCTACTCAGCCCAGCCTGTCTTTCTTTCGAGAGCACAGGCTGGACCCCCACTGGGAGGCCCAGCAGCGTTTGGGTGACCAGGGTAGGCAGCTATTTTTAGACTCCTGAACCTGCTATCTGGAGGAGACCAGAGGGTGCTGACAGGCCCCAAGAGGAGCCAGGAGGCTGGTGTCGCTTCCTCTGACCTTGGGCCACACCAAGTTGGGGCTCTGGCACCAGAAGGCTTGGCTAGGCCTAGCTTGAGAAGGCAAGAAAGGCAGACAGCTGCGGGGTCAGATCAGGCTCTTATACGAAAACCTCACTAAGGAAGTAGTGTGGAGCAGTAGTGGGAGAAGGGAAAGCTACCAGCGGCCACTTTATTCCCCCCTACACATACCCCCAGGCCCCAGGTCCAAGTGGCATCTCAACTGGGTGCTCGGGCCTCACTCGAGTTGAGCCTCCGCAGCTGGCTGAGGCTGGCGAGCCGGAGTTTGAGCAGCATTTCCTCCTGCGTTTGCAGTGTGTGTGCCAGAACGCGTAGGGATTCGCTCTGCAGCACTAAGACGGGGGGGATTATCAGACCACATGCAACCCCACAACACCCGGCCCTCCCAGCCCTTCACTGCCTCGGTCTCTCCATTCCACTGGCTTCCTGCACCCTCCTTACCACTCAGGTAGACGGCCAGGACAGCCAACGCCAGGCAGGTGAGTACCAGCAGTGCAAGCAGCAGCAGGAAGCTGCCGCGGCTGTGCACGGGGCCGCAGCCGGTCTGGGCGCACATCGGTGGATGCAGGATGCCCAACAGCTCATCCCATGGCTGCGCCTCCTCGGCCAGGTAGGGCCACAGTGAACCTGCAGGGCAAACGGGGGATCAGGAGGGCGGCAGGTGCACCTGCTTTCCTCCCTTCTCCCAGTCCATGGGTCCCACCCCCCTGCACCCTTTCACCTCCACTGTGTAGATCGCTGATGGACTCCACCCGGTGTAGGCGAACCTCCTGCACGTGATTAGGAGCCAGTGGTGCCCTGCCCCTTGTCGGTGCCACGGTGTCTGCAGGGGCAGCGTGGGGCTGATTCAGCCAGCAGGTCATGCCCTCCCTTCTAGATGGCGTCGAGTGGCAGCAGGGGCTCAGAAGAGGTAGCAGGGGCATTTGGCTCCTGATCCCCTAAAACCAACTCAGGAGTGACCCGTGATTTGGAAGCAAGACAATGTGAAAACCGCGTACACCTGTTTCACCCACAGTAGCAGAAGGTGCTGCTTGACTTACATTTGTTTCCTTCCAAGCATCTCAGGGACCTTCAGGCATTCCTCTCTGCTTGCTTGTTTCTAGAGAATTTATCAGCCTTGGAGAACTCAACCCACAGCCCATGAAGTTCATTCCTGCTTCTGCTATCAGTTTTCCCTGCAGACCCTGTGCCTGGGGCCTTCTCCCGGTCCCCAGCAGAAGCAGCCCTATTCTAGCCAGCTTTTTGCCTTTTGCTCCTGGCCTCAGCTCTGCCTCCTTTTACATACTAAGTGTGATTCTGCTGTGAACCCTGCTGTTCTCACTCAACATCATGAGAGGAGACCCGTCTTTGTTAGCAAACTGTTCCACTTGCCTTTGAGGTCTCCCCTCAGGTATCTCTTCGAGGCTGCCTGGGCACTTAGGTTGTTTCCAATCCCCTTCCTAAATTAATAACCCCTAGAAAAGGACACGCGTCATTGAGTATAAAGGCTTTCCCCCAATTTCCCAATAGTTATTAAGGATGGATTCCCAGAAGCAGAATTACTGGGTCAAACAGCAGGGACTTCTTCTTTTAACCTATCATCACATTGTCCTCTGGAGTAGTTGTCCACAGCCTCCAAGAGTACAATATCGCCACCAACAGGCATCTCCATAGAAAAAAATGTATGTACATAAGTGTGCACATATATATTTGCTAAGTTGGGAGATGAGAAAAGGCCTTTCTTGACCAATTTTGTTGGGGGTCTTTGCTTGGGAAGCCTCACCAATATCTGTGTGGCTTCCTAGTTCACAGCCTCTGCCCATTTAGTCACTGGGGCTGTGTACCATGCTTGTGATTTTAATTACTTATTTTTGGTGGACCCAGTGAAGTATTTATTTTGTGATTTCTAAAAATTATATTTTCTTCTGGTGGTGCTTTCCACCCCTCCCCTTAAAATCCTGGCCCCTTTGGGACTTCCCTGGTGGTCCAGTGGCTAAGACTCTGCACTTCCAATGCAGGGGGCCTGGGTTCGATCTCTGGTCAGGGAACTTTATCCCGCATGCCGCAACTAAGACCCGATGCAGCAAAATTAAAAAAAAAAAAAACTTGGCCCCTTAAGATCTCCAGATGCCTAGCTGGAAGCTAGATAACAAATTCAGGGGCATTGGCGGGGTACCTCCTGATAGACTCAAGGCTGATTGGGCTCTCTGGGTCTAACACTTTCAGAATAGTACCTTAACCTTCATGATTTGCTTGAAACTGACCTTTGACATGCTCAAAAATGTGTAAAACAAAAACCAGTGCTGTTTGTCATGTCTGGGTGGTGGTGGATTGGGGTTCACATTAAATTCTGTGCATTTGGCTGTGTTTTTCCCACACTTTTAAATTGATCTTGGGTTCTTTCTGTTCCAGGAAGAACACATAGTAAATGCCATCCTTAAAACCTCAAAAGGGGACTTCCCTGGTGGCTCAGTGGTTAAGAATCCGCTTGCCAATGCAGGGGACATGCGTTCGAGCCCTAGTCTGGGAAGATCCCACATGCCGCGGAGCAGCTAAGCCCGTGCGCCACAACTACTGAGCCTGCGCTCTAAAGCCTGTGAGCCACAACTACTGAAGCCCGGGCGCTTACAGCCCCTGCTCCGCAACAAGAGAAGCCACCGCAATGAGAAGCCCGTGCTCCGCAACGAAGAGTAGCCCCCACTCGCCGCAACTAGAGAAAGCCCACGCACAGCAACGAAGAGCCAATGCAGCCAAAAATAAATAAATAAACATTCAAAAAAAAAAAAAAGACCTCAAAAGGAAGCAAACACTCCCACACCCAGGGCCAGGCCCCTCCCATTCAGTATAAAATGTCAAAAATGTGATGGGGGGAGTTGACCAGTTGGGCCATGGGCCAAGCTGGAGCCTTGGTGCAGCTGGTCCTGCATCCTGGCCAGCACTGTACCTGAAGCTTACCAGGTCCCTGCTCTGGCCCCTCTGAGCCTCCATACATCTGGCATGCTGTGAGTCAATTAGGAAAGTGGCCACCAAAGTCTTTAACTAGAAGTCAGTCCGGCCAGGCCAAGAGACCCCAACCTTTAGCCAGTTGGGGCCACACAGGCCCACACTGGAGGCAACAAACCTATCCACTCCCAGTCCCTGGGTCATGTGCCCAAATGCTTTGCAAAACCACTGCCTGCCCCCAATCCCAGTGCCTCCCTGAAGGAAGAGCTTAACTGGCCAGCCTGCCCAGCCCACACCCACTTGGGCACAGCCTGTAGTTGACCCTCCCCTGCCCCCAACCCCTCCCTGTACAGGTATGAGGTGAGGAGGCATTCGGGGCATGGTAGGCCCTTCCTTCACACATAGGGGGCCAGTCCTTTTACTTGACCTAGGACACGGTGACTGATGACTACTCAAGTGAGGTCAGTAGGAAAGGGGCCAGGTTTCTCCACGGTCCACAGGGTCACAGCATTGGGGCCTTACCCTCCCTCACAGTCATTTCCTACCTTCTTGGGCCTCCTCCGGCATGGTGGGTGTTGGGCAGGCAGGGGGTCGATAAGAGTGCCTAGTACTAGGACCAGATAGACGCAGCAGTGGCTCCTCTGAGAGCCTGGGGAAAGCCTGGCTGCCTCCCAACCTGGGCTGAAAATAGGCGTGAGCTCAGCACACTGGGCTATATTTAGAGGGGGCACCTCCCAGCCATGGGAAGGAGCAGAGTGACCCACATGGACCAACCTAGACGATCTACCTGGTGATGGAGCCCAGGCAACAGCACACCTCCAGTAGTGCAGGTACCCTGGGAACCCTGCTACTCATGTCTGCAGGGCCTTGGTGTCTTCATCCAGACAAGCCTCCTCAGGCTCACCTCCAGTGATGTCCCACATGGCAAGCCCATGCAAGGGAGCCCTGTGCATCTCCACCCCTCCACCCCTCGAAGACTCCTACCCACAGCGGGTTCATCTAGCAAATGTGGGACAAGCACCCACCACTGATCTGCTGGCATCACGAATGAGGAGTGATGGACAACTGGAGCCCAGTGCCCTGAGGGCTCTGAGAGTCCCCAAAGGGGACAGAGACACCCCCAATACCTGCAGGTACCCATGCTGGTCAGTGAAGGAACATAGGTTGAAGGTTGATACTTCTATTACTAAGTTTACAACTTTGGGTAAAGGAATGCTCCCTTTCAGACCTCAGTTTTCTCATCTGTAAAGCAGGAATAACAATGGTTCCTACCTGGCACAGTGCACATGAGAATGAAAATACAAGCACGTGTCTGAAGCACTTAGGCCAATGCAAAGTTTTGATCCTCCTTCCTCTCTCCATAAGAGAATACAGGTCACACAAGTTCATGTGAGGATGCATAGCACCACCTGCCCTTAAAGAGAGGGAGTGGTCCAGCTTAGGACCCACCCTCTGCTGTTGAACCCCTGTGCCCCTCCTTCCCAAATGGGCCAAAGCAAGACATTAGGCTCTACTTCTTAAACATCTGAAATCCATCACTCTGCTGTATCCTTCTTGATATTCCTCAAACTCAAGCTTGTTCCCACCTCAGGGCCTTTGCACTGGCTGTTCCCAGCTGGAATGTTCTTCACTAGATGTTCCCATGGCTGACTCCTTTTCATTTAGCTCAAATGTCACCCCCTTGGTGAGGCCTTCTGCTCACATTCTTTTCTACATCACCCAATTTTATTTTTTTCATAGCATTTAGCCCGGAAATTATATCATCCAGAATATACGGTTGACCCTTGAATAACTATAGGGGTTAGGGATCCCAAACCTCTGTGCAATGGAAAATCCACATACAACTTTACAGTTCACCCACCCTCTGTAACCATGGTTCCGTATCTGCAGATTCAACAAACCAGGGATCCAGTAGTACTGTAGTACTATTTATTGAAAAGAATCACATGTAAGTGGATCCTGTACAGCTCAAGCTGGTGTTCAAGGGTTAAGTGTACTATGCATGTCAGTATCCCCAAAGGCCCTACAGAATCCACTCAGTCACATGGAAACCACCTTTAATCCTCACCACAGCATCCTTAAAATAAATAGGTTTTGAGACTTCCAGGAGGTGTCCAAGGCCACACAGCAACAACTAGTGAGACAGGGTGGGACCTGGCACCCTTTGGTGCAGTGCTTACACCTGGACAAACATCTCCTGAGCAAAAGAATACAAAGAAACCATAAGGGACTAAAAATAACTATGCACCTGCAAATGGGGCAGATTATGAACAATATACAAAAAGACCAAAAACCCAACTGCCACTTCTGAACTGCTGGGAGCAAAAGGAGTGCACTACTCACGATTCCTGCCCACGACACCACCAAGAGGGTGGGCAGACCACCTAAGCCACCCCTACCGCCTGAACCATGGATCTGACCCTACCCTCACCCCATTTAAAGGACCAACTCACCCCCCAGCCCCGCTTCAGGGAGCAAGCAAGGCAACCTGTTCTTTTTGCTCCTTTGTGCTGCAGCATGAGTCCCAATAAAGCCTTGCCTGAATTTCTCGTCTGGCCTCATCAATTTCTGTTCACTGAAGAGTCCAAGAATCTGGGTCGGTAACGTACGTGGTGGCAACTCCACCGGACACCTATGGGGCCGTTTGCCCCCTCCCTGGGAGAGAATCCAGGCACCTCTGGAACCAACAAACGCACTTTCCCCGTAGGTGACAAGCTGCCGCCTGAACCTCTTGTTTCAGCATAACCACGTTTGGTAAGTCTGCCTTCCTGGCCCCTGAGAGTCTCAGTACCATCATTCAGGCAACGCTTTCCCCTCCCCTTTGTCCTTTTTCCCTCGTGGTTTTCCCTTTCCCTCTCCTGATAGCTCTCTACTTCCCCTTTCTCTGTCCTCTTGTTCCAACAGAGTGGACGTCGGGCAGCTACAGCACCGCTCCTCTCAGCTTGTGAGACCATGCTCCCTCTGGCCAACAACGACTCACCTTGATGGATGACAAACAGAGGTGGGAGAGGCTCGCCTCAAGCAGTGCAGGTCTTGGTCCAGCAGGCTCTCCCGGACAGGAGATTTCTGAGAATGATAGAGGTTCAACTCTCATATCCTATAGTTTTTGCAAGTACAATCATCACAATATCCTCACCTTTATTTTCCTGCCACCAAGAGAAATCCCATCAGGAAAGGGCCAAGGCAGATTTCTATGAAAACCTGTGGGTGCAAATCCTACCTGTGGGTTAGAGTCCTACGTATGATGTACAAATTGTACGCGTGCACCGAAGTCCCACCTGTGGATCACAATCCCACAGAGACATACAAATGGTTGTTTCCCAGGATTAATCACCCCAGTGGGCAGTGGACAGGGTGCTCCCTCCTTCACTGGCCCTTTCTGAAAGTGCGCAGACTGATGCCTAAACAGACACCTGCTGGGGACAGGCTGAAACGGCAATCTCTCTCTCTCTGTCTTTCCTATCCCTCCTCCCTTTACCACTCCCTTGATTCTTACACCTACACTCCTGTTCCTTTCATCCTGGGGACTCCTTCTTTGTGTCACAAACTCTGGGGAGGAAATTCTTGACCCCCTTGGTTGTTACGCAAGGCCTCAGCTCCATCTGGCCCCTGATCTCCAGTTTTAGCCCCAAATTTATATGTAAACATGAAAAACACCCAGGGAATCCTCAAAGACTATCCTCGGGGTTGCATTCTTAACAACTGGGTATGATTTAAATGAGGCAGTTTAAAAAAGAATAAGCTGATTTTCTCTTTCAACACAGAATGACCCCAATATGCCTTGGGTGACCCGGCAAAGTGGCCACAGAATGAATCCCTTAACTTTAACACCATTTTACAACTGGACCTGTTTTTTAAACAGTCCCCAAAATGGGGGAAGTCCCATAAGCACAGGCCATTATAAAACTCTGTCAAGACTCTGGTCTGAGGGATTCCTGTCGTGTGTGTTTAGCCTCTATTTCTGTGTCTCTCCAAGAAGGTTTAGATCCAGACCCCTTTCAACACCACTAGCCATCAGCACACTGAGCCACCTTTTCCGTCTCCTGTTTCTGCCCCTTCACCGTCTTCAGCCCCGCACCCCCACCTTACCCCATCAAATCAGAAACCACAAAATCAGAACCCCGGTGCTTTCCCCAGTGGGGCTCCAATCAGGCTCAAAGGTAGCCCCCACTTTTGCCCCACCAGGCTTTTACCACCTCTGGGAAGAAACTGATGAGAATGGAGAATTACTAAGTGCAGCATGTCCCCTTCTCACTGCGGGACCTAGAAATCTGTAAGGAGCGATTTGGCAGGTTCTCAGAGAATCCTGAAAAGCTTAGGGACAAATTTATCAGGCTGGGATTAACATTCTCCCTGACCTGGTAGGATATCATAGTTATTCTGGCCCACTGCTGTACCCTGAACGACATGGAGTGTATACTGAAAAAGGACAAAAAACACACAGATGGCCTACTGACCACCAATCCACACCACCAAATTTGTCAAGTGAGTGGTAACACAATGCAAGATCATGAGCCACACTGGGACTATGAGGATCATGTAGGCCAGGCTATGATGAAACATGTTACTTGTGTATCAGAAGGAATGAAAAGGTATATGGTGAAACCTGTAAATCATGAAGTCCAAGAAGTTACACAAAAACAAGATTAAAAAAAAATAAAATAAAATAAAATAAAAAAACCAAAAAAACAAGATAAAAACCCAGCACTCTTCCTGGGCTGGAAGACAGAGTCCTTCAGGAAGTAAACCAATGTAGACCCTGAGTTGGCAGAAGGGAAATCATTATTTACCATGCATTATACCACCCACTCTGCTCCTGATAGCAGGAGAAAATTGCAAAGGCTTGAGGCAGGGTCCAAAACAAAAGACACCAAATAGCCAAAGCAATCCTGAGAAGGAAAAATGGGAGCTGGAGGAATCAGACTTCCTAACTTCAGATTATGCTACAAAGATATAGTAATCAAAACAGGATGGTATGGCACAAAAACAAAAATAAAGATCAATGAAACAGTACAGAAACCCCAGAAATAAACCCACCAAAATACGGTTACTTAAACTACGACAAGGAGGCTAGAATATAAAATGGAAAAAGGCAGTCTCTTCAAGGATAGTGGTAGAAAGCTACACGTAAAATGCAACTACAACGTTCTCTCACACCAAACATAAAAATGAAATCAAAATGAATTAAAGACATAAGTGTAAGTTCAAATACTCTAAAACACTTAAAGGAAAATATAAGCACAACACTGTTAGACATAAAAAGCAAAAATAGTTTTTAGATCCACGTCTTCAGAAATGAAAGTAAAAACAAACATAAATGGGACATAATTCAATGGTTCAGCACAGAATAAACCATAAAAAAAATAAAAACCGTCAAAATGCTGGAAAGTACCAACATGTCCAAATGAAGCAACCCACAAGGGATTCACCTCCAAAATACAGAAACAGCTCAGGAAGCTCTATATGTAAACAAAACAAAAAATAAGCTGAAGAATTAACTAGACAATTCTCCAAAGAAAATATACAGATGGCAAAAAACACATGAAAAAATGCTCAACATCACCAATTATTAGAGAAATACAAATCAAAATTATGAGGTAAGACCTCAACCAGTAAGAAAGGCCATCAGCAAAAAGTCTCAAAACACTAAATGCTGGACACGGCGTGGAGACAACGCAACCCTGCTTCACTACTGGAGGGACTATAAATTGGTAAAACAACTGGGGAGAACAGTTTGGAGTTTCCTGCAAGAAGGAAAAAGAAAGCTACCATCTGATCCCCCAATTCCACTTCTGGGCAAACACCCAAGAAAACCATAGTTCAAAAACCTACACGCACCCCAACGTGCATGACAGCACTATATATGACAACCGAGACACCAAAGCAAGCAATAGTCCCCTGACAGATTACTGGATACAGAAGATGTGGTACATATCTACGATGGAATACTACTCAGCCATACAAAAGAAGGAAATACTGCCATTTGCAGCAACATGGAAGGACCTCGAGACGATCTAAGTGAAATCAAGTCAGAAGGAGACTGACAAATATCATGGGATATGACATATGCGGAATCTAAAATGTGGTACAAATGAACTGATTCACAAAACAGTGACAGACTCACAGAGATCGACAAATATCATAGGATATCACTTAGGTGTGGATTAAAAGAAAACAGCACGATACAAATGAACTTATTTGGAGAACACAAACAGAGTCACAGACGAGAAAGCCAACTTGTGGGATTTCCCTGGTGATCCAGTAGTTAAGAATCTGCCTTCCAATGCAGGGGACGTTGTTTTTATCCCTGGACGGGGATCTAAGATCCCACACCCGAGGGGCCACTAAGCCCCCGAGCCACAACTACACCCAACGCAGCCATATAATAAATATTTAATTAATTTAAAAAAAGAAGAAAGCCAACTTGTGCTTGCTGGGGATGGGTCAGGAAGAAACATGCAGGTGAGGGATAAATTAGGAGTTCGGGATTTAAGTATACACAGAACTTTTTTTTTTGCAGAATTTTATTTTAAAATACACAGAACTTTTTATAAAATAATCTATGGGTTTGATTTCTACCCAGAGTTGAAATGTTGAGAGATGATTTAAAAAAATAATAGGACTTCCCTGGTGGCGCAGTGGTTGAGAATCTGCCTGCCAATGCAGGGGACACGGGTTCGAGCCCTGGTAATATTAAAAAAAATAATAATAAAGTGTCTTCCATTGTTAAAAAAATCTACAGGGACCTACTAATATATAGCACAAGGAACTCTACTCAATATTCTGTAATTAATCACTTATATGCCAAAAGAATCTGAAAAAGAATGGATACTTATATATACATAACTGAATCACTTAGCTCTACAACTGAAACTAACACAACATTATAAATCAACTATACTCCAGTATAAAATATTTTAAAATTAAGGAAAAAAACAGGAATAAGCTGATTTTTTCTTGGAACACAGGCTGGCCCCAAAATGCTTTGCATGAGCATCAGAAGTGGTCAGAAAATGAATCCCTTATCTTTAACACCATTTTACTACTGGACCTGTTTTGTAAACGGTCCCCAAAATGGGGAAAGTCCCATATGTACAGGTCTTTATAAAACTTTATCAAGATTAAGGTCTGAGGGATTCTTTTCGTGTGTGTTTAGTCTTTATTTCCAGGTTTCCCCCTAAAGGTGTGAAGCCAGACCTTCTCACGGATCCCCTCTTTCAACCGCCCAGTAGCCGACAGCACATCGAGCCTCATTTTCAGTCCCCCATTTCTTCCCCTTTACCATCTCCTTCAGCCCCAGGCCCCACATCTTACCCTGTCAAATCAGAAACCTCAAAATCAGTACCCCCGGGGCTTTCCCCAATGGGGCTCTGATCAGGTTCAAATTTAGCCTGCACTTTTGCCCCACCAGGCTTTTACCCGCTCCAGGAAAACAGAGGAATTACTAGAGTGCGTGTTCCCATCTCACTGGGGGACCTAGAAACCTGTAAGGAGCGATTTGGCAGGTTCTCAGAAAACCCTGAAAAGCTTAGGGACAAATTAATCAGGCTGGGATTAACATTCTCCCTGACCTGGTAGGATATCATAGTTATTCTGGCCGACTGCTGTACCCTGAATGACATGAAGCGTTTACTTAAAAAGGACAAAAAACACACAGATGGCCTACTGGCCACCAATCCGCACCACCAAATTTGTCAAGTGAGTGGTAACACAATGCAAGATCATGAGCCACACTGGGACTATGAGGATCATGTAGGCCAGGCTATGATGAAACATGTTACTTGTGTATCAGAAGGAATGAAAAGGTATATGGTGAAACCTGTAAATCATGAAGTCCAAGAAGTTACACAAAAACAAGATAAAAACCCAGCACTCTTCCTGAGCTGGAAGACAGAGTCCTTCAGGAAGGAAACCAGTGCAGACCCTGAGTTTGCAGAAGGGAAATCACTATTTACCATGCATTTTATCACCAACTCTGCTCCTGATATAACAGGAGAAAATTGCAAAGGCTTGAGGCTGGGTCCCAAACAAAAGACACAAAATAGCCAAAGCAATCCTGAGAAAGAAAAACGGGACCTGGAGGAATCAGACTCCCTAAGTTCAGATTATGCTACAAAGCTAGAGTAATCAAAACAGGATGGTACGGCACAAAAACAAAAATATAGATCGATGGAACAGTATAGAAAGCCCAGAAATAAACCCACCCCAATACGGTTACTTAAACTACAAGAAGGCAGGAATATAAAGTGGAAAGGGACAGTCTCTTCAGTGATGGTGGTAGAAAGCTACATGTAAAAGAATGCAATCACAACATTCTCTAACACCATATATAAAAAAGAAATCAAAATGAATTAAAGACCTAAGTATAAGTTCAAATACTCTAAAACACTTAAAGGAAAACATAAGCACAAAACTGTTTGACATAAATAGCAAAAATAGTTTTTGGGTCCACGTCTTAAGAAATGAAAGTAACAACAAACAAAAATGGGACATAATTCAAATTCAATGGTTCAGCACAGAATAAACCATAAACAAAACCGTCAAAATGCTAGAGAGTATCAACATGTCCAAATGAAGCAACCCACAAGAGATTCACCTCCAAAATACAAAAACAGCTCAGGAAGCTCTATATGTAAACAACAAAACAAAAAATAAGCTGAAGAATTAACTAGACGATTCTCCAAAGAAAATACACAGATGGCAAAAAACACATGAAAAAATGCCCAACATCACCAATTATTAGAGAAATACAAATCGAAATTACGATTTAAGACCTCAACCAGTAAGGAAGGCCATCAGCAAAAAGTCTAAAAACACTAAATGCTGGACATGGCATGGAGACAACACAACCCTGCTTCATTACTAGAGGGACTATAAATTGGTACAACAACTGGGGAGAACAGTTTGGAGTCTCCTGCAAGAAGGAAAAAGAAAGCTACCATCTGATACCCCAACCCAATACTGCGAAAACACCCAAAAAACCATAGTTCGAAAACCTACATGCACCCCAACGTGCATCACAGCACTATATACGACAACCGAGACACCAAAGCAAGCAAAATGTCCACTGACAGATGACTGGATACAGAACATATCTACGATGGAATACTATTCAGCCATGAAAAAGAAGGAAATACTGCAATGGGCAGCAACACTGAAGGACCTCGAGATGCTCTAGGTGAAGTATATCACATGGACGTGGATAAATATCATGGGATATGACTTCCATATGGAATCTAAACATTGATACAAATCAGCTGACTCACAAAACACCGACAGACTCAGAGACGGAGAAAACAAACTTATGCTTACCAAAGGGGAAACATTGGGGAGAGGGATACATTAGGAGGTTTGCTTTACCATGTATACATGAACATAAATACAATACATACTCCAGAAGAACCTACTCTACAACACAGGGGACTCTGTTCAACACTTTGTCACAGCCTATATAGGAAAAGAATCTTTAAAGGAACAGACATATGCATATGTACGACTAAATCTCACCGCTGTACACCTGCACGGGGCACAACATGGTCCCTCAAGTAGCTTGAAAATGAAAGAAAAATGCAGTTAAAGAAAAAGAAGGAGAGAAAATAAAGGACGTGTACTCGATTTTCCACAGGCTCGGGGACCTGCGCTGGTGTCACATCCCTGGAGGCTCAGCGGGCTGGGTCTCCAGGTTGCCTGTCGTGGGGCTCAGGGGACTGGGGAGGATGTGCCAGCAAATGAGCCCCCCCGGGGACCTGCAGTGTCTGGTCCACTCGAAATGGGACCACAATCTCCAGATCCAGGCAGGCCCTCCTATAGCTCAACCAAGCCTAGTGAACCCAAAGGAGGGTGGATCCTCTGGGCTGCAAGAGCTTTGAAACGTCACCTTGTCTCCACATCTCCTGGTTTTGGGGTTGCCACCTTCAGCCTCCTGCCTCTCTGTTGTACCAACTAGAGGACCCTCAGCACCGTCCCTCAGTGTGGCACTTTGACAAGGGTTGCCACTCGTCTGGGGGTGAGGGAAACCGGCAGAAAGGAAGGAGACAAGAGCCCTTGAGTGTTGGTTCTGGCACGTGCCCCTCCAAGGTGCAACCCAGGAACACCACTTTCTTTCGCTCAGGCTCTGCTTGCCAGAGGGACCAGAGATGGACACGGAGAAGCCCGCCGCCTTGTGGATGATTCCTGTAACAACAACTTGGAAACAGGTGCTTCGGGGCACTAGGATTCACAAGGCCTGCACGGCTTTAAAAAATAACACCTGCGCTCAACATATGTCCTAGGATAGGTAATTGAAAAGAATTCAAAACAGGCCGGATTTGTCAGAAGACAATTTCAAGAGGTACACTGCACTCACACTGTTGGAAAAGAAGGAAAAAGCAAAAACGAACAAACATGAAAAGATGCTGAAGATCACCAATTACTTCAGAACTGCAAATCAAAACAGCAACGAGGTATCATCCGACATCAGTCAGAGTGGCCATCATGAAAACGTCTCCCAATAATAAATTCCAGAGAGGGCATGGAGAAAGCAAACCCTCCTCCAGTGCTGGGGGGAATGTAACTGGTACAGCCAGTGGGGAGGACAGTTGGGAGGCTCCTTCAATAACAAAACATAGAGCTACCATCTGATCCCCCAATCCCACTTCTGGGCAAACACCCAGAGACAACCATAGTTCGAAAACCTACACGCACCCCAACGTGCATGACAGCACTATATACGACAATCGAGAAACCAAAGCAAGCAATATGTTCTCCGACAGATGACTGGATACAGAATATGTGGTACATATCTATGATGGAATACTACTCAGCCATAAAAAAGATGGAAATACTGCCATTTGCAGCAACATGGAAGGACCTCGAGACGATCTAACTAAGTGAAATCAAGTCTGAAGGAGGCTGACAAATATCATGGGATATGACATATGTGGAATCTAAAATGTGGTACAAATGAACTGATTCACAAAACA
>NW_020171984.1:0-14276 GCF_003031525.2 Neophocaena asiaeorientalis asiaeorientalis
TCCTTTCTGACCACAATGGTATGAAACTAGAAATCAACCACCACCGAAAGAAAAACGGGGAAAGAACAAACACATGGAGCCTAAATAATATGCTACTAGAAAAAACAATGGGCCAATGATGAAATCAAAAAGGAAATCAGAAAATACCTCAAGACAAATGACAATGAAAACATAACCTTACAAAATCTGTGGGATGCAGCAAAAGCATTTCTAAGAGGGTAGTTGATACAGGCCTTCCCCAAGAAACAAGAAAAATCTCAAATAAACAACCTAGCCTACCACCTAAAGGAAAATACCTACCACCTACCACCTAGAAAAATAAGAAAAACCAAAAGCCAAAGCCAAAAGGGAAGAAATAACACAGATCAGGAAATAAATAAAGTAGAGACCAAAAGACAATAGAAAAGATTACTAAAACTAAGACCTTGTTTTTTGAAAAGATAAACAAAATTGACAAACCTCTGGCCAGGCTCACCAAGGAGAAAAGAGAGAGGACCAACTAAACAAAATAAGAAATGAACAAGGATAAATAGCAACTGATACCATGCAATACACAAAAAAAATCATAAGAGAATACTATGAACAGTTATATGACAGCAAATTGGACAACCTAGAAAAAATGGACAAGTTTCTAGAAACATACAGCCTGCCAAAACTGAGTCAAGAAGAAACATAATTTGAATGTCCCAATCACTAGAAGTGAAATGGAATCTGTAATTAAAACAAACAAATAAAACAAATAAACAAAAACTCCCTGCAAACAAAAGTCCAGGATGAAATGGTTTTACTGGGGAATTCTACAAAACATATAAGGAAAAGCTTATACCTATCTTTCTCAAACTATTGCAAAAGACTGAACAGGAGGGAACACTCCCAAATTCATTCTATGAAGCCACCATCACCCTGATACCAAAATCAGATAAAGACATTACCAAAAAAAAAAAAATTACAGGCAAATATCTTTGATGAATATAGATGAAAAATCCTCACCAAAATATTAGCAAACTAAATCCTACAATACATAAAAAGGATCATACTCCATGTTCAAGTTGAATTCATTCAAGGTTTGCAAAGACAGTTCAACATACAGAAATCAATCATTATGATACAGTAACAAAAGAAAAGACAAAACCCACATGATTATCTCAACAGATGCAGAGAAAGCACTTGACAAAATTAAACATCCATTCATGATAAAAACTCTCACCAAAGTGGGTATAGAGCGAACATATCTCAACATAATAAAAGCCATTTATGAAAACCCACAGCCAACATAATACTCAAGGATGAAAAGCTGAAAGCCTTCCCATTAAAATCTGAAAGAAGACAAGGATGCTCACTGTCACCAGTTCTATTCAACATAGTATTGGAACTCCTGGCCACAGCAATCAGACAAGAAAAAGGAATAAAATGTATACAAATTGGAAGGGAAGAGGTAAAACTGCAACTATTTGCAGATGACATGATACTCCATATAGAGAACCCTAAAGTCTCCACACAAAAACCATTACAAAAATGAATTCATCAAGGTAGCAAGGTATAAGACTAATATGCAGAAATCTGTTGCATTTCTTTACACTAACAATGAAATATGAGAAAGAGAAAGCAAAAAAAAAAAAAAAAAATCCCATTAAAAATCATGTCCAAGGGCTTCCCTGGTGGTGCAGTGGTTGAGAATCCGCCTGCCAATGTAGGGGATACAGGTTTGAGCCCTCGTCCAGGAAGGTCCCCCATGCCATGGAGCAACTAAGCCCATGTGCCACAACTACTGAGCCTGCACTCTATAGAGCCTGCGAGCCACAACTACTGAAGCCCACGCACCTAGATCCCATGCTCTGCAACAAAAGAAGCCACTGCAATGAGAAGCCCGTGCACTGCCACTAAGAGTAGCCCCCACTCACCGCAACTAAAGAAAGCTCACACGCAGCAATGAAGACCCAATGCAGCCAAAAATAAATTAAAAAAAAAAAGGAACAACAGCAACAAAACATTGTGTCCAAAAAGAAAAATACCTAGGAATAAACTTAACCAAGGAGGTGAAAGAACTATAAACCTAAGACTTTAAAACATTGATAAGGAGAACGTTCTAAGAAATGGAAAGATATCCCATGCCCTTGGATGGGAAGAATATTGGTAAAATGGCAACACTACCCAAAATACCCATGACATTTTTCACAGAAATAGAACAAATCATCCTAAAATTTATCTGGAACCACAAAAGACTCAGAATTGTCAAAGCAATCCTGAGGAAAAAGAATAAAGCTGGAGGCATAACCCTTCCAGACTTCAGACTATACTTTAAAGCTCTAGTAATCAAAACATTGTGTTACTAGCACAAACACAGACACATAGATCAATATAACAGAATAGAGAGCCCAGAAAGAAACCCACACACCTTTGGTCAATTAATCTATAACAAAGGAGGCAAGAATATACAATGAAAAAAAGACACCAACAAGTGGTGCTAGGAAAGTTGGACAGCTACATGTAAATCAATTAAATTCGAACACTCCCTTATACCATACACAAGAATAAACTCAAAATGGTTTAAAGGCCTAAATATAAGACATGACACCAACAAATTCCTAGACAAAAACATGTGTAAAACTTTCTCTGACATAAATTGTAGCAATATTTTCTTAGATCAGTCTCCCAAGTCAAAAGAAATAAAAGGAAAAATAAACAAATGGGACTACATCAAACTTAAAAGCTTTTGCACAGCAATGGAAACCATCAACAAAATGAAA
The DNA here is from genome assembly GCF_003031525.2 of Neophocaena asiaeorientalis asiaeorientalis. Taxonomy (NCBI): domain Eukaryota; kingdom Metazoa; phylum Chordata; class Mammalia; order Artiodactyla; family Phocoenidae; genus Neophocaena; species Neophocaena asiaeorientalis. Next base: position 2,748 of record NW_020171984.1, read on the forward strand.
AGACAACCTGTGGAATGGGAGAAAATATTTGCAAATGATGTGACTGACAAGGGAGTTAATATCCAAAATACACAAACAGCTAATACAATTCAATATAAAAAAAAAAAAACTCAAGAAATGGGCAGAAGACCCAAATAGACATGTCTCCAAAGAAGACATATAGATGGCCAACAGCACATAATTAGCACATCTAATACTAATTATTAGAGAAAAGCAAATCAAAACCACAGTGAGGTATCATCTCATACCTGTCAGAATGGCTATCTTTAAAAATCTACAATAATAAATGCTGGAGAGGGTACAGAGAAAAGAGAGCCCTCCTACACTGTTGCTGGGAATGTAAACTGGTGCAGCCACTATGGAAAACCATATGGAGGTTCCTTTAAAAACTAAAAATAGAGCTACCATATGATCCAGCAATCCCAGTCCTGGGCATATATCTGCAGAAAACCATAATTCAAAAATATACATGCACCCCAATGTTCATTGCAGCACTATTGACAATAGCCAGGACATGGAAGCAAACTGAATGTCAACAACAGATGAATGGATGAAAAAGATGTGGTACATATATACAATGGAATATTACTTATCCATAAAAAAGAACAAAATAATGCCATTTGCAGCAACACGGATGGGCCCAGAGATTGTCATACTGAGTGAAGTAAGTCAGAGAAAGACAAATATCACATAATATCTCTTATATGTGGAATCTAAAGAAAGGGTACAAATGAACTTATCTACAAAACAGAAACAGAGTTACAGATGTAGAAAACAAACTTATGATTATTGGTCGGGGGGGAAAGGGGAAGAGGGATAAATTAGGAGATTGGGATTGACGTGTACACACTACTGTATATAAAATAGATAACTAGGGAGATTTGATCAAGATGGTGGAGGAGTAGGAAGTGGAGCTCACCTTCTCCCCACAGATACATCAGAAATACACCTACACGTTGAACAACTCTCACAGAACATCTACTGAATGATGGCAGAAGGCCTCAGACTTCCAAAAGGAGAAGAGAAAAGGGGATGTAAATGTATTTGAAAAATTATGGCTAAAAATGTCCCCAAACTTAAAGAAGGAAACAGATATCCAGATATAGGAGGCACAGAGGGTTCCAAAGAAGATGAACCCAAACAGACCTACACCAAGACATATTATAATAAAAATGGCCAAAGTTAAAGATAGAGAGAGGATTCTAAAGGTAATAAGAGATAAACAAAGAGTTCTTTACAAGGGAACCCTCATAAGGCTATCAGCTGATTTCTCTACAGAAACACTGCAGGCCAGAAGGTAGTGGCAAAATATATTAAAAATCTTGAAAGAGAAAAATCTTCAACCTAGAATACTCTACACACCAAGATTATCATTTAGAATAGGAGAAATAATTTCTCAGACAAGCAAAAACTTCAAGAATACAGCAATACTAAACCTATCCTAAAAGAAATATTGAAAGGTCATCTCTAGATAGAAAAGAAGCAGAAGAAATAGGAAGGAGGAAATCACAATTGGAAAGTAAATCACTTAAATTAGCCAGTATACAGATCAAAAAGAAAAAGAATAAAAACCTATTTGTGAAAGCAATGATAAACACAAGGAACAGCAAAAGGATAAACATGAAGATGTAAAAAGGGACATCAAAATCATAAAATGTGGGGAAGGAGGGTAAGAAAATACAAATTCTTTTTCTTCCTTTTTTTTAGAATGTGTTTTTTAGAATGTGTATGGCTATCAGTCTAAAGCAAGCAGATATAGGAAGGGGTTAACATACTGAAAAACAGGGCAACCACAAATCAAAAACATACAATAGATTCACAAAAACCTAAAAGAAGAGAACACAAGCATAAAATAAAAGGGAATCATCAAACCACAAAAAAGAAAAAGAAAGAAGAAACAGAATCAACTGGAAAACAAGGTTTGAAATGTCAATAAATACATATGTATCAATAAATACCTTAAATATCAAAGGACTGGATGCTCCAACTGAAAGACACGGAGTGGCAGACTGGATAAAAAAACAAGAGCCTACAATATGCTGCCTACAAGAGACCCACCTTAGGGCAAAGGACACACATAGATTGAAAGTGAGGGGATTGGGAAAGATATTTCATGCAAATGGAAATGACAAGAAAGTGGGAGTTGCAATACTCATATCAGACAAAATAGACTTAAAGCAAAGGCTATCAAGAAAGATAAAGAAGGACACTATATAATGATAAAAGGATCAAAACAAGAAGAGGATTTTACACTTATCACCATATATACACCTAATATAGAAGCACCCAAATACATAAAACAAACACTAACAGACATAAAGGGAGAAATTGATGGTAATACAATAACAGTAGGAGACTTTAACACCCCACTCACATCAATGGACAGATCTTCCAGACAGAGAATCAATAAGACAACAGAGGTCCTAAATGATACAACAGAACAGTTAGACTTAATTGATCAATTTAAATATTTTTTTGCTGTGTTGGATCTTCGTTTCTGTGCAAGGGCTTTCTCTAGTTGTGGCAAGTTGGAGCCACTCTTCATTGCGGTGCGCAGGCCTCTCACTGTCGCAGCCTCTCTTGGTGCGGAGCACAGGCTCCAGATGCGCAGGCTCAGTAGTTGTGGCTCATGGGCCTAGTTGCTCTGTGGCATGTGGGATCCTCCCAGACCAGGGCTCGAACCCATGTCTCCTGCATTAGCAGGCAGATTCTCAACCACTGAACCACCAGGGAAGCCCCTAATTGATCATTTTAGATAGTGATATTTTCAATCACTATTTTTGTAGTGACTTTTGGACATTACATCCAAAAAAACCAGAATATATATTATTTTCAAGTGCACATGGAACATTCTCTAGGACTGACCACATCCTAGGGCACAAAACTAACCTCAACAAATTTAAGAGTATAGAAATATTTCAAGCATCTTCTCTGACCACAGTGTCATGAAACCAGATATCAACCACAGGAAAAGAAATGAAAAAAAAAAAAAGATTATATGGAGACGAAATAACATGCTACTAAAAAACCAATGGGTCAACGAGGAAATCAAAAAGGAAATTAAAAAATACCCTGAGACAAATGACAATGAAAACACAACCACACAAAATCTATGGAATGCGGCAAAAAAGCAGTTCTTAGAGGGAGGTTCATAGAGATACAGGCCTTCATAAAACAAACAAACAAACAAAAAACCAAGAAAAATCTCAAGTAAACAAGCTAACCTACCACCTGAAAGAATTAGAAGAATAAGGACAAACAAAACCTAAAATCAGCAAAAGGAAGGAAATAATAAAGATCAGGGAGGAAATAAATAAAATAGAGATTAAAAAACAATAGAAAAAAATCAACAAAACCAAGAGCCGGTTCTTTGAAAGGGTAAACAAGATTGACAAACCTCTGGCCAGGCTCACCAAGAAGAAAAGAGAGAGAACCCAAATAAACAAAATAAGAAATGAAAAAGAAATCTCAACAGATATCATAGAAATACAAATAAAATAAGAGAATACTATGAACAATTATATGTCAACAAATTTGACAGCCTAGAAGAAATGGATAACTTTCTAGAAACATACACTAAAATTGAATCAAGAAGAAATAGATAATTTGAACAGATCCGTCACTAGAAATGAAATAGAATCTGTAATTAAAAAAAACTTCCTACAAACAAAAGTCCAGAACCAGATGGCTTCACAAGAGAATTCTACCAAACATACAAAGAAGAACTTATACTGATTCTTCTCAAATTCTTCCAAAGGACTGAAGAGGAAGGAACACTCTCAAAGACATTCTATGAAGCCACCATCACCCTGATACCCAAACCAGACAAAGATACCACCAAAAAAGAAAATTACAGGCCAATATCTTTGATGAATATAGAGGCAAAAATTCTCAACAAAATATTAGCAAACTGAAGCCAACCACACATAAAAAAGGTCATACACTACGACCAAGTGGGATTCATGCCAGGTTCACAAGGATGGTTCAACATACACAAATCAACCAATGTAATACACCACATTAACAAAAGAAAAGTCAAAAAACACACGATCATCTCAATAGATGCAGAAAAAGCATTTGACAAAATTCAACATCCATTCATGATAAAAAAAAAAAACTCTTACCAAAGTGGGAATAGAGAGAACATATCTCGACATAATAAAAGCCATTTATGACAAACTCACAGCCAATATAATATTCAAGAGTGAAAAGCTGAAAGACTTCCCACGAAAATCTGGAACAAGACAAGTATGCCCACTTTCACCACTTCTCTTCAACATAGTAGTGGAAGTCCTAGCCACAGCAATCAGACAAAAAAAAAAAAAAAAAAAAGAAAGAAAGAAATAAAAGGTATCCAAATTGGAAGGGAAGAGGTAAAACTGTCACTATATGCAGATGACATGATACTATATATAGAAAACACTAAGGACTCTGCACAAAAACTACTAGATCTAATAAATAAATTCAGCAAAGGAGCAGGATATAAGATGAACATTCAGAAATCAGTTGCATTCCTTTACACTAACAATGAAATATCAGAAAGGGAATGTAAAAAAAAAAAACAATACCTTTTAAAATCGCACCAAGAAAATAAAATATCTAGAAATAAACCTGAGCAAGGAGGTGAAACACTTATATGCTGAGAACTATAAAACATTAATAAAGGAAATAAATGAGGATTCAAAAAAATGGAAAGATATCCCACACTCTTGGATTGGAAGAATTAATATCGTTAAAATGGCAATACAACACACAGCAATCTACAGATTTAACGTAATCCCTATCAAATTACCCATGATATTTTTCACAGAACTAGAACAAATAATCCAAAAATGTACGTGGAACCATAAAAGACCCAGAACTGCTAGAGTAATCCTGAGGAAAAAAACAAAGCAGGAGGTATAACTTTCCCAGACTTCAGACAATACTACAAAGCTACAGTAATCAAAACAGTGTGATATTGGTACAAAAACAGGCATATGGATCAATGGAACACAATAGAGAGCCCAGAAGTAAACCCACACACCAATTAATCTTCGACAAAGAAGGCAAGAATATAAAATGGGAAAAAGACAGTATCTTCAGCAAGTGGTGCTGGGAAAGTTGGACAGCTGCATGTAAATCAGTGAAGTTAGAACACACCCTCACACCATGCACAAAAATAAACTCAAAATGGCTTAAAGACTTAAACATAAGACACCATAAAACTCCAAGAAAAGAGCACAGGCAAAACATTCTCTGATATAAATCATGTTTTCTGAGGTCAGTCTCCCAAGGCAATGGAAATAAAAACAAAAATAAACAAACAGGACCTAATCAAACTTACAAGTTTTTGCACAGCAAAGGAAACCATAAAAAAATGAAAGGCAACCCAAGAGATGGGAGAAAATATTTGCAAATGATGAGATAGACAAGGGCTTAATCTCCAAAATATACAAACAGCTCATTCAACTCAACAACAAAAAAACCCCAAACAACCCAATCGAAAAATGGGCAGAAGACCTTAATAGACATTTCTCCAAAGAAGCCCCAGTAGGCACATGAAAAGATGCTCAACATCACTAATTATTAGAGAAATGCAAATCAAAACTACAATGAGGTATCACCTCAGACTGGTCAGAATGGCCATCATTAAAAAGTCTACAAATAACAAATGCTGGAAAGGGTGTGGAGAAAAGGGAACCCTCCTACACTGTTGGTGGGAATGTAAATTGATGCAGCCACTATGGAAAACAGTATGGAGGTTCCTCAGAAAACTAAAAATAGAATTACCATATGATCCAGCAATCCCACTCCTGGGAATATACCCAGACAAACCTACAATTCAAGAAGATACATGCACCCCTATACTCATAGCAGCACTGTTCACATAACCAAAACATGCAAACAACTTAAATGTCCATCAATAGATGAATGGATAAAGAAGATGGTGTGTGTGTGTGTGTGTGTGTGTGTGTGTGTGTATATATATATATATATATATATATATAATGGAATACTACTCAGCCATAAAAAAAGAACAAAATAGTGCCATTTGCAGCAATGTGGATGCAACTAGAGATCATCATACTAAGTGAAGTAAGTCAGAAAGAGAAAGACAAATACCATATGATATCACTTATATGTTGAATCTAAGATATGGCACAAATGAACCTATCTACAAAACACAGACTCATATACATAGAGAACAGACTTGTGGTTGCCAAGGGGGAGGGAGAGGGTTGGGCTGGGAGTTTGGGGTTGGTAGATGCAAACTATTACATTTAGAATGGATAAACAACAAGGTCCTAATGTATAGCACAGGAAACTATATTCAATATCCTGTGATAAACCATAATGGAAAAGACTATTAAAAAATGTATACATGTGTATAACTGAGTCACTTTGCTGCACAGCAGAGATTGGCACAGCATTGTAAATCAACTATACTTAAATAAATAAAATAAAATAGATAACTAAGGAGGACCTACTGTATAGTACAGGGAATTCTGCACTCTGTAATGGCCTATATGGGAAAAGAATCTAAGAAAGAGTGGCTATATGTATAACTCATTCACTGTGCTGTACACTCTGAAACTAACACAACATTGTAAATCAATTATACTCCAATAAAAATTTTTTAAAAATCACTTAAAATTATATATGTATGAGACGTAGAATGTCATTATATAAAGGTAAAAGGGTCAATCCAATAAGAGTAATTTCAAATATTTAAAAATATTTTTGCACCTGCCATAAGGGCACCTAAATATATAAAGCAAACATTAACAGACATAAAGGGAAAAGTAGACAGAAATACAGTAATAGTAGGGAACTTTAATTTCCCACTTTCAAAAATGGATAGATCATACAGACAGAAAATAAGGAAACAGTGGATTAAAACTACACATTACATCAGATTGACTTAACAGACATATACAGAACATTTCATCCATCAACAGAATACACATTCTTCTCAGGCACACATGGAATATTCTACAGGATGGATAATATCAACAAAGCAAGTCTTAATAAATTTAAGAAGACGAATTATATCAAGCATCTTTTCTGACACAGTGGTGTAAAACTAGAAATCAATTACAAGAAACCTGGAAAATTCACAAACCTGTGGAGATTAAACAACATACTCCTGAACAATCAATGAGTCAAAAAAGAAGTCAAAAGAGAAACCCAGATACATCTTAAGATAAATGAAAATGGAAATACAACATACCAAAACATATGGGATGCAGCAAAAGCAGTTCTAAGAAGGAAGCTCATAGCAATATACACCTACATTAAGAAAAAGAAAGGGCTCAAATAAACAATCTAACCTTACACCTGAAGGAACTAGAAAAGCCCAAAGTTAGCAGAAGGACAGAAGTAACAACGATCAGAGCAGAAATAAATGAAGCAGAGACTAAAAGGACAACAGAAAATATCAATGAAACTAAGAGCTGGTTCTTTGAAAAAAGAAACAAAATAGACAAACCTTTAGCTACTCTTATCAATTAAAGAGAGAGGACTCAAACAAAATAATAAATGAAAGAGGATACATTACAACTGATAAAACACAAAGGATCATAAGAAACTACTATGCCAACAAATTCAACAATCTAGAAGAAATCTAGAACTGTCAGAACTAGTAAATAAATTCAATGAAGTTTTGGAATATAAAATTAATATACAAATATCAGTCTGTTTCTATACGCTAACACCTAGGAGAAATTAAAAAAAACAATCCTATTTACAATTGCATCAAAAGAATTAAACAACTAGAAATAAATTTAACTAAGGTGGTAAAAGATCTGTACACCGAAAACTAAGACATTGATGAAAAATTTGAAGATGACACCAATAAATGTAAAAATACTCCATCCTCATGGATTGAAAGAATTGACATGGTTAAAATGTCCATACTACCAAAAGCAATCTATAGATTCAATGTAGTCCCTATCAAAATTCCAATGGCATTTTTCTCAAAAAAGAAAAAAAAAAACCAAAACACTAAAATTTGTATGGAACCACAAAAGACCATGAATAGCTAAGGCAATTTTGAGAAAGAGGAACAAAGCTGGAGACATCACAGTTCTTTGTAACTATATTACAAAGCTATAGTGCTCAAACAGTATGATATTGGCATAAAACCCACATATAGACCAAAGGACAGAAATGGAGAACCCAGAAATAAGCCCACCCACATATGGTCAATTAATTTACAACAAAAGAGCCAAGAATATACAATAGGGAAAGGACATTCAATAAATGGTTGGGGAGAACTGGACAGTCACATGCAAAATTGTCCTAGGTATTTTGAACATTATTTTGAGAGTCTGTTTAAATTCTAACGAGAATGTAGATCGTATTGTTTTGGCAGGTAATCAGGTCACCAGTGGGTCAGCCTGGGTCAGAGCCCACAAGTACAGGGAGCCCAGGAATTCACCTGTAACTGTACTGCATCACTCACCTAACCTCCCTCCTCTTCATGCCTGACCTGATACTTAACAGCTCCCTGGGGCCTGCTTTCCAAGACTTCCAGCCAGAAATTTGGGGCCTTAGTTTCCCCCCCTTGCTGCACAGTTCCTGCAGCTGCATCCAGTCCTCAGCTGCAGGAGGGAGGAGAGAGAAAGCAGCACGTGTTTGCCATACACTCTTGTGGCCTCACCTCCTCGGGTTAGAGGGTAGCTCTTCTCTCAGGGTTTCAGGTGCCTGCCTGGCTGACATTGCCACCTCTACATTACTGCCCAGGAGCTGTCGTGGGTAAGAAGGGGAAAAAGGAAAGGGGCCTGTAGGAACTTTATTTCTGTTCCTTGGACCAGAGGGATTCTCTGGAGCCCTTTCTGTCCACATTGGGGGCACTTCTAGGTTTCAAGCTGGGCAATCCTGAGAGAAAAAAATGGTAAATTCACCATGGAACTTGGAATCTGATCCGCTTCATCTGCCTGCTGCTTACTTTTCAGTTCTCCGAGATCTGCTTTCTGCCTTTGTCCAGGATTTACAGCTGTGGTCATGCGGAGAGACCAGTGGAGGGTGCTCGCTCCGCCCTCCCAGGACGGTCCTGTTGAAACAGCAGCCCTCCTGCCCCCTTGCTTGCTTCTCCATGGACCTCATCGCTGCCTACCATGCCACACATCACATGTTGTCCATCTCCCATGACTGGGATGGAGACCCCCATGAGCAGGGCCTTGCTCGCCCAGTGCTTGAACAGCGCTGGCACGCCAGACATGCCCAACAAACACTTTTTGAATGAGTAAGAGTCAGGCTGGAGTGAGCCAAGGCTTAGAAGCTGTGTCTAGTCCTCTCAGGCTTCAACTCTCCTCTGCGGTCCCTGGCTTTCTCAACAGCCACCAGACAGGCAGGAAGGCATGTCCCGTCCCCCGCTTTGGCTGGCAGTATGGCCCCAGTGGCCCCCCCAGTCTAGCAGCTCCTCACCATGCCACCTGCACCCAGCCCAGGCCAAGCAGCCTTGTTCTCACCTATCCCAAAGCCACCACCTCTACCAGGGCCTTTGGCCTCCGATCCTGTCTCCACAGCGGCAAGTGACTTTAAAACATAACCATGCTTCAGACTCTCCAGTGATTCCCATTCGTCAGGACACAAGGCCCAGCCCCTCTATGCCTCTCTGCCACACACCTGTTTGCTGTTCTATGAGAATTGGTTCTTTGCTGGTGCACCTGCAACTTGGCATCTTGACCCCGCCGCTCTGCTTCTTTTCTTCACAGCCCAGATCGCAGTAGCCCTTGTCCCCCAAAACCTGAATGCAGAAGTCCTGGGCCTGCACCCAACTCTACACTGCCCCCTAGTCCCAACCTCAGCCTACCTCTGGGCACTCCTGATGAGCTGGGCACAGATCTAATAACCAGTACCTCTGATTCTGGGGCTCCTTGGGGACATGAATCCTGGATTTTTCTTTTTCTTTTCAAAGGTGGTTTCAGCTGGGAGGAGTGAGCCTGGCTGGGGTGAAGGTAACTAGGGTGGGAGAGTGTGGTACATGTGGATAAGAACTTGACAAAGGGATGCGAAAGCAGAACACCTTCTGTTCCTCTCTGGCCCAAGCAGCCAGGCCCCCAGCTACCCCTGGCTGTCCGGGAAACCCAGCTCTGCCCAGCTCAGCCCTTGCCCTACACTGCTGCCACCTCCCACAAGGCCGGACCTCTCCCCAGGGCTACGGTCCTCACCAGCTCCTCCGCTCTGCCCACAGCAACCTTTCCTCCTCCCGTGTGAAGATGACAGCACAGCTCCTCCCGGCCTGGCTGTCAGCCAGAGGCTTCCACAGGGCTCATTCTGCGGGCTAGGCTTGGGCACAGAGCCTGCCAGGGCAGAGGGACCTGAGGACGGGGGTCAGGAGTCCCGGGTAAGGTCCCCTGCCAATATACAGACCCCACTCACGGGGGAGCAGAACAGCGCCCCAGGGGGAACCTCCTGGCATTTCACACGTACACATGCAACATAGACGTGAGCGCCAGGCACACGGACGTGTACATGCAGTAGGACGTGCGCAGCACGTGCACGCGCACCTAGGCACGCACGTGTGGGTGGGCGGGCACACGTGCATACTCACACCCTTGGCTCCCTCTGACACCAGGCTAGTGTACTTCCCGAGACGCGGGCTTGTCTCCGGTTGCGCTGAGTGACTCGGAGGAAGCAGTCGGGATTTTCCCGTGCCCCTGCCCGACAGCGGCAACCCCCGAGAGCAGCCGGCAGGCTGACGGGGCTCGGGACCACGACCTCAGGGGTAGTCTATCCCCGGTCAGTCCTTCTGTTCCCGCTAGCCTCCTTCTCAGGCTTGCTGGAGGCCGGGACTTCTGCCCTTGATGCCCAGCCCTGCTCAGCAGCCCCGCCCAGCCTGGGCTCTGGGCACATGGGGACTGGTGGCTGATGAGGCTCTTTTTCCAGTCCGGCGCTCGGCCTGCCTTCCACCCAGCTCCGCTGCCGGCCACCTGCTGCCGCCCGTCAGGCCTGGAATGCTGACTGGCCGTTGGCTGGGGCGGGGGCGGGGGCTGGGGATCGTTATAAAGCTGGGGGCGCCTGGGCGTCGCCTGTCCCTGTCTGCAGTCCGCGAGTGCCCTCCGCCGCCACCATGCCCACCCACCGCCTCGTGATGGTTCGGCATGGCGAGAGCACCTGGAACCAGGAGAACCGCTTCTGCGGCTGGTTCGACGCGGAGCTGAGCGAGAAGGGGGCTGAGGAGGCCAAGAGGGGGGCCCATGCCATCAAGGACGTGAAGATGGAATTTGACATCTGCTACACGTCGGTGCTGAAGAGGGCCATACACACCCTCTGGACCATCCTGGACACAACGGACCAGATGTGGCTGCCTGTGGTGCGCACCTGGCGCCTCAATGAGCGGCACTACGGGGGTCTCACTGGCCTCAACAAGGCAGAGACGGCCGCCAAGCACGGGGAGGAGCAGGTGAAGATCTGGAGGCGCTCCTTTGACATACCTCCACCCCCCATGGATGAGAAGCACCCCTACTACAACTCCATCAGCAAGGTGAGCAGCTCGGGTGCGGGGCTGGAGGGGAGGTCTGGGGACGGGGGCCCAGGCTG
>NW_020171984.1:14444-86850 GCF_003031525.2 Neophocaena asiaeorientalis asiaeorientalis
ACAGCAGCACGGATGCCCCCAGGCACGTCGCTATGCAGGCCTGAAGCCAGGGGAGCTGCCCACGCATGAGAGCCTCAAGGACACCATCGCCCGGGCTCTGCCCTTCTGGAATGATGAGATCGTCCCCCAGATCAAGGCTGGCAAGAGAGTGCTCATTGCAGCCCACGGGAACAGTCTGCGGGGCATCGTCAAGCACCTGGAAGGTGAGGCCCATCCTCAACACAGAGTGTGGGCAGAGGCGGGTGGGGTGACACGTCCCCTTGAACCAGCGAGCCCCCAGCTGCTCATTTCGTAAACGTGCCGGCTGCCTCGCCGAGGCGGCTTCACAGACATCCGCACCCCGGGCAGGGCCTCCAAACTGTGAACTGGACTGGGTGGGGTGAGAAACCACTTGAAAAAACAGCTCTGTAAGAACGAACCGTCCACTGCCGTGTGTACTGGGACAGACACTGTGTAACGTGAGTCTCCTTCTGAAGATTCTGGGTGAAAATGTGTGCCACCACTGACCCAGGGCCCAGGCCCTGCTCAGGGGTCCACAGCTGGCCCGGCTTCCCCAACACAAGCCTCAGGGGAGAGGAGGGAAGGCCCAGGGGTGGCATCTTGCCCAAGGACACCCACCCCTGAAGAGGCAGGGCCATGTGGCTCTAAATCCCAGCTTGTTGAGTGACCCTGGTCAAGTCACTTCACTGGCAGCTGCTGGATATGGGACTGAGAGTGGGGCCCTGCCCAACCCTGCCCACACCCCAGCTCACCCACTCGGGGCAAAAGACGTCAAAAGACAGGTGCAGGGTGTGGAGAATGCCACAGACCTTAGGTTGGTAGCTTGGCTTCCACTAAAAGGGGAGGAGCCCCTCCCAGCATGACAGGCTTCCTCCAAGTAAGCCCCCGTCTGCCTTTCTGAGGACTTCCTGAGGCTGAGTCCACACAGACGCCTCACGGCTGGTGCTGAGCCTCACAGATGGAAAGACCACCTGCCCTCCCTCCCTTCTGGGGGCTCCCTGCAGCCTGGTCCAGGAGAAACGAATGCACCAAGGCAAACGTGACCGGGGTCTCCCACTGCCCAGAGCATGTTCCCTTAAGGCCTCCCTGCACCAGTGGGCTGGGCGGGATGACAGCGATACCAAAGGTCGAGCTGCTATTCCAGGCCAGGTCTTCGGGAGGCCAGCAGAGTTGGGTCGGGTTTCCACAGAGAACTCTCTTCACCTGGCAGGGCCTTGCGTCCACCTCGGCCACGGGCAGCGCTTCTCGCCGTCCCTATCACACCCCCCTTCTCAGGAGCAGCCCTGCTCCACTGCTTAGGACGTCCAGAAACTAGAACTCTCTAGAAGTTAAGTGGTTAAGGTCTTTCCTGATCCCAAACACCCACCAGTCTGACCAGAGCTCACATTGGGCCAAGGGGGCCGATGGCGTCACCCCAGATGAGGCCAGCTTGGGCCGGAGCGAGGTCCTCGGTTCACCACAGCTATTTCTGTAGGCTGCTGTCTCAGGGCTGCCTTGACCTTCTCGAGGAGCATTTCTGCGGCCTTGCTGTTGGGGTGGGAGGGCTGCTGCCTGGCCAACAGCCCCGTGGCCTGTAAAGGTCACTAAGCCTGCTAAATGCAAGAGCAGGTGGCTGCCTGGCGGGCAGGCTGGGCGGGGCTAAGGATGCTTGTTCCTCCGGTCCAGGGATGTCGGACCAGGCCATCATGGAGCTGAACCTGCCCACGGGGATCCCCATCGTGTATGAGCTGGACCAGGCACTGAAGCCCACCAAGCCCATGCGGTTCCTGGGTGACGAGGAGACCGTGCGCAAAGCCATGGAAGCTGTGGCTGCCCAGGGCAAGGCCAAGTGAAGGGTGGGCTTGGCAATAAAGGCACGTCCTCTCACTGCCTCAGGCCAGTGTGGCCCCAGGACGCCCGCCCCCCAGTGCTCACTCAGGGCTCGTTCCGTGGGCCTGGAGCCCGGGATTCCACACACACAGCCCTGGACCCCCGCTGCCTGCCCAAGCCTCCCCCACTGGCTGCGGGGACCCCGGGAACGTGGAGGCCAAGAGCCTCCCTATCCCCGGCTATCGAGTGGCTCCTGACAAGCCCCTACGATGACCCGCAAAGCAGAAGAGCCACTTGGCAAGCCTGCTGTAAATCCGAGTGCCCAGGGTCACTTAGGGAGAGTCCAAGTGACCCAGCCCTCCCCATGGCGAGCGAGGACTGTGGCCAACACACCACTTCCTTCACATTGGTTGTCCTCTACTGTCCTGGCTGCCCCAGGGCGGGAAGGTCAAGGTGGTACCCTGAGCCCTGCCCCACGTGGGCCCCTTGTCCAGGGGCAGACAAGCCCACAGGTGGCCTCAAAGCTGGCAATACCTGATTCAAGGGGCTTTCATAGCTGGGGTGGGCCCTGGAGGCTGTCCTAAGAAATCAGGACATGGTGAGGCCTGCCTGCAGCTCAGCCTAAGACAGGAAACGCCATCTGCAGCCAGGTGGGGAGGGGGCACTGGGATTGGCCACCACCTGGGCCCACAGCCCCCTCGGCGCATCCTCTGCCCCAAGCTGCTTCCACCTGGCACCTCCCAGAGCGTAAGAGCTTAATCCCCCAGGTGCTCTGTGGGTACAGGTGCCTCACTCCAGGCACATGTGCGCACTGGCCGTCCTGCGTGGGTGGAGGCTCCCGTGGCAGGGGTCGGGGGGCCCTCGGCCCCTCCCCGAGCACTGAAATGCAGGAGGCTGACTTGCAGTCACACATTGACCTTTATGCCTCCTCCAGGTGGCTAAGGGTTGGTCAGAGGCCTGAGGGTGCACACATGAGGGCTACAACAGGAGGGATCGGAGCTAGGGCCGGTGTGGGGCAATTCTTACTCCAGAAGCAGGCACGGATGGGCTGGGGCAGAAAGAAGGAAAGACAGTAGGAACAGGCCACCATGGTTACTTTCCCTAAACCGTATCAACTGAGGTGCACACCGGCGCCAGCAGACAAGAGTGAGCCACGTGGAAGGACACGCAGTGTCTGTTGATGTTTTCACCTCTTCCTTCACATACTTAGACGGGGGCTTGGTTGTCCCTATCTCCACTGCCCAGAGCCCAGGCAGAGGGATAGAGAAATGGGGAGCACAGAGCAGGTTCCAGAAAGACTGCTACCAAAATTGTCATGACCCACTCTGACTTTGGTCATAAACTCTCAAGTTCACTGTTCCCAAGGGTCACTGAAGCTACAGACACTGTCCCTTAAAGCCAAGAGGAAAAGGAAAAAAAGGCCAGTGCACAAGGAGCCCTCTAGATGCCCCTGCTCAGACCCACCCCCACAGACTGGCAGTGCCATACTCCTTGGGCAGAGGTCACTGAGAGGCTGGCCCTGGGCAGGCTTGGCTCAGTGTCTTCTGTTGGGGGTCAAGGACCAGGCTGGCTGGGAGGACTTGGGAAGCTGTTGGAAGCACGTCTGGAGATCACCAGGTTATTGCTGCATTTGGGGCAACAGAGGCCGAGCCACCCAAGCCAGAGGGAGCCCGAGGGCCTGCCCTCATCATGGGGATCCCATTCCTAGAAAAGTGCCGTACACAACCCTCACGCCGCCTCTGCCAGCAATGAGGAAGTCGCGTCTGGGAGGGGAAGGGAAGCACAGCCCCTGGCCTCGGCCAGCAGTCGGGGCCCTTTACTCAATTAGCTCCACGTAGTTGGCGGGAAACATGCCAAAGTGGCCGTCCGGCCCGTAGCCACGCCACCAGCCTTCGTCGATCACCTCAATGCCCGTGATGAGGTTCTCAGGGTCAAAGGAGATCTCGGTCTCGTCGGCTGCAAAGAAGGTGAGCCCAGATGCGGTGCTGAGGGCCCTGGGCCAGCCGGCCCTCAGCCTGTGCTGACGCTGCTCCTGGGGCCACTCCCCCAGCACACACCTTCCTGCGGGGCCCGGCCCTGGGCTCACTGTCCCAGCGAAAGGCTGGAGCACAGCACTTCCACACATCAGCCTGCTCCCTGAGGCCTCTACCCAGGGTCAGCAGGGGCACCGGCATCCAGGCCTGGTCCCTCTTCTCTGGTCGCACTTTCCGGCACTAGGACAAGGTGGGCAACTGGGATTCACACCAGTGGACAGCAAGTAGCTGCCCGCAGCATGTGGGGAGGCCTGAGCTGTGCAGGGCACCCACCCACTCTCCCTTCGCACCCTCCTGCCTTCACTTCTGACACGCCCCGGGGCTCTCCCCTTGAGGGAGTCCGCAAATCCTGTCTCCTGATCTTGGGCCCTGTGGTTTGAGGTGGCAGGGCTGCAGCACATTACCTGCCTGGTAGTCATACAGGGCCCGGGCACAGAGCCCTTTCCCACTCAGCCCCGGGTAGTGGTCAATGCGCTCAGAGCTGGTATCTTGCTGCTGCACCTGCCCACGGATGGGAAAGAAGAAGAGAAGTCTGGGATCGTGGTTACCCAGATTCAACCCTGCCTGTGACCAGGGCTCACGGCAGACTCGGGGGGGGGGCACACGGGGCACGGGATGCTCCAAAATTAAACAAGGTAATTCACAGGTAGGGAGCCACGGAATGGGTACGGCCAAGGAGCGCATTTCCGGGCACATGGGCCCTTCACACATCTGCCCTGCTGCAGAGAACCCACCACTGGAGGCTCCTCGTAGAGGGTTTCCTGCTCTGGGGGCTCCTCGTACACGGCCTCCTCTTCCGCTGGCACCGAGCACGGAGGGGCACTGGGCACCGGCTCCTCACGGAGATCTGCATGGGAGGACACAGCCCACTCTGACCCAGGGGAGGGGAGAGGACATGCCACGTCTCCCTCCCAGCCCCAACTCCCCACAGGGCAGCCGAGAGCCTTGCCTGCCCTGGGCCTTGAGGTGGCGTGAGCTGACTCTCTGCTGAGGGCGGTCTCCGGTTGGGTGAGCTGCTTCTGCAGGAAGGGGCTCCTCAGCTTGCCTGCAAACCAACGGTAAACATCGAAGACATCACACTGCTGGAAAGGGGGAAGAGCCGGGTCCTCTCTGTCCCTTCTGTGCCCTGTGTTGCCCAGAGGGTGGACCTGTTCTGGGACAGTGGCTGTCATACAGGGAGCGGACAGGGACATGCAGCAGCTGCAAGAATACCACCCGCTGTGCACACAGCTCACACATACACACACATCGTACACTCCAAGCAGCCCCTTGGGGGCCACGTGCAGTGCTGGAGAGCCGACCAGCAGTGCAGTCTGATATAGCCTTTGGGGGCCAGAGAGGTGACTGATGCAGGCCCCTGAGACCCAGCTAACAGCCCAACGTTGGGGGATTTACAGGGCCGGGGCTGGAGGGTGTCCACTCTAGAGCCACACACGGCCCCTCTTGTCCCACCACGTCAAGAGCAGGAAGGGGACACCCAAGTCCCCGGCTCCCGTGCAAGAAGCAACCCTCATGAGCACGGGCTCTCCTTACTCATCCCTTTCACCTTCTGATACATCTGTCACTAAGTCAGGGGGCCCTGCCCTGGGACCCCAGGCTCCCCTTCAGCCTTCCCCTGCCTCATAGCTGGGCGCAGAGTGAAGTCTCACCTGGCTGGGGGCTGGAGATGGGCGTGGTGGACATGGCCCTCTCTTTCTGCTTGAAAATCTCCCGTGGGTGTGCTCGCTGTGGACAGACAGGCTCCTGAAGGAGCGCGCACAGAGCCGGCAGTGAATGAGGATCCGGGAGCCATCGGCCTGCCTGGCTCCCTGCAGCTGTGCAGGGGGTCAGGAAGCAAAACACCAAAGCTGAGGGGCTCACAGGCCTCTTCCAGCATCAGGCGGAGGTCCATGCCGGGCTGAGCTTCTGCCCTTGGCTCTCCTCTCCACTGACGGCCCTGACACACCACGTGTCCCACGTTCTAATCTGCCCCAGCAGGCTGCAGGCCCCTCCCAGTAAGCGCCTCCCTCAGGCCTGCTGGGTGGGGTGTGTGCATCTGGAGGGACCCACAGGGCCACCATGGCTCACAGCAGGCAGCCTGTGCACCTGTCCCAGACGAGCCTCAGCTGATCGGGGACCCCCGCGCGTCACTCTGGCCCTCAAGACTCACCTGCTCCTCTCCGCTCCTCGAAAGCACTTCCTGCTGCTCACACTTCCTGCTGAGAGGGGCAGAGGCAAGAGATGCAGCCTGGCCTCGGCCCACCCTCCCCTGCCCTGGGGGATAGCCCTCGGGAGGGGAGAGGAGGTGGGGGCAGCGCCGCTGCACCTGTGGGGCCCGGCCTCGCCGCCCTGCTGCTGGTGGCGCTGCTCCCGGAGGGCGGCCTCGCGCAGCTCCCGCTCTCGGCGCTCCTGCTCCAGCCGCTGCCGCTCCTCCTCTGCCCGCCTCTTCTCCTCCAGCCTGCGGTTCTCCTCCTCTTTCTGCGGGGAGAGGCGCAGGCGGCTGCCCCCTCAGCCTCGGCGCTGCCGGCAGCATGGACCCGCCCAGGCAGCCCACACGGGCCGCGGTCAAGCGTGGGCTCTACAGCAACACTCGCTGCCTGGCCTTGTTCCCTAACACCTCTGACCCCTAGTTCAACCATCTGCGAGTGGGTGCTACCAGGGACATCTGATCTATTAGCTTATTGTAGGAAAAACCGAGACACAGAGAGTAAACCACTTCCTCCTGTCTGCTGCATACAGGACCAGACCAAATGCCAGCTCTCATCCTCATGCCCTGGGCGGCACTTACCTCTGCCTTGGCCCAGAAGCTGTCTTTGCCAACCCTTTTGATCTCAGACACGGCGTTGGTCTTCTGGTACACAGAGCCCTGAGGCGGACAGAGAATTCACTACAGGGTCATCGATAGGAGCATAGCACGCAGGTAAGAACGGTTAGGATGGCACCCGGCAGAGGGAGTGGCGCCTGGCCCGGTGACCCATAAGCAGACTGATACCAAGAGGGCCTGAAAGGCCCTGGAAACCGCAAGTGGGGAAGCTCAACCCCAGACAACACTGGAGGAGTCTCTGGCTGCACCAGGCCCCTGTGGATGGAAGCCAAGGCAGGAACGGCCCCTTGGCCTGCCTGAGATTCCTGGAGGCGGGGCAGTTCTGAGGCAGGCCTCTGGACAGGGGCCCTCAGACAGCTGACTGCCATGGCAGCACCCACAGGGTCTCCAAGAACCCCAGCTCCCATCCCGCACCGGACCACAGGCCCACAGGCGTCCGTCCGCCCACAACTCAGAGGGGCCTGCCCTGTCCACCACCAGAAGTTTCTCCAAAGCAACCACCATCCAGGGCGGCACAGGACACTCTGGGGCCACGGCCTGGAGGGTGGATGGAACTTCCCCGCAGAGAACCTCTGCGCACACACAAGAGGCTCTGGAACTACCAGGCAGGGTCAAAGGCCACGCCTCATGCCCACCGGCACCCACCTCACCAGCAGGCAGCTCTTGCTCCTGTCAGGCCGGGGTCACCACCTGCACCTCAGTCTGGCTCCAGGACCGGAAGCCAGGCAGGAGGAGCCCAGCCCCCGAGGGAGAAAGCGCTGAGGGCGGGCCGAATCGGTCCGCAGCTAGAACCGCGCACTCCTGTCCGGCCACCTCAGGCCCACACAGCACTCACCACCGGGGCCTGGGGGCCCATGTCATGGAAGCGGCTGCTCTCTCCGTGGAAGGTGTAGTTGGCCCCGGAGGCCCTGGCCACCTTCTGCATGATCCACTCGGGCTCCACGTCCTCCTCGGCCCTGGCGTTGACGGTCACGTGGGCCCCCTGCAGCAGGAGCGACACTTAATGAAGAAGCAGCACTGCAATCCCAGGAGAAGACAGGCCGCACACCTCGGCCTGCACAGTGCAACGGCTGCACCGCGCTCAGGGTCGGGAGACCCTGCCAGGAACCAAGGCACGCTCTCCCCGAGGCCTCAGAAAAACCAGCTGAGGGAAACCCATCGCTCTTGTCCCAGCCTGCGTGGGAGGCCCTTGCCCTCCACGGTGTGGCCTGTCCTGTGCTGCTGTAAGACAGCCCCGGCATTAAAGGGCTTCTTTCTAGTGAATGAAATCCAACCTTAAAAGTCACCTGGAAACAAGCACATTTTCTACAAAAAGCAAGTTACTGATTTCTTCTTGAGAAGTTACAACTATGACCTTGTTGTTACTAAATACCAATAAGCTTGGGACCTTCCCTTTCAGCTCCTAGATGGAGAAACTGAGGTGCATCTGAAGAAGCGTTGGCAGAACCAGAAAACAAAGTCCTGAGCCTCCTTGCCAGTAACCAAAGAAATGCAAAGAGTAAGCTGACAAGTGAACAACAAACGCTTTTTGATACAAAATGCTTTTGAAGTTAAACAAGGTTCCATTATATGATGACTGAAATAAATACGTGCAGAAATGGACCACAAAGAATGCGTTAAAGGGAACATGCACGTTGAGGTTGAGAGCAGAAGCAGCTTTCCTTCTCGTCCAAATCCTCCTAGTACTGCTAGAAGTTTGTACTCATAAAACAAATGCAGCCCAAGGCCTAGCCCCGCCCCAAGACCAGCTCCAGCAGGGCCTCCTCAAGGTCCTTCGTCCTTCCTTCCCGCTGAAGCCAGCTTGCAGGTGGCTCTGGCTACCTCCTGGGCAAGAGGAGAGCAGCCTCTGGCTATGCCCTGAAGTCCAGACAGAGCATCAGGATGTGAGGCACACTTCCGACTCTGGCTGTGATTCCCGCTCACTCACACCCTGGAACCTAGGGACCTGGTGAACTCTGTGAGGCCCTGTACGGAGCAGCCCTCACCTTCAGGAAGCTGGCCATGGTGCTGACGTGGTTGGCGCACGCTCCCTTCCGCACGTCATTCACACCCTCGCCGGTCTGCAACACAGCACACCCAGCATGACCCGCCAATTCCTCAGTGTGACCCAGGTCTCCCCCCAAAGCCACTGCCCACTCCAGGGACTCAGCAGTTTCCCTGTGTCCCGGGAAAGAGCAAACCACAACCCCAAAGCAGAGGACACGGTGAGCCCCCATACCTCCGAGTCAGGGAGGTTCTAGGAGCAGGACGGTCGCCAGTGTCCACTGTGGGGCGTTGCCTTAGAATTCCCTAGTCCCCACCCAGGGGGCTCCACTTCACTAGAGCCCCTGTCCTATACTCCCAGTGTCCTCCCAGCCCTAATCCAGGCACTCTGCTCCCTCAGGATGACTACCCTGAAGGGGACAAGAACATGAGTGCCCTGTGATTGTGTGTAGTCCATTCACAGGAGTCGTTCTGGGCTGGAACAGTGAATTCTGCACTAGCAAGGCCCTAGGTATTCTTTGGGCCACACTGAATTAATCCACTATTCTGTTCATTCACCAGATTCAAGCTGTTCTAAAATCAGGTCCTCTTCCACTCCACTCACAAAAGGCAAAGCACGAAGGAAGAAAAGGGAGTTTTTCCAGGTCACACCTAGGTGAGAACTCAGAAGCCCTCAAGTTCCACATACCCAGTTGATGAGGACAAACTTAGGCAGGCCGGAGTTTGGGTCCTTCACTCTGCAGAAGGCGTACATCACCTTCCCACTGTTGAGCTCCTCCACCATTTCCTCCAGGCCCCCCTCTGCAGCAGTCACAAGGAGAGTCAGGGGCAGGCCAGGCACCGCACGCCCACCCTGGCACCTAGTCCATCAGGAAAGGGAACCCCAGCTGCCTCTAAACCAGGGTTCTCAGCCCCATCTGCGTCTGAACCAGATTCCTAGGCCTACCCGCACTAAGCTGACTTATGAGAACTGGATGAGACCCAGGATCTGCATTTGTGAAAAGCACCTCAGCCCCGCTCACCACAACGAGAGAAGCCCCTAAGAAGCAATGAAGACGAAGGAAGGAAGGGAGGGAGGGAGGGAGGGAGGAAGGAAAGGCACCTCAGGTGATTTTTTAAGCCACACTAGTCTAAAAACCACTCCTGTAAACCCACACGTAATTCTGGAAGTAAAAATGTCATTTATGCTACAAACCAGGCAGGCACCAGACCTCCAAATGGAGGGGTTCTGCAACAATTTTACCATTGCCTGGACTCCACAAACTGCCCTGGAATAACAGGGCCTGATGTGAGTCACCCTGCCCTTACCCATGTCTGCTCAGACTCCAGGGCCACCCAGAGGGTCCCAAGCAGATGTTAACTCTCCGCCATATAGGGCCTCAGCTCTTAGACTCTCTGAGTGGGGATAAGGGAGTGATGGGGCATAGAAATGAGCCACGCTACGCCGTTCTCCCCTGACACCCAGGCTGTGAGCCCCAGCATGTACTAGAGTTTTGGGTTCTCATCAGGTGTCCCAAACCTCCTCAGACCGTGAGAAGGACCTGGATCAGGTATTTTAGCTACAGGGCTCCAGGGAACCTGGGGCAGTCCTGAGGCCCTGCTCTGGGCTCTTACAGCAGAGCCTGTGAATACCACTGAGGATGGTGGTATGAAACTCAGCTGAGCTCTGCAATCCTCAGTCCCCTATGGCATCACACTGCACCTGAGACCACTGTCAGTGGCAGTCCTTCTAGAAAGAGGACCATTAAGGAGAGGCACTCGAAAGAGGGAGATGTTTTCTACCAACAAGTCACCAGAACCATTCATGGGGCAAGCAGAGAACATGCTAGTGAACATGCACTGAACAGTGAAGCCGTGTCACTCAGGTCAGGTGAGCTGGCCTTGAGAACGAGGAGTTAGGGGTATCAGGTGGGGGGCCTGCAGTTTCTACCCCTCTGCCCAGCACTGGCCAAGAGCCTTTTCTTCCCGAGGCACTTCCTATCACCCCGTATTTGAGTAGCACTTTTCCAGGTCACCCTGTCCCAGTGGACCATGTGCACTGATGTGACCTCTCCTGGGTGAGGGTGTGCCCAGCAGGAAGAGGAGAGAGGGAAGGATGTGTCCACACCTTCTCCTCCACCACCAGCACCCGGCTCTGTGGGACTGTTACCCTCCCAGCTGCAGCCCAGGGCTAAGGATGCAGCACAGGCCAGGCCTTGGGCTGCCTGCAAGCTGGAGAGGGCTGGCCTATTTCCCATCTCAGCTCTTCCAACTACAACACAGACAGAGAGCAGCGCTGCCTCGCACCACCAGGCAGAGAGAGCCAAGGAGAAGGTATTTTCACTTAGAAACATCTGAAACCCAAAGCTGGCCAGAAGGAGCTCTGAGTGCCGGGGAGCCCACACTGCTCAGTGGGAGCCTCTGTCCTGCCTGGCTGGCTGCAGCCGGCCCCATCAGGGCACCAGGGAATTCCTGAACATTGAATGAAACTGACGTGGGGGAGGCTCACCCTTAGCCAGGGGAGGTGTCACTGCAGTCACGCCACACACAGGGGACACCTGCGCACCCTGAGTGCCCTTCCTCCCGCTGTGGCGGCTGAAATGCCAGCAGAGATGGAGCAGTGACGTCACGACTCCCTCCCCTCCACGCGCCTCACCCTCCCTCCCGGGCTTCTGCCTCCTGATGGTCCATAAGAGCCCATCTGCTTCCTCGCTTATCATACTCACCCCCAGTGCCAGCCACACGGATGTCATTGCTGTTGCCTTCGTAGGTAAAGAGGGCCCTGAAACAAAACACAAACAGGCTCTACCACCATCTGCGCTCACTGTCCCCACCAAGGCTTCACGCTGCGCCCCAAAGAGCTCAGCCTGGCAGTAACCCTGTAGGCTGACCCCGACCCTACTCTGAACTACAAGGCGGGACCTCAGTAGGCCACTGGGCCTCCCAGAGCTGAGCCTTCTCAGCTGCAGCCGGCCTGTCGTGAGGACAAGCCTATGGAGACGGGGAGCATACATCCATCCGGAAGAAAACTAAGCTGTGAAGTTTTATGGCAAGCTTCTACACATTTACGTGTGAAACACCCACCTAGCTACCACGTGTGTACATTTGAACAAACAAAAGATACCTACATATTCCTGAAACCAAAGCACCCCAAGGAGAAGCAGGAAGGAGAAACACGTGCATTTTCAATGACCCTGTGTATATCTGTGGTCTTCCGGAAAGCCTCAAGGGTTGCTGGAGCAGGTCTGTCTGGCCTGAGGCCCTTCCAGCACACACAGGCTTTTATCGGTTGCATATGGCACTGGAAACCACAGGGGCCATGACTCAACACGCAGTCAGGCTCCTCACAAGACAGGCTCCCTGGCTGGGCACGTGCTGTATCTAGCAGAGCCTTAGGTCTCCACAGGTGACCCTGGGTCACACCGCCCTTCTCCTGTAAGCCTAATTATTCATAAGAACTCTGGTAAAGATGTGGCCTTATAAATTATGGTAAATTGTATTAAATCTGGCCCACGGAAGGTCCCTTGACCAGAACAAAGGTCACTCAAAGAGAACATCTTAGAAGAGGCGGCTTCTGTGCAGTCCACATGAAGCCCAGACATCTGCATGAACTCTGCAGCAGCTCAGCTCCAGGGAGTGCTGGCGGACCACAAGGTGAGGGTGCTAACCCATCAGACAGGAAGTCAAAGGCAAAACCCGGTCTGGGGTATCATCACCCCACGCTCCACGGCACAGGCCTGCTGAGGCGCGCCGGACAGAAGCTCCAGGGTCAACAGCCTGACAGGAGCCATGTCAACTTCCACTCAGCTTCCCCAGGGCCTCGCTAATGCCACTGGGCAGAGCTGCCTGAGCCTGAGAAAGTCAGAAGAAATTAGACCCAGGTCCAGAGATCTGGCTGGGAGGGAGGACAGACTGCCAGGAAAGAACCACTGCTTCCCAGCAGAGGGGAGAGTGCAGAAGGAGAGAAACACTCAGAAAAACAGGGAAAAGGAAGGCTGGGTGGTGGCAGACATCCAGACTCTGGTGGCCAGAGTCCTGACCAGCCTTCCTCCCGGAGGAAAGAAGCCCCTGGCTGCACAAGACAGGGGCACGGGACAAGCAGCAAGAAACGGAGGTGGCCGCTCAGCTTAGCTTTTCCAAGAAGGGATCCAGCAGCTAGCAAAGGCCACGCTCCGTGCCTGCCACCTACCCCTCTGACTTCATGCCCCTCCACCCTGGGCTCCAGCCTAAGCCACCTTCCTGAATGTTCCCGGTTCAGAGGCTCATACCACATTCAAACAACCCTTCTTTCAAACCGACATGAAAAAAAAAATGGTGTGTTGGCTTGTGCAGGCACATAGCACAAGGAGTATGGGGCACTGGGCACCTTATAATCCAGTCACTTCCCAAAAACCTAATCTGAGACCCTGCTGCTTGCTAGCGATGGGAATGCAGCTACAAATAATCCCTAAGAGGCCCTGCCCATGGAACTTACTTTCTAATGGGAGACAAACAAAACATACACACACACACACACACACACACACACACACACACACACACACGCACACACACACATACACACCAGATAGTGCCAGATACTGTCAGATAGTGCAGTGGGAGCAGGAACTGAGCAAACGTGCCACAATCTAGGGGAAGAACCACCTGGGGGAACCAGGAGAAAGAGCCGGTATGGAGAGTTGATGCTGTGGCTGCTCTCCAGCCCACCTGGCTCCAGGGCCTGGCCCGGGGCACCCACTCTGCATGAGAAATGTGTTATGACCCGTCGAACCGGAGACCACCTGTTCTTGCTCTGATATCCTCTGCCACTTTTTCCGCACCGCTCTCAGTACCCCTACATCAGGGACAGAGATGGGGACCACCCCACCCTTTCTGGTGAAGAGCAAAGGTGACAAGAAAACCAGTGAGGGTGTCTGGTGCATGCCTGAAGGCAGTCAACCAGGGAGATGGGAAAATGTACTGCAGCCAGGGAGACAGGAATCCAGAAAGGCCTCTCCAAAAAGGCAACATCAGAGCTGAGAAAGGAAGTTTGGGGAGCCCCCTAGGATGATGTGGAAAGGCGCTCCAGGCAGAGGAAGCAGAATGAACAAGAGCTATGAGGAGAAAACAGCTTTGCAAGTTTAAGGAAAAGAAAGAAAGCTAGAGTGGTGGTAAACAGGTGTGACCATAGCACGGTAAACAGGAGGGGCGGTCAGGAGCCTGTCGGCCATGGCAAAGAGTCCAGGCTGTTTCTGATGCAACAGGAAGCCACTGCAGAGCTTAAGCAGGGAAGTGACATGGGTCTAGATATTTTTTCAGCTAGTGAATGGAGACCTGCCCACATCGACGTGGCCCCAGAGATTCTGCAGACCCAGGCAGCTGGTGTCCTGAAGCTCTTCCCTAAAAGGCCTGGGGGTGAAGGAATGGCAAGGCAACAATGCCCTCAGTGTCACAACAGTACAGTGTACAAAAGCCACTCTGTGCTGGGCACCAGGGAAAGTAGACACGAGAAAGCAGTAGCACCTGACAAGTGGAGAGAGCCACAGTAGCTCAGCCACGCCCAGCGGGCCCCTCCCTTGGCAACGGGAAAAGGCTCCCACCCCAAAAGCTGCTCACCTCACTCGATCGTACTCAGCATACTTTTTGGAAGTACAAGTTCTCAAAACTGGTCAGTGAACACACTTTAAACAAAAAGGAAGGTAACAGACAATTACCATGCAAAAAACAACCCTAGCTGCAGGACAGACAGCAGGCCCTATGTGTGGGCTGCCCAGGGCTCTCCCAGAGACTTCAGATCCAGGCTTCCAGTACTATAAAGCCCCTAACACCGACAACCTAGGAAAGGATGTCACTGGGAGGTGGACGGAAGATGGGACCTTTTCCTAAACACATAACCAGCATCGTCCTTTCCTTCATCTCCCCATAGCTCAGGAATATTAAGAATATTCTTCTTAGAGAAAGCGAGGTTCTCGAATACACATTCACAGGGAACCAGGGACTTAAACCCCTCCACCTTCCTGCCTGACATCTCCAAAGCAAGGCTGCCAGACCACCCTTAGAGGGCCATCCCTGAACACAGAGTTTGGAAGAAGCCGGGCGTAGCTTCCGCTTTCTCAAGGAGGGCTGTGGAAGGCCCCTTTGTCCACGGAAGTCCCCGGGCAAGAAAGGAGAACCTGGCGAAGCCCTCAAGCACAGCCAGGCACAGGATGCATCAACGAGGCCCGTACGGCCGAGACCGGAGGCCAGTGGAGGGAAAGGTCTGGGGACTCACCGGACTCCCACCCCCACGCCGGGTTTAACCTGCCCACGCACGGTGGGGCAAGGGGTGACAGGGTGGGGACCGCCACCCCCCCGGGGTGTGGCGCAGGTGCGGGGCAGACAGGGCTCCGCGCCCCCTGGCTCCCCGGCCCCAGCCCGCTCCCGGCCCGCCCCCGGCCC
This sequence comes from Neophocaena asiaeorientalis asiaeorientalis, assembly GCF_003031525.2. NCBI lineage: Eukaryota > Metazoa > Chordata > Mammalia > Artiodactyla > Phocoenidae > Neophocaena > Neophocaena asiaeorientalis. The sequence goes on from NW_020171984.1 coordinate 29,469, forward strand.
GCCCCTGGCCGCCTCGGCGCCCACCAGTCGGTCGGGGACTTCTCGTTGACCACTTGCTCGTAGGCCTCCTGCAGCGCCGGCCCGTTCCGGCTCAGGTTCACAGCCATGGCCGACACTGCGGTGCCCCAGCCTCCGCCGCCCCAGCCTCCGCCGCCGCTTCCGGGCCCGGGCAGCCCAACACCCCGCCCGTCGGCCGGAAGCCCCGCCCCGACAGCCGGAAGAGGAAGCGGTGCAGGCGGGGCCCGGGTGAGCGGGCGAGTGCTGGCTAGGCGTCTAGAGGGCTGCTGGGGAGTTGGGGCCCGCGTGCGGGTCGCGGTCTGTAGACAGCTGGACGAGGGGGTGGAGGGAGGGCGCGGCCTTCTGCGCGTCCCCGTGCTCTTTCCCGCCGAGCCCGGGCGCGCCTTGTGGGTCCGGCGGAGGGACCCCACCCAGCCCCCTGTTCGCTACACTCATGGAGCACCGTTCATTTTATTCCTAAACTCTTGTTGCAGTTAAAGCACTTGCTTGAGAATCCTGGATTCATGACAGGCACGGGATCCCCCGATCCTCTGTGTGGACCCTCAAAAGAAATTTTATCTATGAATGAAGCAGGCATGAATTAATGAGAAGAATAAAAATGAACACTAAGTGATGGTCACACTGCCACAAACCTAACTCAGAGTGCTGTCGTGTTTCTTTGACCTCACCTGCATTTTCTAGTGAGGTAGAGGATGCGGTGGCGGAGGAGAGATGAGAACCTGCCCCGTGCTGGTCCTGTTAACCCAACCAAACTTGGGTCCACTGGCCCCAGTGCAGTAAAGCCAATCTACTGACATGAAGTCGTGGTGAAGGAAAAGTGCAGCATTTATTGCAGGGCGCCAAAGCAAGGAGTCCTGGCAGCTAGCGCTCAAAAGATCTGAGCTCCCCCCGCTGGCTTTCAGGGAAAGGTTTCTAAAGATAGGGTGAGGCAAGGGGGCTGAGGGGTGTGTGATCAGCTCGTGGACATTCTTCTGATTGGTTGGTGGTGAGGTAACCGGTAATCAACATCGTCAACCTTCTGGTTCCAAGCAGTCTGGGTTGTGGGCGGCACGCAGTCAACTTCTTCCACCTAGTGGGGGCTTCAGTATCTGCAAAAAATAGCTCAAGGATATGGCTCCAAATAATATCTATAGCCTTTGAGGAGGCAGTAAAGGGCCTTGACTTTGTTTAGTGGCTGAACTATTATTATTTTGTCTTGCTTGACTGTTTTCCTTTGTTTCTGCATTTTCTCACTTCTCTGATTAAATTTATTCGTTGGAATTTAGGGAAGGCCTAGAAGGCTAAAGTTTTTCTAAAGACAAGAGGCAGGCAGAGGACATGGTGGCAGGGACGGGGTGTCTGCTCTGGGAAGGCCCCATAGGGTCCTGCTCCGTCATGGTCCTGGTTCTTTCCAGGCCCTGGCTGACTGATGGAAGGGGTCCACCATGCCTCAGCCTGCACCTGACTATGACTGACCTACCTGGAGGGAAACAGAGACACATGCCCGGCCCACAGCAGCTCACAGCTTCCTTCTCTGCCCTAGAGAACTCCCCCACTTCCCTAAAATTCAGATCCACAGTCCCAAACCCCCTTAGAATTCCATGCTTTGGAATTCAGAGTCGTTCAGCTTTCAGAAAATATCGCATATACCCTTTATACTCTATAGACTCTACCACAGGAACCCGAGCAGAGTCTGGTAATCAAATGTGTTCATTTTTCTGCAGTGACGTCTGAAAAATCAGTCAAGTGGGTTATAGAAAGACTCTAAATAGCCTCATGGCAGTTCAGGTCAGATTTTGCTGACAAATCAGTTACCAAAATCTTAAGGTCTTGGGGTCTGGACTGTGCATTTAAGGGCTTGTAAACCTTATTTGGGCACAAATACTTTTCATTTGTTATGCCATTTTCATTGCTGTTCACATCACTGTTGCTTGTCTTACAGGCAGAACTCTGACATCTCTCTGATGGACAGAGCAGTTACCTGGTCCCACCCTGGGGAAACCTTCGGTCCTGGCCAAATACTCCTCGCCTTCAGCAGCTCTGTCTGCGGTCCTGCTCACTCCCCAACCACCCTGGATCTTCTTCAGTGTACAGGTCTCCTGGTTTCTCCACTTTGACTTCGCTAATGTGTTTGCCTCGGAAAAATGAACTCTAGTAAATGGAGGCCTCCCAGCTCTCCCGATTTCTAGTCTATTTTTTGTCTTCAGTAACATCTCTGCTGTCATGTTTTTCCTCAGACTTGGCCTTCAGGTGACTTTCTGATCCGCCCCAGTCCCTTTGCCTCCATATTCCAGGGGAGTTCAACCCACAGACACTCGTATTGTTCTTGTTTCTTATTTTCTTTGGCTCCACGTGTCTTTGTTTTCTCTTCTTTCTCTGGGAATGTTCCTATTTAAACACGTCCTAGTTACCAGTTTCCTTCATCTACTTGGTTGCCAGTCCCCAGCCTGGGGGCCCTGGATCCCTAAGGCCTACTAGGGAGCACTTTTCAACACTTCAGTCAACTGGGGGTGGCCCTACCTTGCCTGAATCAGGCTGTGCAGACTAAAGAGGCAGGCCTCTTTGTCTTGGCACTAGATCAGCTCAGTGTGGTGACCAGGTCCATGCATACTGATGAGGGCAGAGCAGGGAGACCCAGGCTCCACTGAAAGAAGGCTGAGGGGGTCCCTGGTGTGGGAAGGTGGGGACATTAGGATTCCACTTCCTGCTGTAGTGTGTGGTAGCCTATTTCAGCTTGACAGATCAGGGAAGGACTCCCAGAGGTAACACAGGAGCAGAGACTGGATATGGGGGTGGGAGGGTGGGGGACGCAGCAGTGGAAGATCTGGAGAGAAGTGTTCCAGGCAGGGGGAACAAGAGGTGCTGGAGCTCTGAGGTGGGAGGCCAGAGAAGAAGAGAGGGAAGGAGGCATGGGTGCGGGTTGGATCCTGTAGGACCCTGTGGGTCAGGGGGGAGCACTTTATTCTTAGGTGTGATGGAATCCCTGGAGGGCTTTAGACAGAGAGGATGTAACCTAGGGATGTTTTTATGTTTATTTATTTATTGGCTGCTCCGGGTCTTAGTTGTGGCATGCGGGATCTTCATTGCCACCTGTGGGATCTTTGTTATGGCATGTGGGATCTTTCTTAGTTGTGGCATGTGGGTTCTTAGTTGCGGCATGCAGGATCTAGTTCCCTGACGAGAGATCGAATCCGGGCCCCCGCTGCATTGGGAGCATGGAGTCTTAACCACTGGACCACCAGGGAAGTCCCTGATCTAGGGATGTTTTTAAAATGTCCCTCTGGGGACTTCCCTGGTGGTGCAGTGGTTAAGAATCCATCTGCCAATGCAGGGGACACGGGTTCGATCCCTGGTCCGGGAAGATCCCATATGCCGCAGAGCAACTAAGCCCGTGCACCACAACTACTGAGCCTGTGCTCTAGAGCCCGTGCACCACAACTACTGAAGCCCGCGTGCCTAGAGCCCGTGCTCCGCAACAAAAGAAGCCACCGCAATGAGAAGCCCGCGTACTGCAACGAAGAGCAGCCCCCGCTCGCCGCAATTAGAGAAAGCCCGTGCGCAGCAACCGAGACCCAACACAGCCATAAATAAATAAATAAATTTATTAAAAAAAAAATGTCCCTCTGGCTGCTGTGTGTAGATCCTGTCCACACCCCTCTCCCTCCCACTCCTGCTTTTCCTGAGTTCCTATTTCCTTTTGGCCATCTCCCTCTTGTTGGTTTTTCCTTGGTTTGAGAATGTGAGATGTCTCCACAGGTCATTCCTAGGACTCTTCTCTCTTCTCCTTAGCAAATTGCTCTGTCATTCACACAAGCCTGTATACTCTTCTTGCATGTTGATAGACTCAGATCTTCTTTACTTCTTGATGCTCTCCTGGTGCGTTAGGATAACAGATCCAGGGCATGAGAGCAGGGCTCCAAATGGTCAGTGTCCTTCACACTCTGAGGGCAGCTGTGTCCTGAAGGCATCTGGGCCCAAGTGTGGAGGGACCATGCTGGTAAACGCCTTCCGGAGCCCACTGCCTAGAAGGAGTCAACAACGTTAAGAAAAAGAATTGCCACAGCGGTGTCCCACAGGGTTTCCACCTATTCGAGCTGCTGTAACAAAACACCACAGACTGGGTGGCTTACAAACAACTGAAATTCATTTCTCACAGTTCTAGAGGCTGGAAGTCCAAGATCAGGGCACTGGTAGATCTGGTATCTGGTGAGAGCCCACTGCCTGGTTCATAGATGGCCATCACGTGTCCTCACGTGGTGGAAGGGGCAAAGGAGCTCTCTGGGGGCGTCCTGTATAAGCACCCTAATGCCATTCACGAGGGCTCCACCGTTAGGACCTAATCACCTCCCAAAGGCCCCACCTCCTAATGTCATTACCTTGGGGGTTAAGATTTCAACATAAGAGTTTTGAGGGGACACAATCATTCAGACCACAGCCATCAGTAGGAAAGCACAGGTGTTTATTCAAAGTCTTCCTCCACATAAGTGTCAATTAGCAAGAAAAGCATTTTCTTAAAAACCACCAAGATTACATCTCTCTGATCCAGCCACACACGGCCACATTACTACAGAGTTAGAGAAATGAAATCGTTGCTTTTCCTGCCCTAAAAAGAAAACTTTTTTTTTTTTTTTTTTTTTTGTGGTACACGGGCCTCTCACTGCTGTGGCCTCTCCCGTTGCGGAGCACAGGCTCCAGACGCGCAGGCTCAGCGGCCACGGCTCACGGGCCCAGCCGCTCCGCGGCATGTGGGATCTTCCCGGACCGGGGCACGAACCCGTGTCCCCTGCATCGGCAGGTGGACTCTCAACCACTGCGCCACCAGGGAAGCCCCTTTGCCGACATTTTAAACCCAAAGATGTCAATAGGTTCTGTTAGTCCCTCCTGTTTCAGGCTGAAGGCATCCTGGGCCTGCATGCTGGACATACATACATATATATTTTGGCTACACCACGCGGCATACAGGATCTTAGTTCCCACACCAGGGCCTGAACCCGTGGCCCGTGCAGAGTCCTAACCCCTGGACCGCCAGGGAATTCCCACTGCTGGACATTTGACACGGAACTTTCAACTTTCCTCAGAAGGGTAGCCAGCCTTAAATCCCTTGCTTCTGCCACCCTCAACTTTATGGCCCATGCCTCCATCCGCATCCTTGTTTCTGGAGCTGTTGGATCATTTTGCCCATTGAGCACTGCTGACCTTCTTTCTTGTGCCCTAGCCAGGCCATTATTGCTCCCGAGAACAAACTCTCTGAGGCCAGGCTGGGCCCAGGCCTAATGGCACTTCTTTCTTCACGTGGATAGAGGGCTAGATAGATGCAGCTTTGTGCCTGTGTCCTTGCCCCTAACAGGTCTCTGGTCCAGTGACGGTGCTTGTTTCCCTGGGGGTCTAGGGTGTGAAATGGCTTTACACACCAGCTTATATGAAGTGTGCCATCCACTCAGTATGAACATTTGTATTCATCCTGCCACTCCTCTGCCTTCAGTGATTCTCCGGAAAGGTCAGCCCTGTGATTCCATTTACCCTAGTGTCCTGGTGACCCCTTGGCTCCCAGAAGGTAACAGGGCCCCAGTTTGGGAAGGGCCATATGCGGAAGTATCCCCAGGTGCTGAGTCAGCTCCCAGAATATGCTGGAACCCAGCCTCCGTTGAAGGGCTCCCTTTGCCTGCAGGACCCTCTCCCCCGTCCATCCATTAGACCTGACCCTAGTCCCACCCCCCTTCCTGAGGCCTGTGGGCTTCCCCCCGTGACTAGGCCCTTGAGCTGTTGCGGTGATGGGGGTGGGCAGCAGGGGTGAGAGGCAGGCTCCAACGGGGCAGTTCTGTCATTACCTCCCAAAGGGGAGCCCAGCCAAGCCCCTGCACCCCGAGGGAAGCTCTGTGGTAGGGAGCTGGATACACCAAGTGGGCCTCTCTGAAGGGTGAGAATTGGGAGTCTGGGAGAAGTGGGGTGGAGATGGGATAAGAAGGAGACTTTTTTTTAAGGAAAGTCAAGAAGCCACTATTTGGTCTGATAGGGGTTTTGCAGATTTTCTATAGCTTTTTGGTTTTGTTTTTAATAAAATCTCTCTGGCAACAGAATAGAAACCCCAGTGGTGGTCATGATGAGGCCAGCAGACGGGCCGGGGGAGAACACCAGACCTGAGGGGTGAGCGTTGCCTGCCTGCGTAGCACCAGGCTGCTGTCTTGCGGGTGCTGGCGAGATAGGCTGGGACCTGGGACTCGGGACCCTTTCCTGGAGTGCTTGCACCTGGACAAACGTCTCCTCTCCTCAAGCAACAGAATACAAAGAAACTCGAAGGGACTAAAAAATAACTGCATGCGTGCGCAGGTGGGGTCCGTTATGAGCAGTAAGATACAAAAAGGCCAAAACCCACTTGCCATTTCTGAGGTGCGCGGAGCAAAAGCGGGGGGCTGCACATGATCCCCGCACACAGCACCGGCAAGGGGGTGCGCAGATCACCGAGGCCACCCCTGCACGCCCACTCCGGCTCGGGGAGCGGGCAAGCGCACCTGTTACTTGTTCTCACTCCCACCTGCTGCCGCTCAAGTCCCACTAAAGCCTTGCCGCAATTTCTTGTCTGGTCTCTTATCAATTTCTATTGATTAAACAGTCCAAGGACCCAGGTTGGTAACCCTGGGAAGCCATCCTCCGTTTCTCAGACGACCAGCTTTCACGGCTAGATCTAATCCTCATTCAATCCTCAGCCAGTGCTGCCAGGGAGGAAGCATGTGTCACAGCGAGAAGAGCTGGAGGAACAGGGGCACAGGAGGGATGGGCAGGCGAGGCCGGGAGGGACGGGTGGCCTATGTTGCTCTCAAGGCTTTCTCAGCCTCTGCCAGGACAGGCATCGGGCCAGGAGTTCTGCAGACCAGTCCCATAAGCACCTCTCTGGAACTCCAGGAGACTGTCTCCTGAATTTCAGAGACAGAAACCTGCCCGTCCTTGAGCATCTGCAGTCGGGTGGTGTGGGACCCCACGGTGCTGACGCACAGCTCAGCTGTGAGCTGCCAGGCCGTTGGGCATTGGTGTTCTGGTGTTTTCATCCCTTGTCGGGAGACTGACCCTGTGCCGTGTTCTTGGAACTTTTGGGTCTTCCCGTAGCCTGACGCAGGATCAAGATCTCGGCACCGTCCTGCAAGCTGAGACACTTGCGGCCGGAGCTAAGTCATTTGTTCATGTTGGATCAATTGCTTAAGGTCATGCATCTCCATGATATCCCTGGTCCACAGAGAAGAAAATGTATCACCCCCGCCGTTAGCTTTTCAGAGCTGCTGTCCAGTTACTGACCTGGGACTCGCCTTGGAAACATGATATGTGTACCTGTGGCTTACGCGGGAGCTGCCTGCACCACAGTGCATTTTAAAATAAGGTTTTCGACCTAAGATGCCTGTCCTTCAGACTGACCTGAACCCTGGAAGCCATGAAAAGCAAGTTTCCCATGGGGACAGAGTCCAGGGAATTTGCCAGGGACAGGCCTGTGGAGCGTCACTGTGGTGGCCTGTCCAAGGGCTCTGGCAGGTACAGAGCGCGACTCAAGTGAGCGAAGAGTGAATGGTTATTTATACTGGGGATCCCAAAGGGATAATTTTACTTTTTCTACTACAGATCTCCAACAGGGAGAGCAGGCTTGGGAAAATTTTGACTGGACTGAGAAAATTCATCAGCTTGTTGGGAGTCATAAGCCATTACACTGGAAAGGCTGAAATATGCCACCAACTTGGGCCTGGAGGTCTCTTCTCTGAGCCTCTGACTTGTCTCTGAAACGTGAATCTACCTTCCCGTGCTTTGTTACGCGTGGTTCAAGGAGCACTGTGACCCCTGTCTGAAGTGGCAGAGCCGTGTGATGACAGTGTTCCCAGGGGACACCTAACGTTTATCATTTTGTTTAGGTAAAGACCGAAGGGGTAGCAAAGACACGAAAATTAAAAGGGCCACCCTCACCGTGGTAACAGGCAGGGAACGGGGCCCATGGAACACAGAAAGCAGCCTTGTTGTGGTAACAGAGGATCCTAAGTGGGGATCCCCATAAGGTAGATGCAGACCAGGCTCAGACTGCTGCTTGCTTTGCTAAGGAAGCGGTGGTAACTAATCCCGGCACTCTCCCGGCAGTTTCTGGAGCAGAGGAGCCTCCCGTGGTCACCTATTGTTTGCTGATCCCCAGCTGCAAGGTCTGTAGGCTTCCTTCCAAACTCCACAGGCCTGGCCATCTGGTTGCAGCATTTAAGTGTTTCTCTACCCCCTGGTCCTACTCACCCAGACACTATTTTCATAGGGCTGTTCTGGGAGTGGACCAGCTTTGAAACGCCCTTAGGAAAGACCAGGCCAAATTTGACATTAGAGGTTTGAAGTCCCTCAGTTTTCCTCCCTCTCTTTGGAGGTTTAATTAGACTAGCCCCTTTCCTACCCTTCTCCTCACTAACCTAATCTCAAACCTTTGAACTCTGAAGGCAAGTCTTAAAATGTGTTGCATCAGAAACTTAAGAGAGGAGGCCAGTTACCTGACAGGCTACCTGTTAAAAGTTTCCATATCTTCTCTTCTGCCTGGAAAAAAAAAAAAGAGACTTCAATGTCAGTTATCATTTAGGGTTATGAGTGAATTACATTTTAATTTACATTTAACAGTCCCCCTCTCTCCCTGTGTCTGGTCAGTGACTGGCTCACACTTGGACTTCATGGAGGCTCTGAACGGGAGGAGGTAGGGGTGATAAAAACCTCATCGGGTAGAAAAGCATAACCCAAATCTTTCCAGGTTTCATAATTTTGCTCTTGCTTCTACAAGGACAGTCATCTCTCATGGCGTGTTATGTGCTTTATACCCCTTTATATCTTCTATCTACCGCTGCTCGGTGTGAGGGGAGAGGGCTAGCAAGTGGCACTGCCGAGGAAGGCTGGTGGGAGCTGTGGGGTAAGGCCTCCACTTCCCAGTGACTCTGTTCCCAATTCCCAGGAACTCCTGGGATGAGTGGAGACTCCTCGGGATGTGGTTTGCAGCAGACGGGATGTGAGGGAAGCCTGCCCGCTCCGCCCTGAGCACCCGAGCTGGCACTGAATTCTAAAAGGCCAAGAGTACGTGGTAAGGGGCCACGCTGAGGCCCCCTGTGTATCCCCTCCGTGAGCGATGCCGCCTGAGTGAGGCCGGGCAGGGGAGGCGCACAGGTCCCCCCAAGAGGTGAGCAGTGAGTCGGGGTGGCAGGACAGATTCCAATGTAGCCAGGAAGGCTGCAGATCATAACAATGACCGCTGATCTGGCATCAAAGACATGACGCTGTCAAAACCACGATGGCTGAGAGTGGTACCAACATGCTGTGGCTGGGGAAAGTGGGCAAGCAGCGTCTGTTTGCAGAAGACATGATGCTCTGTGGGTGGCTTGGCCAGCACCTCAGCTCAGCTTCTCTTGGACAACGTCACCCGTAAAACCTCTGAGGCACTTACATAGCATATTTCTGTGTTCACTCTCTCGCTAGTCTGTTGCACCTGGAAGAGAAAAGCAGAGGGGGTGACACCCTCGTGCATAATGGTCACTTCCTTTCAATGTGGAGCAGAGAACAGAACTGGTACAGGGGCAATGCTGCTGATTCCAGTCAAATACCGAGGACTGATGGACGAATGCAATAAAGGCTGCCCGGAGCGGGAACGTGCCATTCACGGCCGTAAACCCCTAGCCTGGTGAGTCCTGAGGGTTCTTCACAGCTGTCTGCTGGGGAAGATTTAATAGTGCAAAGAACCTCCTCCCTCCGTCTCTCCCGTCCTACAACATGGATGAGGAAGAGATACACAGAGGTCAGCGTGGAACAGCCCTGGCTGTCCAGCAGGTGGGCTCCAGGAATCTGGCCACCAGAGTGTGAGTCAGTGCCACTCTTGGCAGCATGGAGCAGGTCTGGTGCCCATTGAGAGTATGTGCGTTTATCCTCATTACTGTAATGAAATCTGGTGCCATGACACTGTAAGAGAGATTTGTAATCAGAGGAGGCAATGAAAACAACCACTCTGGGTATATCTAAAATATATCATAGTCAGTGTTGAAATAACTTACTGCCCTGCACGGTCCTGGATGAGCTGGGCTCCCTCCCCAAACCTGAACAGGATACAGGAGGGGGCACCCGGAGGAGTAGACCCCCAACCCATTCCCTGCTGGGTACTTGAGCTAGACACCGGGACTGACACCATCTGCCCCAAAGTAGCGTGCTCTGAGGGGCAACAAGAAGGACGGTGGCAAGGACTCGGAAGTCTCCTTGAAAAATGGAGCTCTTAGGCTGGGTGGCGCATACGTGGGCATCCGTTATATTATTATCTACAATATTTTACATGCCTGAAATAGTTTATAATAAAATAGTGGGGGTTTTGCCTGTTTTTTTTTTAAAAAAACAACTTACTTCACAATATGAGGAGAGGAAGCTGTGTGTATGGGAGGCTTATCATCTATTACCAAATGATTTCTTCCAGGACGGGTCAAACTTCCAAAGCGTCTCAGGCACTAAGTATCTGTCTTATCCCCCAAAATCTCCTAGAAAGAAGATCACGCAGTCTTGCCAGACCCCCCTCAGAGTCAGAAAATTCTTGCCAAAACGTCAGTCTACTTTATCTTGTTCTCCTGTGGAAAGGAGATTTTAAAAAGACAGAAACACCCTCTTCTCTTGTAGGAGACAGGACTTTTTAGCTTACACCTCTCCAACTCACAGGGCTTACTGCAGTCTTTTAATAATAGGCGCTGTTTTCTCTTTGTCCTTGGGCAGGCAGTCAGGAATCCTGAAAATGCCTAAGAGACATACAGGACTACATCCTGTTTATTTTAAGAAAGATTAGCAGCAGCTTATACTCTCATGAAGGAGGTAAGATGGAAGATTCCTACCTTACAAGACACGGCAGCATCTCTCAACAGGGAAAGGGGCGAGGGAGTACATTCAAGACCATGAAACATGCCTTGCAACCAAACCCCTTGGAATAACAGTCATACTCAAGAGAGTTATTTTAGCATCTGCCCGCCTCTGCCCAGCACACCCCAGTCTCCCCTGCTAAAAGCTGGCAAGGTCTCCGGGATCCTAACCACATTTAACCATGATTTAAAATACGGAGGCACCAGATGGCCTCTGGTGGCAATGCCCAGGAAGAGCTGCAGCTGAGAAGCCCGATGGGGCCTCTTCCCACGGCTTCGATACAACGTGCACACACGGGGTAAGGGGTCTGATTCCAACTAAGCCATCAAGGTCAACCTTGGGGCAGTACGACATATCACAAACCCTGAGATCGGGGGCCCTGAGACAGACTCAAGACTTTTGCGCATGTCTTGCTAAAACGCAAAGCCTTAGTTCACCCTGAGGAAACATCACACAAACCCCAAATGAGGGACCTCTGACAATATAACTGATCAATGCCTCGCAAGAGCATCAAGGTCATGAAAGACCAGGGGAAATGGGGGCCCTGCTACAGACCGTGGAGATGCAGGAGACAAGCCAATAAATGCAGTGTGGGGTCCTAGAACACAAGGGTGACAGCAGTGAAAACTGGTAAAAAAAAGTAAGGCCGTCAGTTTAGTTCAGAGTATCGTGGCCAACACTGATTTCCTGGATTTGATACTTGTACTACAGTAACGTAAGATGTTGACTTAGGGAAAGCTGGACAGGGATATATGGAAACTCTGTACTATTTTTGCAACTGTTCTCTAAGTCTAAAATTAATTCAAAATAAAAAGTTAAAAAAGAAATAGGCCGACACATCTGGGTTCAAGTCCCACCCTCCACTATGAGCAACGCCATTTTCAGGAAATGACGTGCCCATTTAAAGCCTCCGTTTTCTCATTCACAACCAGAACCGACAATTTTATTTTAAAGATAAGAATAAAAATATATATTGGTGTATGAAGAAAAATCCTGGAGGAGTGTATACAGGGCCATCAGTGGCGATCTCCTCTGGGGATAGATTTATAAGGAGACTGATTTCCAACTGTATGTTAGTTAGTTCTCCAAATGTTCTAATTTTAAAATAACCAATTTTTATCGATTTTCCAATCAGAAAAATAAAAATATGTTAAAAGTGATGTGGGGCTTCCCTGGTGGCGCAGTGGTCGAGAGTCCCCCTGCCGATGCAGGGGACGCGGGTTTGTGCCCCGGTCTGGGAAGATCCCACATGCCACGGAGCGGCTGGGCCCGTGAGCCCTCGACGCTGAGCCTGCGCGTCCGGAGCCTGTGCTCCGCAACGGGAGAGGCCACAACAGGGAGAGGCCCGCATACCGCAAAAAAAAAAAAAAAAAAAAAAAAAAAGTGACGTGAATCACATACACATCACTGCCGTGTGACCACATCTGGCCTGCCGCCTCTCCTGTTGGCTCCATCTTGGAAGCCTCCAGAATCTGCCTCTTCTGCCTGCCCTCGTGCCACCTGCCCTGCCTTCACAACCAGCCCGGCCCCCACTCCACCTCTCCGCACCACAGCAAGCCACAGACCCCATGCCATGGGCCACCCCTCTGGCATCCTCCCGGCCCCCAAACACAGGCTTGTCCCCCTGTTCCCTGTGGGCCCTCCCATGCTCAGGGCGATACCCCTGCTATCCGCCCTCACTGTCATGTCCCACTTTCCTGCTCTGTGCTTCTCCTCTGCGTGGCCCAGCTCTCATACTAAATGTCCCCCACAGAGGACTGTGAGTCTCATGAGGGCAGGACTCCTCTGGGTGCAGGAAGGAGGTGACTTGCCAGGGCCCCAGACCAGGGTCTCTCCACCTGCAGACATTGAGGGCCGTCCTATGCAATCCAGGGTGCTGAGTGGCATTCCTGGCCTCCACCCACTAGATACTAGAGGCACCTCTCCTCTCCCCACCTCCCACCTCAGGCTTTAACTACCACAAATATCCCAGGACATTGCCCAATGTCCCTGGGACAGGGGCTGAGAAGCCCTGTCCTAGACTGAAAGGGACTGCAGAGAAGGGAACTGGAGCCTGAGACATGTCCCAACTCAGCCACCCTACAAGCAGCACCCCCGAAACCACGGCTTCAGGAGGAAGCCCTCACCACCCCGGCCTTGCTCACAAGAGGAATGGATTCTGAAAGTCCAGTGTTTAACTCCTGGGAGGCCGTACCCATGGTGGTGGATGAGGGCCCTTGGGAGGAGTCCCAGGTGCAGCTTTCTGTACCAGTGACTTTAACACACGCTGTCCCTGTCCCGTCCTTACCTTTGGGGGCTTGAAAGGATAATCTGTAGGAAAGTGGATGGTCAGGAAGAAAACACCTCCTTGGTAAGGACTGTCATTCTGGAGGATGAGACACCGAAAGTGGATTAGTGCATTTCTGAGCGCGTACAGCGCAACAAGCGAAGCGAGGGGTGCCCTCGGCAGCTGCTACCTACCGGGCCCACGATGGTGGCCTGCCAGTGGAACAGCGCAAGACAAAAGAGAGACGGGAAACTGAGACTCCCTGACAAACACGTCTCTCCACCAAAGAGGAGCTGCTCTGCTCAGAGGGTGCCGTTCACGCAAGCCTGCCCTCACTTCTGACACCAAACGCCCCTGCAGGGGGTTCTGTAATTTGACTAGACTCCAGACTCATGAAAGGCTTTTGTACTCACAGCTCCAGTTTATCACAGGGAAGAGCTCACGGGGACAGTCCAGGAGGGGTCCAAATGCAGAGCTTCCACCGTCCTCCTCCTTGGAGTCCTGGCACTGATGTGTGACAGCACACAGAACACTGCCCGCAGGGATGCTCACCCCTGGCTCAGCGTGCAGAGTTTTCACTAGGGCTCCATCACGGAAGCAGGATGGATTAATGGACTACCCACGTGGCTGATCTGAGTCTCCAGCTCCTCTGGCAATGACCCAAAGCCTCCACCTTAAACCACGTGGCTGGTCTAGCTAGTGTGGCCAGCCCTCACCCTAACTCACATTGTTGGTATGGGTCAAAGCCTTTGGGTAAACAGACAGTCCCATCAGGCAGGACGTTTTAGAGATCGCCTCCCAGCGGCTAGGGACAGAGGCCAGCTCTTTTAAGAACAAAATTAAATTCCTCACTACCCAGGTGCCAGTAAACTACAATTCAGTCTTCTCTTTGCATAGAATTAAGCCTTAGGTAGGCTTTAGCCACTTTCCACATTACTTTTATAAATCTTTCTCCTTAGTTCTTCACAGTTCACTCTGAAGTCCTCTCCAAAGGGTCTCTTTTAGGAGCCAATCAATGCCCGTGGCCCTGGGGCTTCAATGCGGCCACCCTCCATCTGTGTCCTCTCACATATCCCCCAAGTGGTGCCCTGTGCTCCAGGGACTGGGTGACAGAACCAAGAGCAAGAACAAGGGGGCTTCCCCTGTGCTTCCCTCCCAGGTCCCCACCTTAGGTGGTCAGGCCAGGCTCCCTCCTTAGTGGGTTAGAGCCTTCTCTTGCAGCACATCCTGCCTGCTGCCCTCTCTGGAGTCTCAGGTTACTTTCATTGCTGGACCCCTCCCTAGGGAAGCTCCTGTACACTCAGCAGGGCTGGGCTAGAGTGGGCCAGTGACTCACTTCCAAAGCTCCCAGGACAGTCTTTGTGGAAAGCACCTATCTGCCCGCCCGAGTGGGCTGCTGAGAGCATCTGAGGGGTCTGTTATTCTCTAGGGAATTCTGTCTTAACGGCTCCATGACGGGTGTGGAAGTATTAGCCCAAGGTTTCAGACCTGGTCCTGTACTGGGTTTCCTGCCACCTGTTCAAATGTCTCACAGACTCTACCCTTGACAGCAGGATAGGAAACTGCCAAGGCATGAGAGGGGGTGCAAGTGAAGGGACCAAAGGAGAGGTTTCCCCAACCCCTAGAGGTATCCGAAGACACCTTTTATAAACGTTTCAAGAAATGCTACTGAAGAGAACACCTCTCCCTACAATAAGGCTGCCTGAGCTAACGCAAGTGTCACTTCTTTTTCTTTTGACTGCCTTTATTCCAACTCATGCTAATCATTAGTTGGTAGGTACACTTCTGCCCAATCATAATATAGAATAGAACTGCTTATTAAATAAGTGTTTTTGATAATTAACATACTAGAGAATAGGAGCCCATGGGGAGGAGTAGCTAATATGCGTGGCTCCTTCTGGCAAACAGGTTGGGACACTCTGGTCCCATTCACTTTAACCCCTGAGGTCTGCTGAGGGTCTGAGCAGGGCTTGGGGGCACAGTCAGAAGAGAAGGACCCAAAAGAGAGAGGAAGAGAAAGGAAATTGCAGAGGGATGCTGGCAAGGGGCTACTTGCCCACAGGGCAGGCATGAAATGGCCCCCAAAGGTAAGCTAGTTTCCAAGGCTGTACGAACCTCATCAGAACTCAGGTACTGAGTACAGAGGGTGGCGAGCCTCTCGGGTGAGGATAGCCACCTTCCAGCAAGGGCGGCAGGGAAGGGTGAGAGTGCGTGTGGTGAGAAGCAACGAGGGGCACCTTGAGAAAGCTGAGGCTGCACGAGCACCAGTCCAATGTTAGCAGTGAGCCTAGTTTACGTTATCTTAAGCAACAGGTAAGAGGGGAAAACACGTTAGCAAGATGTGGGACGCTTGGAAGGACAACACAGATCGGGTAACAGTCACGTGAAGCCACCCTTGTTCATTAACTCTGCATATGCAGTGGGAATCATTTCTGTTTTGCTCTAAAAAGAATTATTTAAACTCTCGCATAAAGCTTTTGGAATCTGCCATTTTCAGTGGCTCTGTCTGCCCACCTTCAGCTCCTCTAAGCCTCAGCCCACAGGACATGCAGGAACACACACACATGACACCACTTCCTCTTTTATTCCAGCTCTGTGAAATTTTTCTTTCTTGTATTTTAACATAATAAAGTTTTAGAACATACAGCATCAAATATGTCATTTTAGCCACTTTTAAGTGTACAAGTCAGTGGCATTAAGTGCGTTCGCAATGTTGAGCAAACCACCATTATCCATTTCTAAAACTGTTTCATCACTCCAGACAAATTCTGTACCATGGAAGAATTCCCCATTTCTACCTCCCCTCAGCTTCTAGGAACCTCGACTCTGCTTTCTGTCTCTATGAATTTGCCTTGTCTAGTTAGTTCATGTAAATGGAATCATCCAATATCTGCCCTTTTCTTTCTGGCTTATTTCACACGGCATGTTTTCAAGGTGCACTCACGTTGTAGCATGTGTCAGAATGTCAGAACTTCATCCCTTTTTATGGCTAAATAACATGCTATCGTATATAGGCACTTGGGCACCTCTGGGGGATTGTAAATAATGGTGCAATGAACACTGGCGTACAAGTTCTGTTTGAGTTCGTGTTTTTAATTCTTCAGTGTCCTTGAAGGGCACATCACCCTTCTTTTACGCAGTCTTTCCCTTCCCGGCCTACTTTTCCTTCAGCTGTAGCTACTGCAGCCTTACAGTAAAGGATGAGTGTGTCCCAGCGCCTAAGACACTCAGAAAGTGGAGGTGAAGTGAGAGAGCAGAGTACAGATTTGGGAAACCCAAGTGTTGGGCAGCTTGGCCTATGGCCAGTCGGCTATAGAGGGTGGCAGAGGGCTGGCTAGCGCTGCTCCTTCAGTCTCTCCTGGGGAAGAGCAGAAGTGGGATTAAAGAACTGCCCCTCCCCTTCGCAGAGGCCAGGAGCCAGCACCCACCCTTCCCCTCACCAACCCCCAGAGCTCTGCCCCCTCGTGCAACAGCAGCAGGACCTCCATGATTAGCTTCATGACCATTTTTATACCAACATCCCAAGTTGTAGTTGGTCAGAGGCACCTTCCAGAAGCCAATGTGCCTCAGGATAAGATGGCTTTCTTGTGCCCCAGTGGAGGGAGATGGTGATTTCTGGCAGCATCTTGACCAGGCGGGCTATGAACTCAAGGCATCTAGTGAAAAAGCAATTCACAACCAAATGAAGGGAAAACAACGATAGGTTTTTTCAAACAAGCAAACAAACAAACAAACAAAAAAACGCGAGGGGCTGATAAATTTGGGGGTCTTGATTGCAAGGCTCCTGGGATCTGGAGCCCTGAAAGGTACTTACAATCATCTCCCACAGGTCCTGCAGAGCACTGGGCAGGGGGATCCCTCTGCAAGTCGGTTAATTCCTGAAACACAAGACAGCGAGCTCAGAGCTGGTGTGTGAACTGGGGATGCTGCTCTACACCCCACACCTCTTGGCCAGAAGTGCATTCTCCTAGAGGGAGGGGCTCCCGGACCTCAGGAGTGTGTTGGCCCGGCTAAGGAAAACAAGTGATCTGCAATACCCTTGAAAACACGGGTCTACTCGTGGCTGTGAAGATACGTATTATCATTATCATTTCCATTTAATAAGTTAGAAAATTGAGATGTAAAGAGGCTCAATTACTTACCCAAGGTCATAGAGCTGGAAGAGGGCAGGGCTCCATCACCCACTCAGGTGGAGAAGGGCAGGGGCTGGGTTTTAGCTCTGGGCTCCTGAGTGGAAGCACTTAGCCCAGCGGAAGTGCCCAATTAAGGACAGGACTCCTGTATTTCAATCTCTCTACCTCCCCTACAGCCCTACACACCTCTGGTTGTATGGGAGTCCTAAGGCTCCAAGTGGGAGATGAAGCACATGCCAATCAGTCTAGCACAGCTATCCCATGTACCAACGGGGGAGACAGGAATTACATCATAACTAGATTCCCTTAATGGGATACCAACTTGTAGACACAATCCCCCAAAATTATCCCAGCCCAGCATGAGCCTCAAGGCCTAAGAGTCTGGGCAGTGTCTCAAGCTCTAGCTTGCACGTACTAGGATGTTTCCTAATACTCCGTACTCTCCCCAGATTCCAGATCTGGGTAAACTTCCTGGGGTTTCCGGAGAGGTTCTGAAGAGAAGGAAGGAGGCACAAGTAATGGTCCATCAGGTGGCAGGGAAACTCCTCAGGGGACGGCAAACCCCAGGGTCTGGGGCACGCACGTGAAGTTTAAACCTGGATGATCACATTCTTCCTCACCTGAACTATGCCTGAAACTGAGCTCATCCACAAAGGCCCTCCCGATCCCACCGTATCATCTCTGGGCATGCTGATCATTCTAGTAACCGCCACCTCTCTGGCCATCCGGTACTTATCCCACATATGCACAAATATAATTGGCCACGGTGGGAATAAGTGTATCACAGAAGCCAGCGAGTGTTACAAATCAGGGCCATGTTTCATCCCACAGGGTTGTTGGTTTTTTTGGGGTTTTTTTTGCGGTACGCAGGCCTCTCACTGCTGTGGCCTCTCCCGTTGCGGAGCACAGGCTCCGGACGCGCAGGCTCAGCGGCCATGGCTCACGGTCCCAGCCGCTCCGCAGCATGTGGGATCTTCCCAGCCCGGGGCACGAACCCGCGCCCCCTGCATCGGCAGGCAGACTCTCAACCACTGCGCCACCAGGGAAGCCCCAGAGGGTTGGTTTTTAAACACCTGCCAGTATACCACCGGTCAGTTCTTAGCTAGTATCTAATGTATCTAAATAGGTTGCACTTGGTAAGCACTCAGTACTCAGCATTGCTAGTTGTCACAACAGAAATGAGCTTGGGGAACAACTAAGGTCATGTGAGGGGATCAGAGGACGTGCTAAAAAATGCAGTATGGCTCCAGGAACCACAGAACAGTTCCTTTCCTGCTTCCCTCTGCTTTGTGTCCTCCACACCTCCACTACCACTCTGTAGGGGATTGTTTATACCCTCTGCACTAAGGCAAATCCCAGAGAGACCAGATGAGCAGTCAGGGGCAGGAAAAGCTAGCAGTACTGGCCAATGCCCCCCAACTCAGTAGGTTTCTCCACACCTGCAGACATTCGCATGGGCTGTTCTCTGTCCCTAGAGCGCATATACCTCATAAACCGTGTGGCGAATGGTTACTAAGAGTTGATGATTCCTGAAGGCCCAGAAGTGGGGCTCAACTGACAGGTTCCAACTAGCACCAAGGAGTTTCAAATGCTAACTGGCATTTCAAGGAAGAACAGTGTGATTTGAAAGAAACTAGTTCACTAATATATCGCATTCCTGTGTCTTCCCAATAGAGGCTAGAAGACCCAGGTCTGAGTCCCAGCTCTGTCACTGGGAAAATAACTTTGACCTCTTTGAGCCTCAGTATAATTATCTGTTCAGTTGTAATTATAACACGTGCCTGCCAACTGGCCAGCACTAATGTTTGGCTATAATTCTGTAATGTGTATAACCGTACACAAGTATACCCAGTAAAGAGTCAAGGCTGACAGTTCACAGAGGATGCAGTCATTAGTATTTCAAAAAGAAGAATGAAGAATGGATAGAGATATCTAGTACTGGAAGAATACAGAAGAAACTAACACTGATGACACCCTGGGAGAAAAACTGGGTGGCTGGGGACAGGAGTGGATGGGAGACTTTCCCCTATAGACCCTTTTGTATTTTCTGAATTTTGAATCATGGGAATTTATTACCTATTCAATAAACACATAAATAATATATTTTATAAATTGTAAAGGACTAGGCAGGTTAAAATTGTGTAATAATTATTGTTATAAATAACATTGATGATAAAAGTGAGTCCTGAAAAGGGAAAAGGTTAAAGCATAGCAGATTACCAGAGGAAAATAGTTAAGCAAACCATTATACTTTAAATAGTTACACACTCAATTCTGTTACTGTGTTTCACTGAATCCAAGATCTCATTCAATGTACGACCATCTTATATAAAACTAAGAAAGAAAACACACTGGCAATTAAACTAAGACCAAATGCATTTTTTTTTCTATTCTTAATTGGATAGTCTTTTATTGTTGAGTTGTAAGAATTTTTACATATTCTGGATACATGTCCCTTTTCAGATATTTGACAAATATTTTCCTTCATTCTGTGGGCTGTGTTCTTGCTATCTTCAAAAACAATCTTTTTTAATTGAAGTATAGCTGATTTACAATGTTGTGTTAGTTTTGGGTTACACCAAAGTGATTCACTTACACATATATATATTTTTTCTTTTTCAGATTCTTTTCCATTATATGTTATTACAAGATATTGAATATAGTTCCCTGTGCTACACAGTAGGTCCTTATTGTTTATTTTATAGTATGTATCTGTTAAACCCAAACTCCTAATTTATCGCCCCCCAACCCTTTCCCCTTTGGTTACCGTAAGTTTGTTTTCTCTGTCTATGAATCTATTTCTGTTTGGTAAACAAGTTCATTTGTCTCATTTTTTAAAAACTCCACACACAAGTGATATCATTATGATATTCTTTACACTTAAAACTTTTATTTTAAAACTCAGCTTTAAGCTCACTTGGGCACATGCTTTTGTTTTTCACTCACTCATGCATACCACACATGCATACCACACACACCAAAAAGGAAAAACAAGTGAAATCAATAAATTGGTCCTTCCCGTTTAGAGTCCAATACTAACCCTGGGTCACGGATGTCCTCATTATCATCCTGTACCTTCCAGGCAACGATGATGTGGCAATTCTTCAACAGCCCTCTGCTATACTGTTTCTGGAGTTTTCTTCCAAGTCACTGATACCCATTCCGCAAAGGCCCACAATACACAATCTCTTTGCACAAACCTCGGTGAGTAAAGGGGACCCAGCCTCACCGACCTGAGGGTAGGTGGAACCTTCCTTTCCGTGGTCTATGAAGCATCTGGTTAGCTTGGCGTGGAAACAAAGAACTGCAGTCCTTTCTCCAGCAACATTTATTCCATTGATATGAAGCTTATTCCCCACTGTTCTGCTTCTGTGCCTGTGTCCACAAAAGCTTTTATTTTCAGCATTAAGTCACAGTATCTTTTTTTTAAACATCTTTATTGGAGTATAATTGCTTTACAATGGTGTGTTAAGTTTGTGCTTTATAACAAAGTGAATCAGCTATACATATACATATATCCCCATATCTCCTCCCTCTTGTGTCTCCCTCCCACAGTATCTTCTTGAAGACATTTTTAAAGCAATTACTCAACATACCAACAATGCACTTAACCTCAATATACACTGCTGGGACATGGCTCTCACATACAGATGGTGACAACCAAGTTACAACTGCTGCTGGGCTGACAGCGATTTTGAGCAGCATCCCAACTTCAGAGATGTGAAAATGTAAAAAACCAGTTCATCTTAGAGCAGATGAAATATGCTATTATCTATACTTTCCTGATTCTCCAAGTTCTCTCTGAAGAACTAACATTCATAGTCAGAAAAAGAATTAACTTTTTCTGAAAAGCTAAATCAAGTATTATGCAATCATTAAAAATGATAGTTTCTAAAGACTACAGGAGTAAAAGTCATGAAACAACATTAAGGTAAAAAGAGGGGGAAAAGGCAGAATATAAAACTTGATGCACCATGTGACTATGATAATCAGAAGCATACATTCACAGTGAAGAGACTGGAATGAAATCTTATCAAAACGTTAACCATAATTATCCCATGGGGCTACAGATGACTTTTTTTTTTTTTTTTTTTTTTGGGATCCCGTTGCAGAGCTCAGGCTCCGGACGCACAGGCTCAGCGGCCATGGCTCACGGTCCCAGCCGCTCCGCAGCATGTGGGATCTTCCCAGACCGGGGCACGAACCCGCGTCCCCTGCATCGGCAGGCGGACTCTCAACCACTGCGCCACCAGGGAAGCCCCAGATGACTTTTTAAAAGATTGCATTTTGGGGTATTTTCCAAATTTTCTCTAAAGGATACATATTGCCTTAAAAAGCAAAAAATAATCATTAATGTAAGCATAAATGTAATGCTGCCACATAAATCCCTGTCCCTGTTGAAGACGTTTAGAAATGTTACACTGACAAATATTCAGATTTTTAAATGTGAATTCTTATTTAATTGAAGGAAATACTTTATCAATAAACTGAAAGTTCACGTACAAATACTCAACTCTTTGGAAGAAACTTTTTAAAAAGGTATGAAGTTGGTTGGCAAGGGTTGTGGGTTGGGAGCTAAGGGGACAGCTAGTGCAAGGCCACCTCCTGATCAGGCCTCAGCCACTCCTCTTCCTCTGTCCTGAAGAGCTCCTGTTCAGTTCCAGTCCCTCAGGAGAGGCAGACTCACCTTCAGCTCCAGGTCTAAGAGTAGCTGCACCCCTTACCATCCACCGGTTCAAGAATGAGCATGTGAAATGATTCATAACAAGGGGTGAAGAAAAAAAAAATGATTTGCTGGGCTTTCTGAGAACTTCTGGAAGCCAACGCCTCCTTGTCTCCCAGGGTATGTCCAGTGAGCTCTGGGGCCCAGAGCTACTCAGTCTAGAGAATTTCACAAAAACAGAGCAGGAGCTCCAAAATCACTTCCAAAGCTCTATGGACCTCCAATTCTGTGAGCAAGGGTGGCTGGGTCTCTGTTACTTGCAGCCAGGGCTTCCTAACTCATCCCAGTGATGTCTTCTGACCACTGTGGACTGTTTCTTCCAGGTCTGGATACAGAATTTGCGGGGTCCTCGTGCAAAATGAAAATGCGGGGTTTCTTGGTCAAAATTATTGAGAATTTCAAGACGGTGACTGCACAGCATTAAAGCAAGGGCAGGGCCCTTCATAGCAAGTGAGACGTTACGAGTTATGAGTTACGAGTTACGAGTCACATACTGGTGACGCCAGCTCTGCTTACTTCCTTTATTGGTTCCTATCAAGGAAAGTTCTCCCTGCCCTTGTGACCTCAATCACCTTACATCTACGGTTCCCATGTCATCCTCAAGGTCCAAACTTGTTACTCTCAGTTCTCCTTTTTGTAAATCTTACCAGCCTACATGTTCACACATGTAAGTTCAAACCTACCCTCCTTATCTCCCACACCCTGCTCCCTGCCCTCACAATGTCTGATTCCCCAACATAGGCAATACTACTACCACCCACCCAGCTACCCATCTTGTGCACCTCCCTCTCTCACTTTCACCACATACTCTTCTTCAAGTCTTGTCAATTCTACCCTTCCACATCATCCAAGTACAGTTCTTGCCTCGGTATCCATTCCATGGTCATTCACTCGGATGAAGCCTTTGCTGGACTTTCACAATACCCTCCACTCTCCCTTTGTTCCAGTGTCTGGCCCACTCCAGGCCACATCAGAGCCAGAAGGCTCTTTTTGCAACACAGATCTGAGCATGTCATTCACCTGTCTCAAAGTCCTAGGATGACAGACGACCTCTTTCAGAGAATAATTTGCCGAAAACATTCCTTTTTGGAGAGCTGTTTATTAAAAAGGAGCCATACCCTTAGGGATCCTGCCATCTCACCTCCGGCAATCAAGCCTAAGCTCACCACACAACGATGCTTATTACAGCATTATTTACTTTATATAAAATTTAGAATATCAGGGGCAGTTAACTCATACCGGGCACTTGATATATGCCAAGCATGTACTAAACATGTATCATCTAAGTCTCAAAAAAACACCTGTTGGGCTTCCCTGGTGGCGCAGTGGTTGAGAGTCCGCCTGCCGATGCAGGGGACGCGGGTTCGTGCCCCGGTCCGGGAAGATCCCGCATGCCGCGGAGCGGCTGGGCCCGTGAGCCATGGCCGCTGAGCCTGTGCGTCTGGAGCCTGTGCTCCGCAACTGGAGAGGCCACAACAGTGAGAGGCCCGCGTACCGCAAAAAAAAAAAACAAAAAAAAAAACACCTGTAAAAACATGTGGACACGGAGGGTGGGAATGATTAAGTGCCTTGCCCTCTGACATCCATGTCCAGTGTGTTTATTCACTACAGGTAATGATTAAATAAATTACTGGTAATGTACTTACGGAATGCTAATGTTAAAAATTACAGTTATGGGGCTTCCCTGGTGGTGCGGTGGTTGAGAGTCTGCCTGCCGATGCAGGGGACGCGGGTTCGTGCCCCGGTCCGGGAAGATCCCACATGCCGCGGAGTGGCTGGGCCCGTGAGCCATGGCCGCTGAGCCTGCGCGTCTGGAGCCTGTGCTCCGCAACTGGAGAGGCCACAACAGTGAGAGGCCCGCGTAGCGGGAAAAAAAAAAAAATTACAGTTATGAATACTATTTCACAACATGAAAAATGCCCACGTTTAATGCTATATGAAAAAGCGGGATACAAAATATAGCATAATTTATTTTAAGTATAGGTAAAAGATTGGTAGTAGATATGCTAGAATGTCAACAAACAGAACTGAAATCTGGCAGAACTGAAAATACCTTTTCTTTCTTCTACTGCTGTGCATTTTCCAAATTCTACTTAATATATTAAACGCCTGCAAGGACTCCCAATTACTCACAGGACAAAAAAGTTATCCCAGCACTGCCCCTAAGGCCCACCCACTCCCATCCCCAGCTCCAGCTGCGCTTAAACCCCAGTCATCCCCTCCCCGCCCCAAGCCCAACCACGTCTCTCCCGGGCCACGAATCCCCTTGTCCCTTTTCTGCACCTGCAGAGACCCTACTCATCCCTTAGGGCCCAGCTCAAACCTCGACTCCTCTGCTCAGCCCTCCAGACCCCCGGACAAGGGCATACCCTCCTTCCTCTGGGGCCAGCCGCCGTCACTCTGCCCAGGATGCCCGCGCACATGGCCCAAGGCGTGGCGAGTCCGCAGCTGGTTCCAAGTGCCGGGTGGAGACGCTCCGCTCGCCCCGCCCCGCCCCACGCTAGCCCCACGTGACCTCGCCCCGCCCCGCGCACAGCGCGGTTCCCTTTTCAGGCCACGCGGGCGCTGGTTCTGCTTCCCTCACTGGCAGGTGTGACCATACCCTGTTCCTTCTCAGCCGCCGTTCACTTGGCGGCCGCGCCACCCCCGCCCGCGAATCGACGCTTCGGACTAGCAAGGAGCCCTAGGGCGGGAGGACTCCTTACCTTTTGGGTCCGCCTCAGCGCCATCCTGCCCCCGCTGCCAGAGGCGGCCACTAGCCGGCTCGGCCGCCGCGCTGGGCTGCAAGCTGGGAACGGCCGCCTGCGCGTGCGCGCCGCGGGGCACTATGGGGCGGTGTTCTGCCTGTGGCGCGTGTCGGCGCGTGTCGGCGCGTGTCGGCGCCGGCGAGCGATGCAGGCTCTGGCGACCCGGAGCGACCGCGCCGCCGGTTGCCTCTCCACTGATCTCTGCCGCCCCGCGACCTTACCTCCCGGGTCAGTGAGGGTCTAGGGAGGCTGGCGGAGAGAGGGGCGGTCGTTGCTTTAACAGGGACCCGCCGAGCACCCAGGAGGTACCGCAACCATGCCCTCTGACCCACCCCCCCGCCGTGTTCCATCCCAGGCTGTCACATATTCCTGAAAGTAGTGGTTCTGCTTTGAACTTAATTCTGTAAGTATTCATCCCCTTTCATGTGTTATTTGTCAAATATGTTACAGCTCTTTCCGTAGAAATACACGTAGTAGAGCTTTATATGCAGTGGAACTGCAGATGTGCATTTTCAGTAATGCTTTAGTTGATTTTGATGCACTGCCAAGGGTGAGAACCACGGCCTTAAACTGTACATATCCAAACTTAACTGTCTTCTTCCCCCTTTTCCCAAGACCTGACAGGCATCTAGGTCAGAGTTTTTGGGCTAGGAGCTATTAGTGTGTCAAAGTCAGTTTAATGGGTTGCAACCAATATATATATTTTTTTAATGAAATAAAATAGAATGCAAAATCTCAGTGCATTTCGCATAATAAAGGTGAGAACTGTGAAAGTTCTGTTGTGTGTGTTTGTGTGTGTGTGTGTGTGTGTGTAGATGATAATATTTATCCTCCAAATTTGGGCGCTTTTGAGAATGAAAGGGGGTGCAACTCCAGGACCAAAGGTGTAATCTGAGGCTGTCTCTGACCAACCAGGATGTACGCAGAATATAAAATGTATCTCAGACATTTCCATGGTTCCTGGCCATGTCTTTGTCCAGAAGTCTTCAAGGATGCCCCGTGGCCTGCATGGATTGCATCCCATGTCATGGAAGCCCCTTCAAAATCCAGTGTCATGCAGTCTGGCTTACTATCAGGGGTTTACATCACTGCTCCGTTGACATTCCTTTACTCCTGGTTGCCCTCTAGAAAACCTCCTCTCTCTTTTTCCCCTAAAGCACAGGCATCATTCACCTTGTAAAGCCAGTTCAAATCATTGCCTGCTGAATGGCCCTGGTTGGGCACCACCTCTCCTTGGTGTAGCATGGCAACACAAATTCCTGTTAGTCCATGAGTCATCCATTCCCACATTGTTTACATGGCTCGCCCCTCATAGAACAAATGATCCTTAATTTTTATGAGTGTTTATAAGCTTGTGTGAGATTTACTAATAATGTTAATTTCTAAAATTTCCAGAGAATTTGCATCACTTGTATAATCTAGAAAAAAGAAAAGAAACAGAATTGTGTTGAATAGCAAATGAAAAATTCCACTTCTCCTTCCTTTTGGTAGTCTAGAACATAGTCTTCTAAACTTTTTACATAGATTTTTATAGTTTTTTTATGTTGAAGTAATTTTAGATGTACTGAAGTCTTGCAAATATAATAAAAGATATGAAAGTTGACAAATTGGACTTCATAAAAATGTAAAACTTTTGTGCTTCAAACAGCACCATCAAGAAAGCAAAAAGAATGAGAGAAAATACTTGCAAATCATATTTGATAAGGATTCAGTATCCAGAATATATAAACTCTTACAAGTCAATAAAAAAGATAAACTCATTAAAAACTAGGCAAAGGATTTGAGTAGAAATTTCTTCAAGGAAGATATAGAAATGGCCAATAAGCACATAAAACAAAAAAAGCTCAACATCCTTAGTCATTACAAAAATGCAAATCAAGGCCACAATTAGATACTGCTTCATACTCTCTTGGTTATGTTCAAAAGGACAGATAGTAACAAGTGTTGATGAGGATGTGGAGAAGTTGAAACCCTCACACTTCACTGGTGGGAATATAAAATGGTGCAGCTACTTTGGAAAATAGTTTGGCAGTTCCTTAAAAAGGTAAACATAGAATTATATGACCTGGCAATTCCATTCTTAGGCATATACCCAAGAGAAATTAAAACATGTCCACACAGAAACTTGTATGCAGATATTTACAGCAACATTTTTTATGCTAGCCAAAAGGTCAAAATAACCCAGATGTTGAGTGGATAAGCCAGATGTCATACAGCCACACAGTGGAATAATTTTGGCAATAAAAAG
The DNA here is from genome assembly GCF_003031525.2 of Neophocaena asiaeorientalis asiaeorientalis. NCBI lineage: Eukaryota > Metazoa > Chordata > Mammalia > Artiodactyla > Phocoenidae > Neophocaena > Neophocaena asiaeorientalis. Next base: position 56,458 of record NW_020171984.1, read on the forward strand.
GAATGAGGTAGTGATAATATGCTGTATCATGAATATATTCAATTTCTGGGGTTGCCATATCAAAGTACCAGAAACTGGGAGGCTTAACAGAAATTTATTGTCTCATAGTTTTGGAGGCTGGAAGTCTGAAATCAAGGTATTGGCAGGGTTGGTTTCTTCTGAGGGGTGTGAAGGAAAATCTTTTCCTTGCCTATCCTCTAGCTTCTTGTAGCCTCAGGCATTCTGTGGCTTGCAGATGGTGTTCTTCCTGTGTCTTGATCTCATCTTCCCTCTAAGTGTATCTATCGCTGTGTCCAAATTTCCCCTCTTTATGAGGACTCAATCATTGGATTAGGGCCCAATACAGCTAATGACCTCATCTTTACTTGACATCTGCAGAGATCCAAATTTCGAATAAAGGCACATTCACAGGTACTGGGATTAGAACTTGAACATCTTTTGGGGGTACACAATTCAACACATAACGATGGATGAACCTCGAAAACATTATGCTGAAAGAAAGAAGCCGGTTACAAAAAGCTTCCATTTCCGTATGATTCCATTTATGTGAAAGGTCCAGAATAGGCAACTCTAGAGACAAAGTGTATTAGTAGTTGCCTAGGGCTGAGGGAGAGCAGGATTGCTAGTGAGTAAATTATACGTCTGTAAAGTTGTTTGAAATATAACAGTACTCAGAGTTCTTGTATACCCTTCATCCAGCTTTTAATGTTAGTATATTACATAACTGTAATTATTTAATTGAGAAAATTAACATCTATACAATACTCTTTACTAATTTACAGACTCCATTTAAATTTCATTAGTTATCCAAACATGGATACCAAGGGGGAAAGGGGGGTGGGATGAATTGGGAGATTGGGGTCAATATACACTATTGATACTATGTATAAAATAGATAAATAATGAGAACCTATTGTATAGCACAGGGTACTCTACTCAGTGCCCTGTGGTGACCTAAATGGGAAGGAAATCCAAAAAAGAGGGGTTACATGCATACATATAGCTGATTCACTTTACTATACAGTAGAAACTAACAACATTGTAAAGCAACTATACTCCAATAAAAATTTTTAAAAATAAAATAGTTCAATAAAAGATGGTTCTTAAAAAAAATTATCCAAGCAATGTCTTTTTTTCTGGTTCAGGATCCGATTTAGGATCCCATGTTGTGTTGGTTTATCCTGTCGCCTTAGCCTCGTGGAATCTTAGACAATTTTTAGTCTTTCTTTGTCTTTGATGATCTTTGATGATCTTGACACGTGAAGAGTATGGGAAAATTATTTTGTAAGATGTCCCTCAATTTGGGTTTTCTGATTGATGAGAAATCAATCAATTTGGGTTTTCTGATTGATGCATTTTTGGCAAGACGATTACAGAAGTGATGTGCCCTTCTTGGTGCATCATGTTAGAGGTACGTGAAATTGGTAAGTCATTAATGGTTAAGTCTGATCATTCTGTTAAGTTGTTATTTATCAGATTTCTCCACTGTAAAGTTAAAAAATTTTCTTTTTAAATTAATAAGTAGCTTGTGGGGAGAAACTTTAAGACTTTGCATTTACCTTATTTTTTAAATCAGAGTTTCATCCAGTAATTTTAGATTTCATTCTTGCTCACAGCAATTATTACTGTGGTATTTACCAAATGGTGATTTTCTATTTCCTTTTTTCTTTCTACCTTTGTTAAATGGAATTCTACTCTAAGGAAGAGCTGTCCTTTCCCCTCCATTTATTTACAGACAGTCCCTGACTTACAGTGGTTTAACTTATAATTTTTTGATTTTACGACAGTGTGAAAGCAATAGAAGTTGAGTAGAAACTGTACATCGAATTTTGAATTTTGATCTTTTCCTGAGCTAGTGATATGTAGTATGATACTGTCTTGTGATGCTGGGCAGTGGCAGTGAACCAGTCAGTCACACAGTCAGGGAGGTAAACAACCAGTACACTTAGAACATTCCGTACCCTTACAACCATTCTAGATTTTTACTTTCATCATAGTATTCAATAAAATACATGAGATATTCAGTAGTTTATTATAATGTAGGTTTTGTGTTAGATGACTTTGTCCAACTTTAGGCTAACGTAAGTGTTCTAAGCACATTTAAGATAGGCTTGGCTAAGCTATGATGTTCCATAAGTTAGGTGTATTAAATGCATTTTCAACTTATGGGTTTATCAGGACATAACCCCACCATATTTTGAAGATCTGTATTTATTTACTCAATTATTTTGTTTATAACAGTATGGACTCATGGATGTTTATTCTATCAGTTTTAATCCATTAGTGTCATTTATTATGCTGCTCAAATTGTCCCAAATTTGGCCATTGAAAGCTTGTAGGGAGCCTCTAAGATGGCCTCTGACAATACCTACCTCTTAGTATTCAGGCCCTTTCTTAATCTCTCCTTGAGTGTGGGCTGGATATAGTGACATTTCTAATGAATCGAAAAGGTGATGGGATGTCACTGCTGAGATTAGGGTTAAGTAAAAGACTGGCTTCTCTCTTGAGCAGACACTCTTGCTTTCTCATTCTCTTGTTCCCTTGCTCCTTCACTTCCTCACTGTGTTGGAAACCAGCTGCCATATTGTGAGCTGCCCTGTGGAGAGGCCCCTTTGCCAAGGAACTGAGACAGGCCTCCTAGCAATAGCTAGTGAAAAACAGGCCCTCAGCCCAACACCCCACATGAAACTGAATCCTGCCAACACCATAGTAATGAGCTTGGAAATTCATCCTTCCTTATTTAAGCCTTGGGATGATCCTGACTGACAGCTTGTCTGCAACCCCATTTAAAACCTTGAGCCAAGGGAATCTGTATTAGTTTGCTAGGACTACCATATGTACCACAGGCTGGATGCCTTAAACAGCAGAAATGTATTTTCTCACAGATCTGGAGGTCAGAAGTCCAAGATCAAGGTTCTGGCTGACTTGGTTTCCAGTGAGGGCTCTCTTCCTGGTGTGTAGATGGCCTCCTTCTCACTATATATTTACATGGTCTTTCCTTGGTGCACGTACATAGGGAGTGGGGCTGCATGGGGAGAACACTAGTTCTCTGGTGTGCCTTATAAGGACACTAGCCCTATTGGATCAAAGCCCAACATTATGACCTCATTTAACCATAATTACTTCCTTAGAGGCCCCATCTCCAAATACAGCCACACTCAGGGGTAGGGCTTCAAAATATGAATTTGGGGGGGAAATAAACAAGGACCAGGAAAGAGGCAACTTAGCAAGACAGAAAACTTACAGACAATAACTGCTTTACTGCAGCCAGACACCATGGAACAAAATGGGCCGTCATCCCCCTCAGCAAAGGTTAAGTGGGGAACCTAGACTTCCATGATTGTCTTGCTGGGATGATTTCAGAAAATACCAAGAGAAGCTGGGATTGTCATGGCCACCCAATAATAATGAGACCTTTCCTCCTTCATAGTGTTCGTGAAAGTCATGAACATGTAGGGAGCAGTTACAAGGCACTCTCCCCTCTTCCCCCCACCGCCCATGCCTCGTATTAGGGTTCTCCTGAGAAACTAGAGGGAGGTGGGAAGAAGAGATGAACCAGGAACACTAAGGGCAAGAGAAGATTGGTATCAGCTCAAGCATTTGCACTTGAGCTTTTGTTCTGTTCAGGCTCTCAATAGATTGGATGATACCCACCCACTTTGGGGAGGACCATCAGCTTTACTCAGTCCACCAATTCAAATGTTAACCTCTTCTGGAAACACTCTCACAGCACATCCAGAAATAATCTTTACAATCAAGGCATTCTATAGCCCAGTCAAACTGACATATAAAATTAATCATCATACCCTCCCAGCCAGGGTGATGGAATTTCACTCCCACTTGGCAGAATTGAGGTGGGGGTCTTCCTTTCTGTGCTGATGTGATGTCAGAGGAGCCTGCAAAACAGAAGATTTAAATAGGATCTGAGTCTCAATGCAGTAATCAAAATGTCCAGGGTACAACTGAAAATCACTCATTATACCAAGAACCAAGACTATCTTAACTTGAGAAAGACAAGGTAATCATCAGACACCAAACCAGAAATGACACAGAGATGGGCATTTTCTGACAAAGGTTTTAAAGCAGGCATGATAAAAACACTTTAATTAAAAAATTCTGAAAATGCTTGAAACAAAAAACTAGAAAGTCTCAGCAAAGAAATACAAAATATAAAGAGGAACCAAATGGAAATTTAAAAACTGAATATTACAATAAATGAAATAGTAAACTCACTAGAAGGATTCAGCAGCAGAGTGGAAATGATAGGGAAAGGATTGGTGAAAGTAAAGATAAAACAATAGAAATTAACCAGAGAAAAATAGATTGGAAAAAAAAAGTTAATAGAGGCTCAGGGACCTGTGGTAGTATAACAAATGATCTAATATTTATCTCATCTGCATCCCAGAGGGAGAGGAGAAAGAGGGTGGGGTTGAAAACATATTTGAATAAATAATGACTGAAAAAAAAATTTGGCAAAAGACATAAAACTACAGATTCAAGAAGCTGAGCTAACCCAAAATAGGATGCACCCCCAAAAATATCGCGCCAAGATACATCATAGTCAAAATTCTGAAAACTAAAGATGAAAAATCTTGAAAGCAGAAAGAAAAAAATAATAATTTACCTATAAGTAAAAAACAATTTGAATTACAGCAAGTTTCTTATCAGAAACCAAAGAGGCCAGAAGGAAGGGGCATCACATTTCCAAGTGATGAAAACAACTATAACTAAGAATTCTATATGCAGTGAAAATATTCTTCAGGAATAAAGTGTATAGATATCAAGACATTCTCAGATGAAGGAAAACTAGAAGCGTTTGTCACCAGTAGATCCACCCTATATTTTTAAAAAAGGGCTGAAGGAGGTTCTTGAACTGGAAAGGAAAAGAAGAAGAAGAATTTTTGAAACATCAGGAAAGGAGATAGAACAATAGAAAGAGTAAAAATATTAGCTAAATACAATGGAATTTTTTCTTTTCTTAAGTTTTCTAAATTACATTTGGTGATTGAAGCAAAAATTGTAACATTGTCTATGGATCTCAAAGCATGTACGGGAAATATTTAGGACAATTGTATTATAAATGACAGAGGGTAAAGGAACTGAAAGGATTGAAAGGTTTTTACACTTCACTCAAACTGGTGAAATCTTGACAGCAGAGGACTATGAAAAGTTATATGTGCATAATATAATACAACAACTAAATGTGTATACAAAGAGATACATTCAAAAGCACTATTGATAAAGCAAAATGGAATTCTAAAAGAAAAAAAGGTACAAGTAACCCAAAGGAAGGCAGAAGAAAACAGAGGAAAGAAACAAAATGCAACCAAAAACCCCACTGAAGTCCTAGCATATCAATAATTACATTACATGTAAATGTCTGAATATACCAACTAAAAGAGAAGAACAGAGTAGATAAAAAACAAGACCCTACGATATGCTCCCCACAAGAAACTCAGTTCAAAATTAATGGTATAGGTAGGCTGAAAGTAAAAAGATGGCAAAAGATATGCAATGCAAACATTAATCAGAAAAAAGCTGTAGTGGCTACATTAATGTCAGATAAAGTAGACTCTAGAGCAAAGAAAATTACTAGGGTCAGAGAGGGGCATTTCATAATACTAAAAGGGTCAGGCTATCAAGAAGACATAGCAATCCTAAATTTGTATGTACCAAACAACAGAGCTGCAAAATAAAGCAAAAATGGACAGAACTGAGAGGAGAAATTGACAAACCCATGATTATAGTTGGAGACTTCAATGCCCCTCTTTCAATAATTGACTGAACTACATGGAAAATCAGCAAGGTTATATAATAACTCAACAGTACCATAAATCAACAGTATGCAGCATGCACACACACACAGCACTTCACCCAACAACAGCAGAATACACATTCTTTTCAAGTTCCCGTGGGTAGTTTACCAAGATAGACCACTTACCATGATAGGGCCATAAAACAAACTTCAACATGTTTAAAATAATTGAAATCATACTGTGTGTGTTCTCACCACAAATGAACCAAGCTAAAAATCGGTAACAGAAAGATAACAGGAAAATCTCCAAACAGTTGGAAACAAGTTGCTAAATAATTTCTTGAGTCAAATAGAAACTCTCAAGGGAAATAAAAACAACACGTTGAACTAAATGAAAATGAAATTAAAACATACCAAGATGAGTGGGCTATAACTAAAGTAGTGCTAGAGAAAATTTTATAGCACCAAATTCTTACATTAGAAAAAAGGGAAAGTCTCAAGAAAATCATGTAAGCTCTCACTTTAGGATCCTATCCAGTGCAGAAGTAGGGAAATAATGAAATTGAAAGTAGAAAAACAATAGAGAAAGTAAGCAAAAGATGGTTCTTTGAAAAGATCAATAACATTGCCAAATGACGCAAATTGGCAATATCAGAAATGAAGTGGGATACCACTACAAATCTTGTAGATCTCAAAGGAGTAATAAGGAAATATAAATAATTTTACATACATAAATTTGACAACTAAAGTGAAATGGACTAATTCCTCAAAAATCATCCAATATGAAATATAAATTTTTATAGTTCTATAAATATTAACACACCATTGTAAAGCAATTATACCCCAGTAAAGATGTTTAAAATAAATAAATAAATATTAAAGAAATTGAGTTTTTAATTTAAAACCTCCCAAGAAGGGACTTCCCTGGCGGTCCAGTGGTTAAGATTCCATGCTTCCAATGTAAGGGGTGTGTATTCAATCCCTGGCTTGAACGGGAAATTGCAGTTAATTTTGGTCAATTTCAGCAATTGCTACCCATCCCCCAACTTCAGCTCTGAGACAGTCAGTTGTGCATTTGGACCAGGAGCAGCTTACATGCAGCTTGCTGACCCAAGGTGGGCAATAAGGACCCTGTCCTCCAAATATCAGGGACCTGTTTTCTGATTGTTGATTGCTGCTTCTGATAATGGAAGTACAGACACAGAACTGGGCAGTCATTGCTGCACCACCCCTCCCATTGTTGCAAGCCCCAAGCCCTACAGCTGAAACAACTTCTAGGAGATTTAAAGAGCTGGCACTTTTCTCTCCATCTTTATTTATCTTTTCTCCTTATTTTGGGAGACATTTAAGGACTAGGCCATTCAAAAGCAACCCATGTACAGATCACCATACATGTCTAAGGAAAAACACAGACTCAGACCTGATAAGACCTTAAGTTTATACCTCAGGCTTATCCCTGGGAGAGAGAGCATAAAACAATAAAAATACCAATAACAATAAAAATACCAACAAAAATACCAATAAAGTAAACAAAATGAAAGGAAACCCTTGAGAAATGGAACAATCTGATTTCCAGACTTACTACATTGTTAGATTCAAATATTAAATTTTCAGGGGAAAAATTATAAGATGTGCAAAGAAACAGGAAAAAAATTTTTTCCATGCAAAGAAAAAAAAATCAACAGAAACTGGTGAGAAAGGCCATATGGCAGACCCAATAGACAAAGAATTTAAAAAAACCTGTCTTAAAGATGCTCAAAAAACTAAAGGAATACACGGAGAAAGTCAAGATAATGATGTATGAACAAAATGGAACTATGAATAAAGAGAAAGTATAAGAACACACCAAAAAGAGATTCTAGAGCTGAAAAGTACAGTAACTTGAATGAAAAACTCACTAGATCCCAGAGTATCAAAATGCATTGTGGGAGTCCCAGAAGAAGAGAGAGACAGACAGGAGCAAAGGGATTATTTGAAGAAATAATGCCTAAAAACTTCCCAAATTTGAAGAAAGACATGAACATAAACACTCAAGAACCTTAATGAACTCCTAATAAGATGAATTCAAAAAAGGTCACACTGAGACACAGAAACTGTTGAAAGCAAAAGAAAATCTTGACAGCAGCAAGAGAGAAGTGATTCATCGCATAGAAGTGATCTTCAGTAAGATAATCTGCAGGTTTCTCACTTGAAACTTTGGAAGCCAGAGGTCAGTGGGCTGGTATATTCAAAGTGCCAAAAGAAAAACACCCAAAAGTGTCAATCAAGAATCCTAAATCTGCCCCAAACTGTCCTTAGAAGGGAGGGAGAAATTAAACCAAAAGCTAGCACAAGGAATAAATAATAAAGATTAGAACAGAGATGATGAATGAAATATAAATTAGAAAAATGATAGAGAAAATGAATGAAAACAAAACTGTTTTTTTTTTTTTTTTTAAAAAGGAAGCTACTGGGAAGATGGTGGAGCCAGAAACACCAGGAACCTGTCTACCCAACTAGGCAAAAATTGCACCAGCAGAATCATCTGATGTAACTTCTGGAGCTCTGGAGTCTGTTGAACACAGGTAACTTTTAGGGGAACCCTTGGATGGTAAACTTCTGTCAATAATCAGCACTTGGCACAGTAGCAGCTACCAATTCCCAACACACAATCTGTGTGACTGTGTTCCTGGAGCAACTTGCACCCAGCTTGTGAGAGTCAGGGTGGGCAACAAGTACCTTTTCTTTCAAATATCAGGGATCTGTTATATGATTGTTGATTGCTGCTTCAGATCACAGAGGTGCAGACAAATAGAGCTAGAGGGGAGCCATTGTTGTTGCACCTCCTCCCATTATTGCAAGCCCCTACCCCATCTGGCTCAAGTGTCTTTCAAGATATTTAAAGGCCAGCACTCTTCATCCCCCCTTCCTTTTTTGCTTTTCCTCTTTTGGGAGACAGACATTAAAGGCTAGACGATTAAAATACAACTGCATATATGGGTAAAACTAGAAAGTGATTACGCATGCCTAAGAAGAGTCTCAGAAAAGACATAAGCCCTTAACTTTACACCTTAGGCTGATTCTCAGGACAGAGACAGCCTATGGCAATCAAAAACAACAACAACAGCAAACCCTGGGGAAGGGGGAAGAATCTGATTTCCAGAGCTACCGCATTATTAGATTCAAATGTCCAGTATTCAACAAAAACATTACAAGGCATACAAAAAAACAGGAAAGTGTGGCCCATTCAAAGGAAAAAAATATATCAACAAAATATGTCCCTGAGAAGAGTTTATGGAAAGAGAGGAGGCAAGATGGTAGAGTAGAAGGATGTGAGCTCACCCCTTCTTATGGAAACACCAGAATCACAACTAACTGCTCAAAAACCACTGACCAAAAAAAAGCTGGAACCTACCAAAAAAGATAGGATACCCTAAATCCTAAATCCAAAGGCAGAGAAGAAGCCGCAAAGAAGAAGCCACAAAAGATGGTAAGACAGGTGCAATCACCATAAAATCAAATCCCATACACACTGGGTGGAAAATAGTTATACCACAGCAGTTCTCCTACAGGAGTGAAAGTTCAGAACGTCATGTCAGGCTTCTCAGCTTGGGGGCCTGGGAATGGGAGGAAGAGCCCCCAGAGAGTCTGATGTTGAAAGCCACTGGGGTTTGACCACAGGACTGGGGGAAAGAGAAACTCCACTCTTGGAGGGTGTACACAGGGTCTCATGTGCACCAGGACCCAGGGAAAAAAGCGGTGACCTCATAAGCGACTGGGCCAGACTTAGCTGCTATTGTTGGAGGGTACCCTGCAAGGTAGGAGGCAACTGTGACTCACTGTGGGGAAAGGGACACTGGTGGTGGTGGCTGTGGCAAGTGCTCATTGGCGTGGGCCCTCTAGGAGGGTGCCATGTTCTCACCAAGACCTGGCACCATGCAACAGCCTGAAGGCTCCAGTGCTGGGACACCTCAGGCCAAACAACCAACAGGACTGAAACATAGCCCCATGCATCAGCAGACAGGCTGCTTAGTGTCTTCCTTAATAAACAGCCACCCAATAATGCACACACACTCAGACACAACCCTGCCCACCAGAGGAACCAGACCCAGCTCCACCCACCAGTGGGCAGGTACCAGTCCCTCCCACCAGACAGCCTCAGGTGGCAGACAGCAGAGGCAAGAGAACTACAACCCTACAGCCTGTGGAACAGGAACTGCAATCACAGATAGTTAGAAAAAATGAGATGGCAGAGGAATATGTCCTAGATAAAGGAACAAGATAAAACCCCAGAAGAACAACTAAGCGAAGTGGAGATAGGCAACTTACCTGAAAAAAATTCAGAGTAATGATAGTAAAGATGATCCAAGATCTCAGAAAAAGAATGAAGGCACAGATCAAGAAGACATAAGAAATGTTTAACAAAGACCTAGAAGAACTAAAGAACAAACAAACAGAGATGAACAATACAATAACTGAAATGAATAATACACTAGAAGGAATCAATAGCAGAATAACAGAGGCAGAAGAACAGATAAGTGACCTGGAAAGCAGCATGGTGGAAATCACTGCCACAGAACAGAATAAAGAGAAAAGAATGAAAAGAAATGAGAACAGTCTAAGAGACCTCTGGGAAAACATGAAATGCACCAACATTTGCATTACAGGGGTCCCAGAAGGAGAAGAGAGAGAGAAACGGCCTGAGAAAATATTTGAACAGATAATAGCTGAAAACTTCCCTAACATGGGAAGGGAAACAGTCACCCAAGTCCAGGAAGTGCAGAGAGTCCCAGGCAGGAGAAACCCAAGGAGGAACACACTGAGACAGATAGTAATCAAACTGACAAAAATTAAAGACAAAGAAAAAATATCAAAAGCAACAAGGGAAAAGCAACAAACAATATACAAGGGAACTCCCAAAAGGTTGTCAGGTGATTTCTCAGCAGAAACTCTGCAGGCCGGAAGGGAGTGGCACAATATACTTAAAGTGATGAAAGGGAAGAACCTACAACCAAGAATACTCTACCCAGCAGGGCTGTCATTCAGGTTCAACATAGAAATCAAAAGCTTTACAGACAAGCAAAAGCTAAGAGAATTCAGCACCACCATCCAGCTTTGCAACAAGTGCTAAAGGAACTTCTCTAGGTGGAAAAGAAAAGGCCACAACTAGAAACAAGAAAATTATGAATGAAAAGCTCACTGGTAAAGGCAAACATACAGTAAAGGTAGGAAATCATCTGCACACAAATATGATATCAAAATCAGCAATTGTGAGAAGAGGAGAGCACAAATGCAGGATATCGGAAATGCATTTGAAATTATAGACAATCTATATTGTCTTTATTGTATTAAAACAATCTATATTGCTGTTTATATACAGACGTCTATATCAAAACCTCATGGGAACAGCAAACGGAAAATCTACAATAGATACACACAAAAACGCAAAAGCAATCCAAACACAACACTAAAGTAAGTCATCGAATCACAAGAGAAGAGAATGAAAGAGGAAGGGAAGAAAAAACACAAAAACAAATCCAAAACAATTAACAAAATGGCAATAAGAACATACATATGATAATTACCTTAAATGTAAATGGATTAAATGCTCCAACCAAAAGACAAAGACTGGCTGAATGGATACAAAACAAGACCTGTATATATGCTGTTTACAAGAGACCCACTTTAGATCCAGGGAAACATACAGACTGAAAGTGAGGGGGTGGAAAAATGTATTCCATGACAATGGAAGTCAAAAGAAAGCTGGAGTGGCAATACTCATGTTAGACAAAATAGGCTTTAAAATAAAGAGTGTTGCAAGAGACCAAAAGGACACTACATAATGATCAAGAGATCAATCCAAGAAGAAGATATAACAATTGTAGATATATATGCATCCAACATAGGAGCACCTCAATTTATAAGGCAATTACTAACAACCATAAAAGGAGAAATCAGCAGTAACACAAAAACAGTGGAGGACTCTAACACCCTATTTTCATCAATGGACAGATGATCCAGACAAAATCAGTAAGGAAACGCAGGCCTTAAATGACACATTAGACCAGATGGACTAAATTGATATTTATAGAGCGTTCCATCCAAAACAGCAGAATACACATTCTTCTCAGGTGCACATGGAATATTCTCCAGGATTGATCACATGCTGGGCCACAAAGTGAGCCTCGGTAAATTTTACTGATTATCGACCCAGGGATTTTTGCAGAAAGTAATGCCTTTAGCTGGTGATTTTTATTTTGGATGGCCCAAAATTAATTCTTTTATTTCACTAACACTTTGTGGGTTATTGCCTTCAATAGAGACAGTTGACATACCTGTAAAATCTTCTAATTTTCATGAAATGTTGTTTTCAATTCACTATTCTGTAGAAGCAAAGGTGCATTCTCTGGCACCCTGAGTTTCATTTTCACTTTTTGTATCAGAATCAGTCACTATTTTTAAAAATCTTTTTATTGGTCTAATATTCACATCATCTGAATCACAACCGTATTCTGAAAAACTGTCATCTTCTGAGACACTAGAACATGTGTCAATCAGACAATCAGAGAGTATGTGCATAAAACTGACTGAAAAATTCTTCTTCACTCAAAATTTTGCGATGCGTCATTTTGGAAGATTTTATGTATATAATATATACAAGGTTGGAACAAAAACTTAATGGAGCAAAATGTGAATGATAATGACAATTGTAAGTTGTATAAAGAACCTTGACCAATTTATGCTCTAACGAATTGTACAGTGATGTTAATTGTAGCACTCTCTAAGAACATATTGACACATCTCTGGTCAATAACATCCGGGTAACAAAAGATGTATTAATACGTCTCTGGTCAATAATGTGTTAATAAAATTGAAGTCATAACAATCATCTTTAATGACAATAATGCTGTGAGATTAGAAATCAACTACAAGAAAGAAAAAAGTGTACAGAACACAAACACGTTGGACGTTAAACAATAAGCTTCTAAACAACCAATGGATCACTGAAGAAATCAAAGAGGAAATCATAAAATACCTAGAGACAAATGAAAATGAAATCACGACAATCCAAAACCTATCGGACACAGCAAAAGCAGTTCTAAGAGGGAAGTTTATAGCAATAGAGACTTACCTTGGGAAACAAGGAAAATCTCAAATAACAACCTAACCTTACACCTGTATCAACTAGAGAAAGAAGAACAAAACCCAAAGTTAGTAGAAAGAAACAAATCATAAAGATCAAAGCAGAAATAGATGAAATAGAGATGAAGAAACTAATAGAAAAGATGAATGAAAGTAAAAACTGGTTCTTTGAAAAGATAAATAAAATTGATAAACCTTTAGGGCTTCCCTGGTGGCACAGTGGTTGAGAGTCCGCCTGCTGATGCAGGGGACACGGGTTCGTGCCCTGGTCTGGGAAGATCCCACATGCCGCGGAGCGGCTGGGCCCGTGAGTCATGGCCACTGAGCCTGCGCGTCCAGAGCCTGTGCTCTGCAATGGGAGAGGCCACAACAGTGAGAGGCCCACATACCGAAAAAAAAGAAAAAAAAAATTGATAAACCTTTAGCCAGACTCATCAAGAAGAAGAGGGAGGGGGCTCAAATCAATAAAATCAAAAATGAAAACGGGGACGTTACAATGGACACCACAGACATACAAAGGATCATAAGAGACTAGTACAAGCAACTATATGCCAATAAAATTGACAACCTAAAAGACATGGACAGATTTTTAGAAAGGTACAACCTCCCCAAACTGAACCAGGAAGAAACAAAATATGAACAGACCAATCACAAGTACTGTAATTGAAACTGTGATTTTAAAACTCCCAACAAACAAAAGCCCAGGACCAGATGGCTTCACAGGCAAATTCTATCAAACATTTAGAGAAGAGCTAACACCTATCCTTCTCAAACTCTTCCTAAAAATTGCAGAGGGAGAAACACTGCCCAACTCATTCTACGAGGCCACCATCACCTTGATACCAAAACCAGACAAAGATATCACACAAAAAAATTACAGGCCAATATCACTGATGATCATGGACACAAAAATCCTCAGCAAAATACTAGCAAATGGAATCCAACAACACATTAAAAGGATCATACACCATGATCAAGTGGGATGTATCCAAGGGATGCAAGGATTCTTCAATATATGCAAATCAATCAATGTGATACGCCATCTTAATAAACTGAAGAATAAAACCATAGAATCATCTCAATAGATGCAGAAAAAGCTTTTGAGAAAATTAAACATCAATTTATGATAAAAACTCTCCAGAAAGTGGGCACAGAGGGAACCTCCCTCAACATAATGAAGGCAATATATGACAAACCCACAGCAAACATTATTCTTAATGGTGAAAACCTGAAAGAATTTCCTCTAATATCAGGAACAAGACAAGGGTGCCCACTCTCACCACTATTATTCAACATAGTTTTGGAAGTCCTAGCCATGACAATCAGAGAAGAAAAAGAAATAAAAGGAATCCAATTGGGGAAAGAAGAAGGAAAACTCACTGTCTGCAGATGACATGATACTATACATGGAAAATCCTAAAGATGCCACTAGAAAACTACTAGAGCTATCAATGAATTTAGCAAAGTTGCAGGATACAAAATTAATACACAGATATCTCTTGCATTCCTATACAATAACAGTGGAAGATTAGAAAGAGAAATTAAGGAAACAATCCCATTTACCATTGCTACAAAAAGAATAAAATACCTAGGAATAAACCTACCTAAGAAGGCAAAAGACATGCATGCAGAAAACTATAAGACACTGATGAAAGAAATTAAAGATGACACAAACAGATGGAGAGATATACCATGTTCTTGGATTGGAAGAATCAACATTGTTAAAATGACTATACTACCCAAAGCAATCTACAGATTCAATGCAATCCCTATCAAACTACCACTGGCATTTTTCACAGCACTAGAACAAAAAATTTCGCAATTTGTATGGAAACACAAAAAAAAAATTCCCTTTTTGTAACTCGTAAAGGTAAAATAATATTTGCTTTGTGCCAAGTTTTCTCAAAAGGAAAAGGACTATATACCATGACCAAATCGGATTTATCCCCGGAATTTAAGGATGGTTCAACATAGGAAAACCAATCGTTGTAATACATTACATTAACAGTAGAAAGGGAAAAGAACCACAAGATTATCTCAATGGTTGCATAAAAGCATTTTACACAATTTAACAGCTTTTTATGATTAAAAAAACACACAACAAACTATGAATAGGAGGAATACCTCAACATAATAAAAGCTGTATATGAAAACCCCTCAGTGAACATCTTTCGCTCAAAGGTGAAAGTCTGAAAGCTTTTCCTCTAAGATCAGGAACAAGACAAAAAGGTCCACTTTCACCATATCTATTTAACAGAGTCTTGGGAATTCTAACCAGAGCGGTTAGGCAAGAAAAGGAAATGAAAGGCATCCAAATTGGAAAGGAAGAAGTAAAATGATCTCTGTACACACATGATATGATCTTATAGGTAGAAAACTCTAAAGATTCCACACACATACACAAATTGTTAGAACTTATAAACAATTTCAGTAGAGTCACAGGATACAAAATCAACACAAAAAGTCAGTTGCACTTCTACACACTAACAGTGAACCAAAAGGAAATTAAGAAAACAATTCCATTTACATTAGCATCAAAAAGAATAAAATACTTAGTAATACTTAGGAAGCAAGGAGGTGAAGGACATGTACAATGAAAACTACAAAACACTGCTAAAAGAAATTAAAGAATGCATGAGCAAATGGAAAGACATTCCATGTTCTCATTGGAAATCTTAATATTGTTAAGATTATCAGTATTACCAAAGAAATCTACCATTTCAATGAAGTCGTTATCAAAATCCCAGTGACAGTTTTTGCACAAATGGAAAAACCCATTCTGAAATACATATAGAATCTCAAGGGACACTGAATATCCAAAACTATCTTGAAAAAGAACAAAGCTAGAGGACTTGCCATCCTGATTTCACAGCTTAGTATTAAGCCATAGTAGTCAAAACAGTGTAATACTGGCAAAAGGCCTACATATATAGACTACCCGAAAAGAATAGAGAGCCCGGAAGTAACCCTCACATAAATAGTCAAATGATTTTCTACAAGGGGACAAAGAGTATTCAATGGGGAAAGGACAGGCTTTTCATGAAATGGTGCTAAGAAAACTGGACATCCACATGCAAACATGATGTTAGACCCTCACACCATATACAAAAATAAGCTCATGTATGAGCTCGGGCTGCTGTAACAAAATTCTACAGACTGGGTAGCTAAACAATGTAAATTTAATTTTCTCACACTTCTGGAGCCTGGGAAGTCCAAGATTAAGGTGCCAGTAGAGTTGGTGTCTGGTGAAGGCCTTCCTCCTGCATTGCAGATGACTGTCTTTTGCTGTGTGCTCATCTGGCCTTTCCTCAGTACATATGGAGAGAGGGTGGAGGGGGCACTCTGATTTCTTTTCCTCTTCTTATAAGGTCATTAATCCTGTAGGATTAGGAACCCACCCTTATGACCTCATTTAACCTTAATTACCTCTTAAAGATCCGTCTCCAAATACGCTCACATTGGGGGTTAGGGCTTAAATATGAATTTGGGGGGAACACAATTCAATCTATAGCAATTCAAAATGGATCCATGACCTAAATATAAGACCTAAAACTATACAACTCTTAGAATATAGGGCAAAAGCTTCATGACATTGGATCTGGCCTTGATTTATTGGATATGACACCAAAAAATCGCAGACAACAACAACAAAAAAATAAAAATAGACCAATTGGATTTCATGAAAATTTTAAAAATTTATGCATCAAAAGACATCAACAAAGTAAAAAGGAAACTCACAAAATGGGAGAAAATATTTGAAAATCAAATATTAATCAGAGATTAATATGAATATATATAGAACTCCTGAAACTAAACAAGAGAACAAACAACCTGATTAAAAAGTGGGCAAAGGACTTGAATAGGCTTTTCTCTAAGGAAGATACACAAATGGCTGATAAGCACATGAAAAGATGTTCAACATCACTAGTTATTCAGCAAATGCAAACTGAAACTGTAGTGAGATACCACCTCACACCCATTAGAATGACTGCTATCAAAAAAATGGTAAATAACAAGTGTCAGTGAGGATGAGGAAAAATGGGAACTGTGCACTGGTGGTGAGAATTGAACGTAAAATGGTACAACCACTGGGGAAAAGAGAATGGTGGTTCCTCAAAGAATTAAACATAGACTTACCATTTAGTCCAGCAATTCCACTTTCCTCAAAATAATTGAAAGAGGGTCTGGAAGAAATATTTGTACACGCATGTTTATAGCAACGTTACTCACAAAACTCAAGAGGTCGAAACCAGCTAGGTGTCCAGTGATGTATGAATGGATAAGCAAAATGTGGTATATGCATTCAAGGCAATAGTAGTCAACCTTAAAAAGGAAGAAAATTCTGACATATACTACAAAATGGATGCAACTTGAGGACATTATGCTAAGTGAAATAAGCCAATCACAGAAAGCCAAATAATGTATGGTTCTACTTATATGAAGTACTTAGAGTAGACAAAATCATAGAGACAGAAAGTAGAAGGGTGGTTGCCAGTAGCTAGGGGGAGGGTGGAATGGGGAGTTATTGTTTAATTAGGACAGAATTGCAGTCTTGCAAGATGAAAAGAGTTCTGGAGACGGGTCATGGTGATGGTAGCGCAACAATATGAACGTACTTAACACCACTGAACTGTGCACTTAAAAATAGTTAATATGGTAAATTTTATGTTATGTGTATTTCATCACAGTAAAAAAACAAAAAAAAAAGACAATTGAGCCCATGATCACAGCAAACTTAATCTTTCATCCTGACAGTTTTGACAGCCTTGTAAGTAATGGGCTCAAAAATCAAATTCAACACCTGTACTAGAGTCTAAATACATTTGTATCCCAAAGTGCTATGGCCCTAGATTAAGTGGCAACATGAAGTAACTCTACTAAATTTCAGCCTAGGTTTGTACTGCTGGGTGGTCTGGGGGGGGACCTCAAACCTTGAATTTGGTGGAGATAATTCTAAACTGATAATACTTCCAGGTGCTTAACAGAAGCAAATGCAGATCCTCTGTGGAGGACAGTGTTGTCATCTAAGGCCTCAAGTTAGTTAATTTTTTAAGCATGATAACTGGTACCATGGTGAGAAGTAGCAAAACCAAAAGATAATCAAAACAGACTCTAAGCACTGGAATTATAAAAAATGAATTATCAGGAGCAGAGGTCCAGAAGGAAGTAGAAATCTCTCTATTGCTTAAGGCTTGGCCTTTTGGAAGAAATATTATTTTTCAAAATTATAAGATCCTTGTTTACCAGTGTTTTTATTCCTCCTCCTTAAAAATATGCAGAGTTTATAAAAATTGATAAGGAGAAGGTCCAGTGGAAAAAGCAGGTGAAGGGTATGAATAACAATGTACATTGGAGGAAATCCAATGACTAAAGACAGTTTGAAAAGATTCCCAGCCTCACTGGTGATCACGGAAAATGAAATGGAAAACAGCAAAGCGATATTCTTTTTCATTTAGCCAATAACCATAATACTTCAGAGCAGGGCCTCAGATGCTCCTGATGGGAGTATGGATTGCTCCATTCTTTGGGAAGAAAAGCCTGGAAATAGATATTAAGATGAAAAATACATCTGTTCTTTGAAATTTCATTTTGGGGGATATATCTTGTGGAAATAAAGCATACACAAACACACAAACAAACACAGATATTTTCCACAGGTAGGTTTCTAGGGGCATAAATACATACACAATTAATTAACAACTGAAAGCTACTTGAATGCCAATCAATAGAATGTTTGACTAAACTATAGTACCTCTTTACTATGGATTATTTATTATGCAGTTATTAAAAAGATGAATTATATTTGTTATGGTAACCTGTGATCAGCGATCTTTGATATTACTATTTTAATTGTTTTGCAGTGCCACAAACCACTCCCATATAAGACAGTGAACTTAATCAATAAATGTTGTGTGTGTTCTGACTGCTCGACTTATCAGCTGTTCCGTCATCTCCGTCCCTCTCCTCAGGCCTCTCTATTCCCTTAGGCAAAACAATATTGAAATTGGCCAATTAATAACCTGCAATGGCCTCTAAGTGTTCAAGTGAAAGAAAGAGTTGCATGTCTCTCACTTTAAGCCAAAAGCTAGAAATGATTACGCTTAGTGAGGAAGGCATGTCAAAATCCAAGATAGGCTGAAAGCAAATGGTTGCACCAAACAGTTAGCCAAGTTGTGAATGCATAGAGTACTTTCTTTTCTCTTCTTTTTAAAAATAATTGTTTAATATGCAACTAATATGTGATTACTACAGAAAAATTAGAAAATAAGTAAAACAAATCATCTAATTCTTTTGCATGAAAATAATATTAACCTTTTTAATATCTTTCCAGATTTTTTCTCTATAAACCTATGTACTTTTTAAAGCAGCTTATTGAGAGACATTTCTCACATCATGCAATTAATCCATTAATGTGTACAATTCAGTGGTTTTTTAGTATATTCACAAGATTATGAAAATCACCACAACCAATTTTAGAACATTTTCATGACTCCAAAAAAGAAACCCCAATTAGTGAGTACCCCTCCATTTGCTCATAACCACCACCCTCAGTCCTGGACAGCCACTAATCTACTTTCCCTCTCTCTCTGTTTACCTGTTCTGGCCATTTCATATAAATGGAATTGTACAATATATGGTCTTTTGTGACTGGATTAATTCATTTAGCATGTTTTCAAGCTTCATCCATGTCGTAGCATGTGTCATACTTTTTTTAAATTGCCAAATAATATTCCATTTTGTGGATATGCCACAACTGTATACTTTTAATAAAAACTATCATACAAAATGACTACTAGTAGATGTAAGATTTCTTTTAGAGGTGATGAAAACGTTCTAAATTGGTTGATGTCATGGTTATTCAATTCTAAATGTACTGAAAACCATTGAATTGTACACTTTAAATACGTGAATTGCATGATATATGAATTATATCTCAATAAATCTGTTATTAAAAAGTATACCATATTTGCTCCTTAGAAACCACTTTTTAATGATGTTATTAACATTCTCCCACATAACTAAGTAGGTTTCAAAATATAGTTTTTAATGGCCATATAATAATTTCTATTTTACTTAACAAATCCCCTAGTTTTATTTTTTTTAATTAATTAATTAATTATTTTTCATGTTTTATCATTTTATTAGGAAGAATTCCAAATGGGTTATGGAGAAAACTTATTCATTGAGTTTGATGACTTTTCCAAAAACCCTTAATGGAGACATGTTCACCAATAAACAATAAAACACGCAGCAGAGCTATCATATACTGAGCAAAGAGTCCGGCAGATACCCAAAGCAACATGCAACATCAGAAAGATCCAACGTAAAGGAAGACAACCTGCTGAGTACTAAAAATCATCTCAATATGAACTCTTTGCAACTAGCACGGAATTAATTAGCTATCAAATCCAAACCACACCAAGGTAAGCTTGGCTGATGGAAGCCAGGGGTCAATAATGGGGGGGAAATATAAATTCCTCAGTGCAAAAGATCTGGACAGTGTTTTGGAGCATTTCCCTGGCTGGTACAAGCAGTATTAAAAAATCTTTTTGGCAAGGGAGAAAAATAAATATACATGGAATGCTACATTTTTTAAATCAGCAGACTGTCCCAGGAATGATAAAGGTATCAATAAAATAGCAAGGGGACAACTTTAAAACATTATTTACTGTGGGTTCAGAAACACATTCAAAATGGATTGATTTAAAGGTGTCACATTAGCTATGTCCAGTCGTTTAGGCCTAAGGGAAGTAAAATTAAAAGAGGACACCATTTTCCCCCCAAGTTAAGGAGAATCTCTTTAAAACCAAGCATATTGCTAAATGGCAACATTATACTTGGTAAACAATAGCTGGCAACAAAATACGTTTAAATGCTGTAATATTCTGCCCAAACCAGTCCCAGATACTGTTTAATAACCAAGATGCAAACTAATTTTGTTGTAACAAGCCTAGACCAGTTCTATCAAACGTGTCCTTGGTTAGATATCTAGTTTCATTTAACGTTTTGAAAGCTCATTTGACAGTCAAGTCCCTCATGCAGACCGGTTCCTTGTGTAGCACAAGCGGCTTGAACATACCATGTTCTGTTACGAAGAGACTGAAGACCTAATTTATCCGTCATTTCCCTAATGGCCGTAGCATTTGGCAAATCCTGTTTGTTTGCAAAAAGCAGCAACGCTGCATCTCGCAACTCATCTTTCTGAAGCATTTTCTGCAGCTCTTCTGCTCCTTTCTGAATTCTTTCACGATCATTGCTATCTACCACAAAAATAAGACCCTGGGTATTTTGGAAGTAATGCCTCCAGAGAGGCCTAATTTTATTTATATTGACCATCAACATCCCATACTGTGAAACAAACGTTCTCATATTCTACTGTTTCCACATTAAAACCAGTGGTAGGAATGGTGGTGACTATCTCTCCTAACTTCAGTTTATACAGAATGGTCGTCCTGCCAGCAGCATCCAATCCAACCATCAAAATACACATCTGCTTCCTGCCGAAGAGATGCGAGAAGAGGGAGAAGAAGGTGAGGCCCATGGTGGTAGTGGCACTTGCAATGGGCAGGAGCAGAAGGGGTTTAGGGCGTCCCTGGGCCTTCTTTCATGCTCCTGGCAAACTCAGGGAGAAAAGAGGAGATGAGGTTGGCAGGGACAGCTCACTAACCACTGTGCAGGCTGGAGCTGCCCTCCGGGACAGGAATTAGCGGGTGATGACCTGCTCGACGACTGGCGGGGCAGCTCTGGCTCTGGTGCTAAATCTTTAGCTGTGCCATGTCACGTGGCAGCCGCGGCGACTCCGGCATCAGCCCGGCCCCTCCAACGTGGAAAGAATCGCGTCACCGCCACCACCTCCCCCTCCCCTAGTTTTAAAAAGTTAGATTGTTTCCAGTGATTTTGCAATTATACAAAATACCTTGATGAACCTCTTGGTACATAAATCTATTTGCCCGTATCTGATCATTTCATGAAAAAAGCTTTTGAACTCTTTTTCTGGCACTACAGTTATGTTTCTGTTGCTAAAAATTCTTTCAGCTTTATTGCCATACATGGTAGTTTTCTCTCTGAACTCTAAATTTCTGTTTGAGCCTTATAATGATTTTATTAAAGATTCCTTTTATCCTTAAAAAATATTTAATAGGTTTAGTATCGGAAGCGAACAAGTAAAGCTTCCTAGGCTAAGACTCAGTTTCTTTACAGTTTTTTCATGTAGTTGATTTCTAATATTATAGCGTTGTGGTCGGGAAAAGATGATTGATATGACTTCAATTTTCTTAAATTTACCGAAGCTCACTTTGTGGCCCAGCTTGTGATCAATCCTGGAGAATATTCCATGTGCACCTGAGAAGAACATGTATTCTGCTGTTTTTGGATGGAACGCTCTATAAATATCAATTTAGTCCATCTGGTCTAATGTGTCATTTAAGGCTTGTGTTTCCTTATTGATTTTCTGCCTGGATCATCTGTCCATTGACGAAAGTAGGGTGTTAGAGCCCTCCACTATTATATATATTGTTACTGTTGATTTCTCCTTTTATGATTATTAGTATTTGCCTTATAAATTGAGGTGCTCCTATGTTGGGTGCATATATATTTCCAATTGTTATATCTTCCTGGATTGATTTCTTGATCATTATGTAGTGTCCTTTTCGTCTCTTGTAACAGTCTTTATTTTAAAGTCTATTTTGTCTGATATGAGAATTGCTACTCCAGGTTTATTTTGTTTTGGTTTTTGTTTTTTGCGGTACGCGGGCCTCTCACTGTTGTGGCCTCTCCCGTTGCGGAGCACAGGCTCTGGACGCACAGGCTCAGCGGCCATGGCTCATGGGCCCAGCCGCTCTGCGGCATGTGGGATCTTCCCGGACCAGGGCATGAACCCGTGTCCCCTGCATCAGCAGACGGACTCTCAACCACTGCGCCACCAGGGAAGCCCTACTCCAGGTTTATTTTGATTTCCATTGGCATGGAATACATTTTTCCACCCCCTCACTTTCAGTCTGTATGTGTCCCTTGATCTAAAGCAGGTCTCTTATAAACAGCATATGTACGGGTCTTGTTTTTGTATCCATTCAGCCAGTCTATGTCTTTTGGTTGAGAGCATTTAATCCATTTACGTTTAAGGTAATTATCGATATGTATGTTCTTCTTGTCATTTTGTTAATTGTTTTGGATTTGTTTTTTTTCTTCCCTTCCTCTTTCATTCTCTTCTCTTGTGATTCGATGACTTACTTTAGTGTTGTGTTTGGATTGCTTTTTCCTTTTTGTGTGTATCTATTGTAGATTTTCAGTTTGCTGTTCCCATGAGGTTTTGATATAGACGTCTGTATATAAACAATATAGATTGTTTTAAGTTGCTAGTCTTTTCATTTCAAATGCATTTCCGATATCCTGCATTTGTGTTCTCCTCTTCCCACAGTTGCTGATTTTGATATCATATTTGTGTGCAGATGATTTCCTACCTTTACTGTATGTTTGCCTTTACCAGTGAGCTTTTCATTCATAATTTTCTTGTTTCTAGTTGTGGCCTTTTCTTTTCCACCTAGAGAAGTTCCTTTAGCACTTGTTGCAAAGCTGGATGGTGGTGCTGAATTCTCTTAGCTTTTGCTTGTCTGTAAAGCTTTTGATTTCTATGTTGAACCTGAATGACAGCCCTGCTGGGTAGAGTATTCTTGGTTGTAGGTTCTTCCCTTTCATCACTTTAAGTATATTGTGCCACTCCCTTCCGGCCTGCAGAGTTTCTGCTGAGAAATCACCTGACAACCTTTTGGGAGTTCCCTTGTATATTGTTTGTTGCTTTTCCCTTGTTGCTTTTGATATTTTTTCTTTGTCTTTAATTTTTGTCAGTTTGATTACTATCTGTCTCAGTGTGTTCCTCCTTGGGTTTCTCCTGCCTGGGACTCTCTGCACTTCCTGGACTTGGGTGACTGTTTCCCTTCCCATGTTAGGGAAGTTTTCAGCTATTATCTGTTCAAATATTTTCTCAGGCTGTTTCTCTCTCTCTTCTCCTTCTGGGACCCCTGTAATGCAAATGTTGGTGCATTTCATGTTTTCCCAGAGGTCTCCTAGACTGTTCTCATTTCTTTTCATTCTTTTCTCTTTATTCTGTTCTGTGGCAGTGATTTCCACCATGCTGCTTTCCAGGTCACTTATCTGTTCTTCTGCCTCTGTTATTCTGCTATTGATTCCCTCTAGTGTATTATTCATTTCAGTTATTGTATTGTTCATCTCTGTTTGTTTGTTCTTTAGTTCTTCTAGGTCTTTGTTAAACATTTTTTATGTCTACTCGATCTGTGCCTCCATTCTTTTTCTGAGATCTTGGATCATCTTCACTATCATTACTCTTTTTTTCAGATAAATTGCCTATCTCCACTTCACTTAGTTGTTCTTTTGGGGTTTTATCTTGTTCCTTTATCTGGGACATATTCCTCTGTCATCTCATTTTGTCTCATTTTTGTGATTGCAGATTTGTTCCGCAGGCTGCAGTGTTTTAGTTCTTCAAGCTTCTGCTGTCTGCCCCCTGGTGGATGAGGCTGTCTAAGAGGCTTATGCAGGCTTCCTGGTGGGAGGGACTGGTAGCTTCCCACTGGTGGGTGGAGCTGGGTCTGGTCCCTCTGGTGGGCAGGGTCATGTCTGGGTGTGTGTTCATTATCCGGCAGCTGTGTACTCAAGAAGACTTTAGGCAGCCTGTCTGCTGAGGCGTGGGGCTGTGTTCCCACCCTGTTGGTTGTTTGGCTTGAGGCATCCCAGCACTGGAGGCTTCAGGCTGTTGCGGGGGAGCCAGGTCTTGGTGAGAAAATGGCAGCCTCCAAGAGGGCTCACCCCAATGAGTACTCCCCAGAACTACTGCTGCTAGTGGCCTTGTCCCCACAGTGAGCCACAGCCACCCCCCCCCACCACCTCTGCAGGAGACCCTCCAATACTAGCAAGTAGATCTGGCCCAGTCTCTTACGATGTCACTGCTGTTTTCCCTGGATCCTGGCACACGTGAGACCCTGTGTGCACACTCCAAGAGTGGAGTTTCTGTTCCCCCCAGTTCTGTGGAATTCCTGCACTCAAACCCCACTCATCTTCAAAGCCAGACTCTCTGGGGGCTCCTCCTCCCATTGCCAGACCCCCAGGCTGGCGAGCCTGAAGTGGTGCTCAGAACTTTCACTCCTATAGGAGAACTTCTGTGGTATAATTATTTTCCTGTTTGTGGGCTGCCCACCTAGGGTGTATGGGATTTCATTTTATTGCAGTCTTGCTCCTCCTACTATTTAGTGGCTTCTTCTTCTTTTTTTTTTTTTGTGGTACGCGGGCCTCTCACTGTTGCGGCCTCTCCCGTTGCAGAGCACAGGCTCTGGACGCGCAGGCTCAGTGGCCATGGCTCACAGGCCCAGCCACTCCGCGGCATGTGGGATCTTCCCGGACCGGGGCACGAACCTGTGTCCCCCGCATCGGCAGGCGGACTCTCAACCACTGCGCCACCAGGGAAGACCTGGCTTCTTCTTTCTTTAAAAAATTTTTTATTTATTTGTTTATTTGGCTGTACTGGGTGTTAATTGAGGCACATGGGATCTTCGTTTCTGTGTGCGGGATCTTTAGTTGCAGCATGTGGGATCTTTTAGTTGTGGCATGCAGGATCTAGTTCCCTGACCAGGGATCAAACCTGAGCCCCCTTCATTGGGAGCACAGAGTCTTTTTTTTTTTAACATCTTTATTGGAGTATAATTGCTCTACAATGGTGTGTTAGTTTCTGCTTTATAACGAAGTGAATCAGCTATACATATACATATATCCCCATATCTCCTCCCTCTTGCATCTCCCTCCCACCCTCCCTATCCCACCCCTCTAGGTGGTCACAAAGCACCGAGCCGATCTCCCTGTGCTATGCAGCTGCTTCCCACTAGCTAGCTATTTTACGTTTGGTAGTGTATATATGTCCATGCCACTCTCTCAGTTCGTCCCAGCTTACCCTTCCCCTGCCTCATGTCCTCAACTGCTGGACCACCAGGGAAGTCCCTGTGACTCCTTTGTTTTTGGATGTAGGGTATCTTTTCTGGTAGGCTGCAGTGTTTTTGTTTGTTTTTTGTTTTGCTGATTGTTGTTCAGCAGTCAGTTGGGATTTTGATGTTTCCATAAGAAGTGAGCTCATGTCCTTCTACTCCGCCATCTTGTCTCCTCCTCCTCCAAGAGATACTTTCTTGAAGGAAATTAAAAGTGCTACTCCAGTGAACATGTGAACAAAACAGCCTTATTGCTGATATGGAGATGGTTTTAGTGGTCTGGATAGAAGATCAGATCACAACATTTGCCACAACATTTCCTTAAGCCAACTAAACCCGAGCAAGGTCCTAACTCTCTTAAATTCTGTGAAGGCTGAGAGAGGCGAGGAAGCTGCAGAAGAAAATGTTGAAACTAGCAGAGGTTGGTTCATGAGATTTAAGAGAATAAGTCATCTTCATAACTTCAAAGAGCAAGGCACGGCAGCAAGTGCTGATGCGGAAGCTGCCGCATCTCATCCGGGAGACCTAGCTCAGATAGTGAAGGTGGCTACACTAAACAACAAATGAGTCAGTGTAGAGGAAACCGCCTTATATTGGAAGAAGTTGCCATCTAGGACTTTTACGCTAGAGAGGAGAAGTCAATTCCTGGCTTCAAAGCTTCAAAGGACAGGCTGATGTTCTTGCTGGGGGCTAATGCAGCTGGTGACTTTAGGTTGAACCCAATGCTTATTTACCATTCTGAAAATCCTAGGGCCGATAAGAATTTTGCTAAACCAACTTTGCCTATGCTCTATAAACAAAACAACAAAGCCTGCATGACAGCACGTCTATTGACAACATGGTCTACTGAATATCTTAAGCCCACTGTTGAGAACTACAGCTCAGAAAAAATGATTTCTTTCAAAATATTACTGCTCATTGACAATGTACCTGGTCACCCAAGAGCTCTAGTGGAGATGTATAATGAGATACATATTGTTTTTATGCCTGCTAACACAATATCTATCCTGCAGCCCATGGATCAAGGAGTCATTTTGACTTTCAAGTCTTATTAAGAAGTACATTTCATAAGGCTATAGCTGCCATAGAAATTCCTCTGATAGATATGGGTAAAGTAAATTGCAGACCTTCTGGAAAGGATTCACCATTCTAGGTGCCATTAAGAACATTTGTGATTCATGGGAAGAGCTCAAAATATCAACATTAACAGGGGTTTGGAAGAACTTGATTCTAACCCTCATGATGAGTTTCAGGGGTTAAAGACTTTAGTGGAGGAAGTAACTGCAGATGTGTTATAAACAGCAAGAGAACTAGAATTAGAACTGGAGCCTGAAGATATGATTGAATTGTTGCAATCTCATGATAAAACTTTAACAGATGAGGAGTTACTTCTTATGAATGAGCAAAGAAAATGCTTCTTTGAGGTAGGGTCTATTTGTGGTGAAGACTCTGAAGATTGTTGAAATGACAACAAAAGATTTAGAATGTTGCTTAGTTGATAAAGCAGCAGCAGGGTTTGATAGGAATGATTCCAATTTTGAAAAAAGTTCTACTGTGGATAAAATGCTCTCAAACAGCATTGCATGCTACAGAGAAATTGTTCATGAAAGGAACAGTCAATCGATGTGGCAGACTTCATTGTTGTCTTATTTTAAGAAATGGCCACGGCCACCCCAGCCTTCAGCGTCCACCACCCTGATCAGTCAGCAGCCACCAACG
Source organism: Neophocaena asiaeorientalis asiaeorientalis (assembly GCF_003031525.2). Lineage (NCBI taxonomy): Eukaryota > Metazoa > Chordata > Mammalia > Artiodactyla > Phocoenidae > Neophocaena > Neophocaena asiaeorientalis. Next base: position 84,040 of record NW_020171984.1, read on the forward strand.
CAAGACCCTCCACCAGCAAAAAGATTATGACTTGTTGAAGGCTCAGATGATGGTTAGCATTTTTTAGCAATATTTTTTTTTAGAATTGACATCTTTGCTATATTTTTTTAATTAATTAATTTTTGGCTGCATTGGGCCTTTGTTGCTGCACACGAGCTTTCTCTAGTTGCTGCTCTTCATGGCAGTGCGTGGGCTTATTGCGGTGGCTTCTCTTGTTGCAGAGCACGGACTCTAGGCGCATGGGCTTCAGTAGTCATGGCACATGGGCTTCAGTAGTTGTGGCTCGTGGGTCTACAGAGTGGGCTACAGTAGCTGTGGCGCACGGGCTTAGTTGCTCCATGGCATGTAGGATCATCCTGGACCAGGGATTGAACCCGTGTCCCCTACACTGGCAGGTGGATTCTTAACCACTGCCCCACCAGGGAAGTCCCTAAAACATGTTTTAATGTAGGTATGGACATTGTTTTTTTAAAAAAACATAATGCTACTGCACATTTGATAGACTATGGTATAGTAAACGTAACTTTTATATGCACTGGGAAGCTAAAAAATTTGTGTGACTCACTTTATTGCAATATTCACTTTATTGCTGTGGTCTGGAACCAAGTCTGCTATATCTCTGAGGTATACCCGTGAATCAAATGTTCAGATGGCAGTGACTTCTGGTAATTGACATAGTAGCTTGATTGAACCAAAACCCTCCCACAGATAATAATTACAAAATATGGGGAAAATTCAAAAAAATTATTTGAAGGCTCTGGAGACAAACAAAAGCAGGTAGAACTTGGAGGGAAGTCTACCCTTGAACAGCCCAGGGCAGGGTTTACATTACCCTGGCTCTTTGCCTGTAGGGAAGCTGAAAGCTGAAGTGTCAATGGACAGAAGTCCAGAAATCATGGTGAAATCCTGGGGTAGGGCCATGCTGAGGGAGTGAATCCCCAAACTGTATATAAACTACTCCCAGATTCTCACTGGATAGCTGAGACCTGGGGCCTAGGCTGCATCAAGCCCATTACGTGGGGGACATTCTGGAGGTAGCACCCAGCCTTCCTATGGACCTCAGTAACTGTTGGCTTCTTGTCTTTTTGGCTCAAGAAATCTGCTTTTGTTTATATGAAAATGGTTCAATGTATACAGAATTCTAGGAAATGCAAAATAAACTATAGTGATAGCAGGTTAATGCTTGAAGAAGATGGGGGACAGGGAAGAGGGAAGGATTAGTAGGGACATGAAGAAACTTTGGAGGTGATATGTTCATTATCTTGATTGTGGTGGTTTTGTGTGTTTATGCATATATCAAAACATGAAATTACATACTTTACGTGCAGTTTATTTATTGTATGTCAGTTATACTTCAATAAATCCATAGTTTTATAAAACCGCACAGGGAGTTGAAAGCAAATGGATAGGAAAGATATATCATACAAACTCTAAACATATGAAGGCTGGAGTATCCACACTTCAGTATTTCCAGAATTAAAGCAGAGCATTTAATAGTGGAAAAAGGATTAATCTGTCAGAAAGCTATAACAATGATAAATGTCTATGCTCCGAATAATTGAACTTCAAAATATATAAAGCAAAAACTAACAGAAATGAAAGGGAAGATGGGCATATCCACAACAAGAGTTGAAGATTTTAACTCCCCTCTTTCAGTAACTGATAGAACAGCTAGGCAAAAAGTCAGGTACAAGACTTGAACGCCACCACCAATGACTTTGACTTAATTGACATTTATAGAACACTTCACCCAATAACTGCAGAATACACATCTTTTCAAGTGCACAGGAAACATTCACTGAGATAGACCACTCTGTGGTCTCACATATTCATATGTTGAAGCCCAATATAATGGTGATGGAACTTGGAGCCTTTTGAAGGTGCTTAAGTCATAATGGTGGAATCCTCATTAATGAGATTAGTGCTCTTATAAAGAGATACCCTAGAGAGCTTCCTAGCCCCCTTCCATCATGTGAGGACACAGTGAGAAGGCACTGGCTGTGAACCAGGAAGAGGGCCTTCACCAGAATGGGGCCTTGCTGAAGACTTGATCTTGGACTTTGCAGCCTCTAGAGCTGTGAGAAGTAAATATCGGTTTATAAGGTACCCAGCTGATGGTATTTTGTTATAGCAGTCTGAACAGACTAAGACAGACTCTGGTCTGGGCCATCAAACAATAAAATTCAAAAGTCTGAGTTCTCACAGACTGTGTTTTTTTTACCATTATAAAGTTAAACTTGAAAAGCCCAAATATTTGGAAGTTAACACAGTTCTAAATAATGCACAAGTAAAAATCAAAACTCAAAATTATTTTTAACTGACCAGTAATAAAAACACAGTATTTCAAAGTTTGTGGGATGTAGCTAAAGTTAAGGTAGATTATTACATTGAGATAATAATTAATCATCCCTGAATGCTTAGGAAAAACCTGCTTGGTCATGATATGTTACTCTTTTACAATAGATTCCTAGATTTCACTTAGGATTTTTGCATTTAAGCTCACAAGTCTGGTTTCCGGTTTTCATTGTTTGTACTATTTTTGTCTGATTTTGAAATTAAAGGTTACACTATCATCAAAGAATAGTTTGGAAGATTTCCATCATTTTTTCTCTGTTCTCATTCTCTGATCATAATGTAAGAGAATGATCTCACAATAAAACGATGTAGTAAAAGCTCTTCCATAAAGTGCTGAGCTGGTATCATTTTTAGGGTTAAAATGTTTTCAAATTATTCCATACTTGTTGGTCGATTCAGGTTTTCTCTTTTTGTGAGACAATTTTATTAACTTACCCTAAAATAACCCTTTTTTTT
>NW_020171984.1:87169-111637 GCF_003031525.2 Neophocaena asiaeorientalis asiaeorientalis
CGTTGCGGAGCACAGGCTCCGGACGCGCAGGCTCAGTGGCCATGGCTCACGGGCCCAGCCGCTCCGTGGCATGTGGGATCTTCCCGGACCAGGGTTCAAACCCGTGTCCCCTGCCTCGGCAGGCAGACTCTTAACCACTGCGCCACCAGGGAAGCCCTTGAACTCTATTTCTTAAAACAGGGTATCAATAGATTTTTACATTTTTATTTAATTTAATATATTATATTTTACATTATAATTTCTTTTTGATGCAAACTTTATTTAAAAGTGAGTTTCTTAAATACATGCACCCCAGTGTTCATAGCAGCACTATTTATAAAAGCCAAGACATGGAAGCAACCTAAATTTCCATTGACAGATGAATGGATAAAGAAGATGTACATATATACAATGGAATATTACTCAGCCACAAGAAATAATGAAATAATGCCATTTGCAGCAACACGGATGGACTTAGAGATTATCATAGTAAGTGAAGTAAGAGAGAGAAAAACAAATATCATGTGATATCACTTATATGTGGAATCTAAAATATGATACAAATAAACTTATTTACAAAACAAACAGACTTACAGACATAGAAAACAAACGTGGTTACAAACAGGAAAAGTGGGGTGGTAAGGGGAGGGGGAGGGAATTAGAGGAGTTTGGGATTAGGAAATACAAACTACTATATATAAAACAGATAAACAACAAGGTCCTACTGTATAGCACAGGGAACTATATTCAATATCTTGTGGTAAATTATAATGGAAAAGACTATTAAAAAGAATATATATCTGAATCACTTTTGTGGACATCAGAAACTAACTTCAAAAAAAAAAAACCTCAATTAAAAAAAGTGAGTTTCTTAATTTCTAAACATAGAAATATTATTAAGTTGTCTTATTAATTTCTAATTTAATTACATTGTGGTCAGAGATGTGGTCCATATTGTTTTAATCTGAAACATTTTGAGAATGACTTTATAGACATATATATGGTTAATTTAAAAAATTGATATAAAATTCACATACTGTAAAATTCACCACTTAAAAGTATACAATTCCATTGTTTTTAGTATACTTACAAGATTATGCAAACATAACCTCTAGTAATTCCAGAACTAGAATTCTGGAATTCTTTCATCACCCCCGAAAGAAACCACAGACCCACTAGAAGTCACTGCCCACCCCCCCACCAGCCCCTTGCAACTAATCTATTTCCTGTCTCTATGGATTTGCCTATTCTGGATATTTCATATAAATGGATCATAAAATATGTGGCCTTTTGTCTTTAGTTTCTTTTACTTACCATAATGTTTTTAAGGTTCATCCATTTTCTAGCATGTATGAGTACTGCATTCCTTTTTATGGCCAAATAATATCCCATGAACTATATATACATATAGTTTCTCAGTGATGGAAATTTGTTTTTTTCCCACTTTTTGGCTATTATGAATAATGGTACTATGGACATTAGTCTGTAAGTTTTGGTGGGGATTTATGATTTTATTTCTTTTGAGTAGAAATTTATTTCTCTAAAAGTAGAATTGCTAGGTCCTATGGTAACTCTGTGTTTAATTTTTTGAGGAACTACCAAACTGTTTCCCAAGTGGCTGTACCATTTTACATTCCCACAAGCAGTGTATGAGGGTTCTGATTTCTCCATACCTTCACCAACACTTACTGCTTTTTGTCTGTTGGGGAAACAGTGCTGTTGGGGAAACCCAAGATGAAAAGCAGAGTATGACAAATGAATCTAACTGTATTACAAACGTATGACATTCCACACTTGAAAAGGGTAGAAAAGAGCTAACCTATATAACTTTGAACAACAGTGTTCTGACTGAATATTGTAAGGCTAATAATCGAAAGAACTGTATAATAAACACTGAATTGGGTTGTTAAATTTATTTCTCACATCCTTTAACCCACAGGAAATGGGTTAGCAATTCTAAAACTACTTTACATATATGACAAACAGGTAAATATATATATATATTATGATAACGAGAGTCATGTTTCTTACTGTCAGAGAAAGAAGTTACAGATACACAAAGGAAAAATTCTATGCTGTTGTGCTGGATTAGATTCTTTTTTTTTTTAATTTTTAGCTGCGCTGGGTCTTTGCTTCGTTGCTGTGCACATGCTCCTTGTTACGACGCATGGGCTTCTCTAGTTGCAGTGCGTGGGCTTCTCTAGTTGCGGTGTGTGGGCTCCAGAGCGTGCGGGCTCAGTAGTTGCGGTGTGTGGGCTTAGTTGCCCCACGGCATGTGGGATCTTAGTTCACCGATCAGGGACCAAACCTGCGTCCCCTGCATTGGAAAGCAGATTCTTAACCACTGGACCACCAGAGAAGTCCCTGGATTAGATTCTGAGGTATTAGTTTGACCTTTTTTTATATGCATTTTTAATGGGGTAAAAATACATAACATAAAAGTCCTTATTTTAATAATTTTTAAGTATACAGTGCAGTGGAAATAGTACATTCACATTGTTGTGAAAGCATCACCATTATCAATTTCCAGAACTTTTTCATAATCCCAAAGTGAAACTCTGCACCTATTAAACAATGCCACCCCATTCTCCCTCCCCCAGCCCCTGATAATCTCTGTTCTACTTCATTTCTTTATGTTTTTAACTCTTCAAGCTTCCTCATATAAGTGGATGCATACAATCTTTGTATTTTTTTGTTTGGCTTATTTCACTTAGCATAATGTCTTCAAGGTATATCTACACTGTAGCATGTATCAGAATTTCATTCTTTCTTAAAGACTATATATACCACATTTTGTTTATCCATTCATCCATTGATGGACATTTGGGTTGTTTCCACCTTTTGGCTATTGTGAACAATGCTTCTATGAACACTGATTACAGACAATTGCTTGAGTTCATCTTTTCAGTTGTTTTAGTTATATACCCAGAAGGAAAATGGCTAGATCAAATGTTAAGACTATGTTTAATATTTTGAGGACAGCCATACTTTTTCCACAATGACTGCACCATTCTTTTTTTTTTTTTTTAACATCTTTATTGGGGTATAATTGCTTTACAATGGTGTGTTAGTTTCTGCTTTATAACAAAGTGAATCAGTTATACATATACATATGTTCCCATATCTCTTCCCTCTTGCGTCTCCCTCCAGCACCATTTTATACTTCCACTATAAATGCACAAAAGTTCCAATTTCTCCACATCCTTGCCAACACTTCTTGTTTTCAGCTGAAAAAATACATATCTGTACAGATAGATTTTAAAATACAGATGTGTGTATATATGACTTAACATTCACATATTTCCTTGTTCTGCCAGCTGAGAGGACCTAGAAGCAGTGACACACCAATGGTGATGAGAGAAAAAAATGGGAGCACATAGAAAGACACAGGAGCCAACCTGAAAGAGCTCCCATTGTCACAGCTGGAAAAATTTGAGCAACGTTTCTGTGGTATTCTCCAAAATTTGTAACCTCGGTCTACTTACAAGATTACATCAGGCAAACCCAAATTGAAGGACATTCTTCGAAATACCTGACCTGTGCTCTTCAAAAATGTCAAGGTCATGAAAGGCAAGGAAAGAGTGAGGAACTGTCACAGATTAGAAGAAAGTAAGGAAACATGACAGCTAAATGCAAAGTGGAATCCTGGATTGAATTTTGGAAGAAAAAAAAGAACATTAGTGGGAAAATTGGTAAAGTCTGAGTAAGGTCTGTAGTTTAGTTAGTGTGGTATTGCAACAATGTTAATTTCTTAATTTTGACAATTGTATTATGGTTATACAGATGTTGACATTAGGGGATGCTGGGTGAAGAACATAGCGAATTATGCAATCATTGCAAATTTTCTGTACATTGAAAATGTTCCTTAAGCCAAGTTTTTGTGAAAATGTTTTATGTGCTTAACTGATTTTTTGTGCATTTCTCAAGTATTGAATGTGTTAAAATCTTCCACCATGATGGCAGATTAGTCTATTACTCTTCATAATTGTATCAGTGTTTACTTTATATAGTTAATGCTATATTACTAGGCACATGCATATTTAAAATTGTGTATCTACCTGGTGAAATAATACTTTATGAAGTTTTCCTCTTTATCACTTGTAGTGATTTTTGCCTTGAAGTCTATTTTGTCTGGTATCAATGTAACTTTAGCAACTTTCTTTTGGTTAGAATTTCCCTAAATATCTTTTTCTAACCTTTTACTTTCAACATCTCAGCATCCTTGTGCTTGAAAAGTGTCTCTTTAAAGCACGTAGTACACTTAAAAAAAAATCCAATCTGACAACCTTTGCCTTTTATGATTGTAATCACTAATGTTTCAATTTACAAAAATCATCTTTGTACTTTTTATTCTCCCACCTGTTTTATATGTATTTTTCCCTTTTCTTGCCCTATTTTGGATATATTCGGTATTTTTTCTCATCTTCCCCTTGTTATGTCCCTCTCCCCCATGCCCAGATTAGTCTGGAAGTTAGGGTTAGGGCTATAATACTTTTTTACTCCAAGAATTAAAATATGCTGTTTCTCTTTAACAAGAAGTAATAAATAAATAAATTTTAAAATAATAAATAAAAATCTGGTTTGTAGCATTTGCCTATTTCTGTGATGTAAGTGCTCCCATCATGGCTGATTTCAAGCTAGCATCGTTGAATGTGGAGTCAGAAAGAAATGTCCAGAAATGGCTTGTAAGTGGCATTGAGCTGCCTGCACACCATTTACACCCTCAATCAATTAAAGGGTCTTAGAATACTTTTCTTCCACTTACTATTATGCTATTGTTGACATGTATTTTAACTCTCTGTATTAGTTTTTTCCTGCTGCTGTAACAAATCACTACAAGCTTAGTGGCTTGAAACAACACAATTTATTATCTTCCAATTCTGTAGGCCAGAAGTTCAATTCAGACCTCATTGAGCTAAAATCAATGTGTTGGCAAGGCTGTATTCCTTGCTAGAGGCCCTAGGGGAGAATCTGTTTCCTTGCCTTTTTCAGCTTCTAGAGGTGGCCTGTATATCTTGGCTCAGGGCCCCTTCCTTATTGTTCAAATCCAGCAACAGCAGGTCAAGTCCTTGTATCCTATCATTCTGAACTTCTCTTTTTTTTTTTTTTTAACTTTTTTCTACCTTTAAGGACCCTTGTGGTGGACACTGCTCCTCCCCCAGTGATCCATTTCCTCTTCCCATATTAAAATCATCTGATTACCAACCTTAGTTCCATCTGCAACCTTAATTTCCCTTTGCCATGTAACATAACATGTTCACAGGTTATAGGGATTAGAATGTGGGCATCTTTGGGGCACCATTACTTTGCCTACTAATCTTGCCTTAGAATTGTTTTATTTAACCTAAAATACATTATTATTGTTGTTTTTGTTTTTAAGGCCAATGTTTGTTTAAATTTACCCACACAGTTACTATTTTCTGTGCTCTTTACTAACTCTTGCAGCCCAGATATTCCATCTGCCAATTTTCCTCTTCCCTAGAGTACATTCTTTGGTGTTACGCATTTCATTCTTATCTAACCAGGTATGGATTTTTTTTGTTGTTTCTTCTGCTTGATATTTGTTTAGCTCTTTGCATCTGTGAGTTGTTGTATTTCATCAATTCTTAGTCATTATCTTTTCAGATATTGCTTCTTCTCCATTTTCTCCTCCTTCCCAGCTGGGTCCACAATTACATATATGTTAAACTTTCTCCATCTTCTGTGTTTCTTAACCCTTCTTCATATTTTCCATCTCTTTGACCTTTTGCTCCATTCTAGATAATCTTTTCAGTTCTATATTCCAGTTCACCAGTTTCTTTTCAGTGTGTCTAATTTGCAGTTAAACCCATCCATTACACTTGTGATTTTAATTATATTTTGTTTTGATTCTCTTCCAAATCTCATTCGTCATTTTTTGTATATATATTCAAGATTATCTTTTATTTCTTTCAAAGTGTTAAACATAGTTACTGTAAAATCTGTGTCTAATAATTCCATTTATTTAAAATTCTTGAAGGTCTGTTCCAGCTTTTTTTTTTTTTTTTGCATTCATGGGGCCTTGTTTCTGTTTGTTTTATTTTTGACTATCAGATGCTCATTTTTCTTGGAATTTTATTTCAGAAATTCTTTGAGGCCTGGAATAAATGTGTATTCTTCCAGAGAGGATTTCTGTTTGTGTCTTCCAGGCTCCTGGAAGGACTCCCAGTCCAGGATTACTCTAAATTTACTTCTCAATTTTCAGATTACCCAGACAGTATGAATTCAGGCTGTAAACTCATGTGAGGATCACTTATCACTTTGATATTCTCAGAGGTTATCCTCCTAAGCCAAATTGGAGACAGTCAACTCTCCTCTGAGGTGGAGGCCAGTTTACTTCTATTTCACTCCCAATACTATGTGTGTGGCCCTTTGGCATTGCAGCTTTAGGGATGGAGGCTCTTCTTTTACAGTCCTTGCCTTGGGTGGGTCCTGAGATTTGTTTTCTCTTTCTCAAACACCTGAGCCTATGAAAACCCAAACTCATGTTCACTTGGTAAGGCAAAGATCCCCAAAGAGAAGGAGGCTGAAGTTGCTCTCTAGGTTCACTTCTTTGTTTCGAACCCGAGAATTCCTAACTTTCTTCCAAACTCGTTGGAGAGGTTTAATATTTTTTAAATTGTCCAGAGTTTTAAAATTCTTTATAGCACTAGGGTCAAAGCAAATATATAGCCTGCATTTTCTTTTTTCTTTTTTTAAACATCTTTATTGGAGTATAATTGCTTTACAGTGGTGTGTTAGTTTCTGCTTTATAACAAAGTGAATCAGTTATACATATACATATATCCCCATATCCCCTCCCTCTTGTGTCTCCCACCCTCCCTATCCCACCCCTCTAGGTGGTCACAAAGCACTGAGCTGATCTCCCTGTGCTATGCAGCTGCTTCCCACTAGCTATCTATTTTATGTTCGGTAGTGTATATATGTACATGCCACTCTCTCACTTTGTCCCAGCTTACCCTTCCCCCTCCCCGTGTCCTCAAGTCCATTCTCTAGTAGGTCTGCGTCTTTATTCTCGTCTTGCCCCTAGGTTCTTCATGACCATTTTGGTTTTTTTTTTTTAGATTCCATATATATGTGTTAGCATACGGTATTTGTTTTTCTCTTTCTGACTTACTTCATTCTGTGTGACAGACTCTAGGTCCATCCACCTCACTACAAATAACTCAATTTCGTTTCTTTTTATTAGCCTGCATTTTCGGATGATTAAAATCCACTCTTTCAGGCCTTTAATTTCAACAATATATTTAAAAGACTCTGAGATATGTAATTGATTCTCTTATAATTTTTTTTGTGGTAACATATACATGGACCATTTTAATCATTTTTAAGTGTATAATTCAGTGGCATTAACTACATTCATAAGGTTGTGCAACCACAACATCACTATATCTATTTCCAAAGAAAACTTTTTATCATCTCTAGGGACTCTGTAACAATTAAGCAATAACTCCCCATTCCCCGTATACCTCTGCCCTGGTAACCTCTAATCTACTTTCTTTCTCTATTAATTTGCCTGTTCTTGTTATCTCATCTAAGTGGAATCATACAATATTTATCCTTTCGTGTCTGCCTTACTTCACCTAGCATGTTTTCAAGCTTCATCCATGTGGTAGCATGATCCAGAATTCCATTCCTTCTTATGACTGAATAATATTCCATTTTATATTTATATCATACTTTGTTTATCCGCTCAGTTGTTGATGGACATTTGGGTTACTTCCACCTTTTAGCGATTGTGATTAATTGCTGCTGTGAATATTGGTGTGTGTGTATCTGTTTGAGTCCCTCTTTTGAATTCTTTTGAGCATATACCCAGAAGCTGAACTGTTGGATCATACGGAATTTCTATGTTTAGCTTTTTGAACAACTGCCAAACTGTCTTCCACAGTGCCTGAACCACTTTACATTCCCACCAACAGTGTCCGAGGGTCCCAATTTCTCTACATTCTCATCAGCACTTGGGGTTTTCTGTTGTTTTGACTGTAGCCATTTTAGTACGTGGGGAGTGGGATCTCATTGTGGTTTTTATGTGCATTTCTTTAATGACTAATTGTGTTGAGCATATTTTCATATACTCGGAGGCTATAAGTATATCTGCCTTGGAGAAATGCTAGCCAAGCCCTTTGCCCATTTTTTATTGGGTTGTTTTTTTGTCGTTGAGTTGTAGGGTTTCCTTATGAATTTTGGATATTAATGCCTTATCAAGTATGTGATTTGCAAACATCTTCTCCCAGTCTGTAGGTTGCCATTTCACTCTCTTTTCAAAGTGTCCTTTGATGCACAAAAATTTTTAATTTTGATGAAGCTCAATTTATCTATTTTTTCTTTTGTTGCCTGGGCTTGCAGTGCCATATCCAAAATATTATAGCTAAATCCAATGCCCTGAAGCTTCTCCCCTATGTTTCTTCCAAGAGTTTTATTGTTTTAACTTGTATGTTTAGGTCTTAGATTCATTTGAGTAATTCTGTATATGATGTGGGGTATGAATCCAACTTTAGTCTTCAGTATGTGGATATTCAGTTTTCTCAGCACCATTTTTGAAAAGACCATCCTTTCCACATTAAATGGCCTTAGTACTTAAGTCAAAAATATATTGGGCCAAGGGGGACCAAGATGGAAGAGTAGGGGGACATGGAGCTCACCTCCCCCAACAAACACATCAAAAGTACATCTACACGTGGAACGATAATCATGGAAAACTAACTGGAAACTGGCAAAAGAACTCCTCCTATACAGCCAAAGCTGGAAGAAAGATGTCCATGTAACCGTGCAGGATGGGGAAAAAAGGCATTGGGTCAGAAGCTGCACCCCTGGCAGGGATCTGTAAGGAACAGAAGTCCACATAGGTGAATTCTCACCCTGGGGAGCAGGGTGACTAAAAATATGGGCATCCCAGTACTGGGGTCCTGCAGGGAGGAGACAAGCCCCCTTGTCTGCTGGGAAATCCGCTGAGACAGATAGAAGGGCTGAGAAAGCCTAGACTCTACTTGTGAGCAGTGCCTGCATGTTGGCTTGATAAGAATCAGGGTGGCGAGAGCTTTGTACTGGCTGCTGCTATCTTGCCACACTTCCCAGTCCAAAAGGATGAATACCCCACTCCTGCTCACTCCACACCACAGCCTGGCACAAGATCAGGGCAAAGATCAGTCTAGCTATGCAGAGACAGACCAGGGCACCTGGGGTGTGATCTGGGTGGAACCACAGAGACCATTGTCAGCACATGCACTGGGGCACCAAGCCTGGCTGGGCAGACGTTGTCAGCGCACACACTGGGGGATGCCATAAGAATGCACAAACGCTAAGCACTGACTCTCAGGCAGACTGGCCCTGGGCAGGAGTGCACAGTGGTTTATGTCGTAGCATGAGTGCTCTAACCCCACCCACTCCACACCACAGATTAGCACTAGATCTGGGGCAGACGGGTCCTTGGAGAAGTCTTCCACAGAGGCAGCCCAGATCTCAGATGAAGCACAGCCACCTCAGTTCCTGCAGCCACAATGCCCCAACCCCCAGTCCCAGCCTACTCCACACCACAGCCCTTCACTAAATGTGGGACGAACTTAACAGAGAAAGGAACAGAACCTTGGGATGCTTCTGAGTGGAACCATGGACACCTGCATGGGTGACCCATAGGTTAGCTGTGACCACACAGGCCTCACTTACTTCAGCAATTACAAACTTTGGGGCAGATGACACACTCGAGGGTAACAGAGCCTGATGAAACCCAACCCTCAAGGCTTCTATTCCAACTGGGAAATGGACCCTGCCCCCAGCAGGGCAGTGACAGCCATGAACAAAGAGAAAGAACCACCTCATATCCAGCACAGGCTCTAGACACTGAAACACCAACCACACCCCCTATCAAGGGGATAACAGCCAGCACACTCGGAGGAAAGACATGGCTGGTATCCATACCAAAACCAGCCCTTGCACCAAAAATATTGGACACACACAGTCTACACAGGGATGCCCCACATAGAAGTTCCCCTTCAAGATTACAGTAGACAACTGTTTCTCCTAAATTCATAGAGATAAAGTTAAGCAAAATAAAAAGGCAGAGGAATTATTCCCAATTAAAAGAACAAGAGGGGCTTCCCTGGTGGCACAGTAGTTGAGAGTCCGCCTGCTGATGCAGGGGACGCGGGTTCGTGCCCTGGTCCAGGAGGATCCCATGTGCCGCAGAGCGGCTGGGCCCGTGAGCCATGGCCGCTGAGCCTGCACGTCCGGAGCCTGTGCTCCGCAACGGGAGAGGCCACAACAGTGAGAGGCCTGCATACCGCAAAAAAAAAAAAAAAAGAAAAAAAAGAAGAGAAATCCCCTGAAAGAACAAATAATGAAATAGACCTCAGTTTACTAGAACCCAATTAAAAAGGAGGTATTAAAAATACTAAAGGAATTAAGAAAGATTATCATTAGAAATGCATATCATTGTAACAAGAAACTATAAAGATGAACCAACCAAAATTAGATAATTCAGTTGCTGAGATAAATACCAATCTAGAAGCAATGAATAACATACTAAATGACACAGAAGAACGAATAAGTGATCTGGATGATAGAATAATGGAAAGCACCCAGCTAGAACAGCAGACAGAAAGACAAAAGAAAAAAAAAAAGCAACATATGAGATCTATGGGATAATACAACACATGTCAACTGACACATAATACCGGTTCCAGAAGGAGAAGAGAAAGAAGGGAATCAAAAATGTATTTGATGAACTTATGGCTGAAAACTTCCCAAGTGTTAAAAAGAACACAGATATCCAGGGACAGGAAGCACAGAAGAACCCAAACAAGGTGAACCCAAACAGACCCACACCAAGACATATCAGAATTAAAATGGCAAAATTTAAAGATAAAAAGAGGATTCTAAAGGCAGCAAGAGAAAAACAAAGAGTAGGTCACAAGGGAACGCCTATAACACTATCAGCTGATTTTGCTGCAGAAACTTTGCAGGCCAGAAGGGAGTCGGACGATAAATTCAAATTCCTGAAAGGGAAAACCCTACAACTTTGGATACTCTACCCAACAAGATTATCATTTAGAATAGAAGGATAGATAAAGAATTCCTCAGACAAGCAAAAACTGAAAGAATTCAGCAATATTAAACCTAGCCTAAAGAAATATTTAAGGGTTTTCTCCAAATAGAAAAGAAACAAGGGGCTTCCCTGGTGGCACAATGGTTAAGAATCCTCCTGCCAAGGCAGGCGACATGGGTTCGAGCCCTGTACTGGAAGATCCCAAATGCCACGGAGCAACTAAGCTCATGTGCTACAACTACTGAGCCTGCACTCTAGAGCCCGTGAGCCACAACTACTGAGCCTGCACTCTAGAGCCCGTGAGCCACAACTACTGAGCCTGCACTCTAGAGCCCGTGAGCCACAACTACTGAGCCTGTGTGCCACAACTAATGAAGCCTGCACGCTTAGAGCCCATGCTCTGCAACGAGAGGCCACCACAATGAGAAACCCATGCACCGCAACAATAGAAAGCCCGCGCGCAGCAATGAAGACCCAACACAGCCAAAAATAAATAAATATATTAAAAAAAGAAAGAAAAGAAACAAGAATAGAGGAAAGGGGAAATCACAATAGGTAAGACAAACATATGAAAGGATTGAGGATTGCTTAAAAAACAAAAAATCTGTAGAAGTGATGATAACTACAATTAACAGCAAAAGAATAAACATGAAGTTGTAAAATAGGACATAAAAATCACAAAATGTGGCAAAGGGGTATATAAAAAGGTACATCTTTTAGAATGTGTTTGAAGTTGAACAACTATCGGTTTAAAGCAAATATATATAGTATGGGTCAACATACTTGAACTCCATGGTAATCACAAATCAAAAACGGACAATACATTCACAAAAAACAAAAGGAAAGAAACTCAAGTATACTACAAAAGAAAATCAACAAACCACAAAAGGAAAAACAAAAAGAAGAAATGAACAAAAATAACTACAAAGATGACTGGAAAACAAAGTTTAAAATGGCAATAAGTATATACCAATAAATAATTACTTTAAATGGTGATGGACTAAATGCTCTGATCAAAAGACACAGAGTGGCTGACTGAAAAAAAAAAGACCCTACAATATGCTGCCTACAAGAAACTCACTTCACAGCGAAAGACACACACAGAGTGAAAGTAAGGGGATGAGAAAATGTATTTCATGCAAATGGAAATGACAGGTAACTGGGGATAGAAATACTCATATCAGACAAAATAGACTTTAAAACAAAGTCCATAAGGAAAGACAAAGAAGGACATTATATAATGATAAAGGGAAGAATAGTATGTTACACTCATTAACATATGCACCCAATAGAGGAGCACCTAAATACTAAAACAATAATAACAGACATAAAGGGACAAATGGACAATAATACAATGATAGTAGGAGACTTTAACAATCTACTGACAGCAATGGACAGATCTTCCAGAAATTAAATCAATAATGCAATGGAGGTCCTAAATGACACAATAGACCAGTTGGCTTTAACTGATATCTACAGGACACTACATCCAAATACATATTCTTTACAAGCACACAAGAAAAATTCTCTAGGATGGACCACGTACGAGGTCACAAAACAAGCCTCACAAATTCAGGAGGATAGAAATTACAACAAGCATGTTTTCTGACCATAATGATATGAAACTAGAAATCAACTGCAAAAAGTAATATGGGGAAATAACAAACATAAGGAAACTAAACAACACACTACTAAAAAATCCAACAGGTCAACAATGAAATCAAAGAGAAATCAGAAAATACCTCAAGACAAATGACAATGAAAATACAACATTACACAATCTATGGGATGCAAAAAAGCAGTTCTGAGAGGGAAGTTCATAGTGATATAGGCCTTCCTCAAGAAACAAGAAAAATCTCAAACACAAAACCTAACCTACCACCTAAAAGAATTAGAAAAAGAAGAATAAACAACACCCAAAGTCAGCAGAAGGAAGGAAATAATAATGATAAGTGTGGAAATAAATAATATATATTAAAAACAATAAAAATGATCAATGAAACCAGGAGCTGGTTTTCTTTCAAAAGGTAAAGTCAACAAACCTCTAGCTAGATTCACCAAGAAGAGAGAGGACCCAAATAAACAAAATAAGAAATGAAAGAGGAGAAATCACAACATATACCTCAGAAATACAAAATAAACATAAGAGAATACTATTGTTATATGCCAACAAATTGGACAACCTAGAAGAAATGGACAAGGTTCTAGAAATATATAGCCTGCCAAAACTGAGTCAAGAAAAATCAGGTAATTTGAACAGGCCAATCACTAGAAGTGAAATAGATTCTGTAATAATAATAATAATAACTCCCTACAAACAAAATTCCAGGACTGGACAAATTCTCTGGGTAATTCTACCAAACATACAAAGAATTTACACCTATCCTGCTCCAACTATTCCAGAAAATTGAAGAGGAGGGAACATTCCCAAATTTATTCTATGAAGTCACCATCACCCTGTTACCAAAAGCAGACAAAGCCACTAAAAAAACAAAAACAAAATAAAAAAGGAAAAGAAAATTATAGGTCAATATCTTGATGATTATAGAGGCAGAAATTCTCAACAAAATATTAGCAAACTGAAGCCAACAAAACAAAATGATCATACACTGCAACCAAGTGGGTTTCATCCCAGGTTCACAAGGATGGTTCAACATACACAAATCAATCAATGTGATACATCACGTTAACAAAAGGAAAGACAAAAAATATACGATCATCTCAATAGATGCAGAAAAACATTTGACAAAATTCAACATCTATTCATGATTAAGAACTCACCAAAGTGGGTATAGAGGGAACATAATTCAACATAATAAAATCCATTTATGACAAACCCACAGCCAACATAATACTCAAGAGTGAAAAACTGAAAGCCTTTATGCTAAATTCAGGAAAAATACAAGGATGCCCACTCTCACCACTTCTATTCAACTTCTACTGGAAGTCTTGGCCACAGAAATCAGACAAGAAAAAGAAATAAAATGAGTACAATTTGGAAGGGAAGAGGTAAAACTGTCACTATTTGCAGAGTACATGATACTCCATATAGAGAACCCTAAAGTGTCCACACAACTATTATTAGAATAAATGAATTCAGCAAGGTAGAAGGATGCAAGATTAATATGCAGAAATCTGTTACATTTCTTTACACTAACAATGAAATGTCAGAAAGAGACAGCCAAAAAAAAAAAATCCCACTTAAAATCATGTCCAAAAAAATAAAATACTTATTACTCATTACTTCACTGCCTTTGGGGACACAATTGTCAACAAGACAGCCAGCCTGGCCCTCTGGGGGCTCACCACCTGGTTGGGGAGGCAGAAGTGGAGATCCAGTCATTGCCAAGGTGGTGAGCGCTGTGGGAAAGGACAGAGCATCACCTCACATGTACCAGTGGGTCCACAGTGGGCAGGGGGTGGCGAGGCCTCTCTGAGGAAGTTACTTCACTGCCTTAACCAAGGCAGTGAAGTAACTATACACTGAAGAGTCTAAAACATTGATAAAGGAAATGAAGACCATTCGAAGAAATGGAAAGATATCCCATGCTCTTGGATGGGGAGAACTAATATTGTTAAAATGGCCATACTATCCAAAGCAATCTACAGATTTAATGTGAGCCCTATCAAAATACCCATGATATTTTTCACAGAAATAGAACAAATAATCCTACAATTTATTTGGACCAACAAAAGACGCAGAGTTGCCAAAGCAATCCTGAGGAAAGAGAATAAAGCCGGAGGCATAGTCCTTTGGAGTTCAGACTATACTACACAGCTCTAGTAATCAAAGCAGTGTGATATTGGTACAATAAGGGATATATGGATCAATGGAGCAGAATAGAGAGCCCAGAGATAAACCCACACACCTATGGTCAATTAATCTGTGACAAAAGAGGCAAGAATATACAACGGAGAAAAGACAGTCTCTTCAACAAGTGGTGTTGGGAAAGCTGGACAGCTACGTGTAAATCAATGAAATTAGAACACTCCCTCACAGCATATACAAAAATAAACTCAAAATGGCTTAAAGACCTAAGTACAAGACATGATACCATAAAATTTCTAGAAGAGAATACAGGCATAAAATTCTCGAACATAAATAAATTGTAGCAATATTTTCTTAGATCAGTCTCCCAAGGCAAAAAAATAAAAGCAAAAGTAAACGAACTGGACTACATCAAACTTAAAAGCTTTCGCACATCAACTAAATGAAAGACAACCTACAGAACGGGAGAAATATTTGCAAATGTTGCAACCAACAAGGAGTTAATATGCAAAATATACAAACAGCTCATACAACTAAATATAAAACAAAAAAACCCAAACAGCCCAATGAAAAAAATGGCAGAAGACCTAAATAGACATTTTTCCAAAGAAGACATACAGATGGGCAACATGAAAAGATGCTCACAATCGCTAATTATTAGAGAAATGTAAATCGAAATCACAATGGGTTATCACCTCACTCAGGTCAAAATGGCAATCATCAAAAAGTCTACAAATATCAACTGTTGGAGAGCATGTGGAGAAAAGGGAACCCTCCTACACTGTTGGTGGGAATGTAAATTGGTACAGCCACTATGAAGAACAGTGGAGGTTCCTTAAAAAACTAAATGTAGAGCTATCATATAGCAGCCCCACTCCTGGGTAGATACCCAGAAAAGACAAAAACTATAATTCAAAAAGATACATGCACCCCACGCCAAGACATGGAAACAACCCAAGTGCCCATCAACAGACAATTGGCTTAAGAAAATGTGATATATATATATATATAAAGGAATATTACTCAGCTATAAAGAATAATGAAATATTGCCATTTGTAGCAAAATAGGTGGACCTAGAGAATATTATACTTAGTGAAGTAAGTCAGACAGAAAAAGACAAATATTGTATGCTATCACTTACATGTGGAATATAAAAAATAATACAAATGAACCTATATACAAAACAGAAAGAGACTCACAGACATAGGAAAACAAACTGATATTTACCAAAGGGGAAGGGGGGAGTGATAAATTAGGAGTATGGGATTAACAGATACAAACTACTCTACATAGAATAGATAAGCAACAAAGATTTACTGTATACCACAGGGTACTATATTCAATATCTTGTAGTTACCTATAATGGAAAATAATCAGAAAAAAATATATTATACATAATATATATATAAATGATTATTATATATATATAAATGAATCACTTTGCTGTACACCTGAAACTAACACAATACTGTAAATCAAATATATTTCAATTATATATATGACAATATATTTGAGATTTTCTGGACTCTTTATCCTATTCCATTGTCCTATATGCCAGTACTACACTGTTTTGATCATTGTAGATTTGTAATTAGTTTTCAAATCAGGATGTGTGAGTTCCAATTTTGTACTTTATTTTAAAACGGTTTTGATTATTCAGTGTTCCTTGAGATTCCTTATGAAGTTTAGGGTGGATTATTCTATTACTGTAGAAAATGCTTGGAATTTTCATAGGGATTTCATTGAATCTGTAGATTGCTTTGTTAGTACTGACATCTCAATATTAAGATTTCCAATATGAAAATGGGATGTCTTTCCATTTATATTTTCTTTAATGTTTTTCAATATTGTTTTGTTGTTTTCAGTGTTCACATGTTTTGCCTTTTTGGATAAATTTGTTTCTAAATATTTTTTCTTTTTGATGCTAATATAAACAGAATTGGTTTCTCAATTTCTTTTTAGTGATTACTCATTGTTAGTGTATGGAAATGCAGCTGACCTTTTCTTAACCTCTTGATTGAGTATGATTGTCTTAAAAATGCCGTATATGTCTGATGTATACAACTTGATCAGCTTGGAGATAAGTATACACCTGTGAAATCATCACCACAATCAAGACCATAAACTTATGCATCACCTCCTAAAGTTTCCTCTCACTCCATTCATTTATTAATTTTATTATTTATTTATTTGTTTACTTATATATTTATCATACTTTTTTTTTTTTTTTGCGGTATGCGGGCCTCTCACTGCTGTGGCCTCTCCTGTTGTGGAGCACAGGCTCTGGACGCGCAGGCTCAGTGGCCATGGCTCATGGGCCCAGCCACTCCGCGGCATGTGGGATCTTCCCGGACTGGGGCATGAACCCATGTCCCCTGCATCAGCAGGCGGACTCTCAACCACTGCGCCACCAGGGAAGCCCTATCATACATTTCTTTTTCTTTTGTGGTAACAGCACTTAACGTAAGATCTACTTTCTTTGCAGATTAAGTATACCATATATTATTGTTTACTTAGGCCTTAAGTTGTGTAGCAGATCTCCAGAACCTACTCACTTGCTGTAACTGAAACTTTGTGCCTTTTCACCAACCAACACCTCTTTATTTTTCCCTCTTATCAGCCCCTGGTAACCAATATTCTATGCTCTGGTTCTGAATTTGATTATTTTAAATTCCTCATAAAAGTAAGATAACGTAATATTTGTCTTTTTATTTTTATTTTTTTGGCTGCGTCGTGTCTTAGTTGCGGCACATGGGATCTTTGTTGCAGCATGCTGGATCTTTCGTTTTGGTACGCGGGCTTCTCTCTAGTTGTGGTGTGCGGGCTTTAGAGAGTGTGGGCTCAGTAGCTGTGGCACACAGGGTCCAGAGTACACGGGCTCAGTAGTTGCAGTGTGCGGGCCTAGTTGCCCCCGCGGCATGTGGGATCCTAGTTCCCTGACCAGGGATCAAACCTGCTTCCCCTGTGTTGGAAGGTGGGTTCTTAAACATTGGACCACCAGGGAGGTCCCAGGATTTGTCTTTCTGTGTCTGGTTATTTCACTTAGCATAACATCCTCCAGTTACATCCAGGTTGTTCCAAATGGCAGGATTTGCTGCTTTTTAAAGGCTAATATTCTGTATTTATATACCACATTTTCTTTGCCCATTCATCTATTGACAGTCATTTAGGCTGTGTCCATATCCTGATTATTGTGAATAATGTTGTAATGAATATGGGAGTTCAGATATCTCTTTGAGACTCTGACTTCAATACTTTTGGATATATACCCAGAAGTGGGATTACTGGATCATAAGGTATTTCTATGTTTAGCTTTTTGAAGAACCTCCATAGGTTTTCCATAGTGGCTACAAAAATTTACATACCCAGCCACAGTGTACAAGGCATCCCATTTCTCAATATCCTCACCAACATCCTCACCATCCTTGTTATCTTTCATTTTTAATTTTTTTTGGTAATAGCCATTCTAACAGGTGTGAAGTGATATCTCATTTTTTAATTTATTTGCATTTCCCTGATGAACACCTTCTCATATGCCTGTTTGTATAACAGAAGACATTTGTTTGTCTTCTTCTGGGAAACGTCTATTCAGGTTCTTTGCCCAATTTTTAACGGTTCCTTCTATATTTTGGGTATTAACCTCTTATCAGATATGTCTTTTGCAAATATTTCTTCCATTCCATAGTTTCCCTTTACATTTTGTTATTTATTTCTTTTGCTGTGCAGTAGCTTTTTAGTTTGATATAATTCTGTTTGTCTATTTTTGCTTTTGTTGCCTGAGCTCTTGGTGTCATATCCAATAAATCATCGCAAAGTCCAATATTTTGCTTTTCTCATGTTTTCTTCTAAGAGTTTTATGTATAAAGGTTTCACGTTTATGTCTTCAGTGCATTTTGAGTTGATTTTTCTATACGGTGTGAGACAATGATCTAACTTCATTCTTTTGCATGTGTATATCCAGTTTTACCATCACTGTTTATTGAAGAAACTATCCTTTCCCAATTTTGTATTATTTATTTATTTAGTTTTTGGCTGCACCACCTGGCTTGTGGGATCTTAGTTCCCCAACCAGGGATTGAACCTTGACCCTCAGCAGTGAGAGCACAGAGTCCTAACCACTGGACTGCCAGGGAATTCCCAGTATTCTTGATACACTTCTCGAAGATCAGTTGCCTGTAGATGTGTGGACTTATTTCTGAGCTCTCTACTATGTTCCATTGTTTTATTGCCAGTACCATAGCTTTGTAATATATTTTCAAATCAGGAAGTGTAATGCCTCCTGCTTTGTTCTTCTTGTGTAAAATTGCTTTGGACATACAGGGTCTTTTATGGTTCCAAGTGAATTCTAGGATTATTTTTCTATTTCTGTAAAGAATGCCATTGGGATTTTGATAGGGATTGCATTAAAACTACAGATCACTTTGGGTAGTATGGATATTTTAACAATATTCTTTTAATCCATGAACATGGGATGTCCTTCCATTTATTTGTGTCTTCTTTAATTTCTTTCACCAACGTTTTATAGTTTTTAGTGTGCAAGTCTTTCACCTCCTTGATTAAGCTTATTCCTAAGTATTTTATTCTTTTTGATGCTATCATAAATGAGATTTTTTTTTTTTTTACTTTCCTTTTTGGATAGGTTTTTATTTGTGTATTGAAATGCAACTGATTTTTATGTTGACTTTCGTATCCTGCAAATTTACTGAATTCATATATTGGTTCTAACAGTTTTGGGTGGAGTCTTTAGGATGTTCTACATAGAAGATCATGTCATCTGCAAACAGAGATAATTTTACTTCTTCCTTTCTGATTTGGATGCCTTTTTTTCCCCTTCTTATTGCTTATTTGCTCTTTCTAGGACTTATAGCACTATGATGAACAGAAGTGGCAAAAGAGAGCATTCTTGTTTTTGGTGGTTGTTGTTTGTTTGTTTCTGATTTTAGGGAAAAACTTTTAGACTTTCATCATTGTTTTGGGTTTTTCATATATGACCTTTACCATACTGAAGAAGTTTCCTTCTATTCCTAGTTTTAGTGTATTATGTTGTGAAAGATTGTCGAATTTTGTCAAATTTTTTTTTCTTCATGAATTGAGATGATCATGTGGTGTTTTTCCCTCATCATATTAATGTGATATATTACATTGATAGATTTTCATGTGTTGAAGCATCCTTGCATTCCAGGAATAAATTCACTTGGTTATGATGTATAATCCTTTTCTATGTTTCTGTGTTCTGTTTGCTAGTATTTTGTTGAGGATTTTTGTATCAATATTCATAAGGGATATTGATCTGTAGTTTTCTTATAGTTTCTTTGTCAGGCTTTGGTATCAGGGTAATATTGACCTCATAAAATCAGAGGTGCTCTTTAACATTTTGGAAGAGTTAGAGAAGTATTTGACTTCGTTCTTCTTTAAATATTTGGTGAAATACACCAGTGAAGCCACCAGGTCCACAGTTTTCTTTGTTGGGAGGTTTCTTGACTACCAACTCAAAGTCATTACTTGTTATAGATTCATTCAGATTTTTTCTTTCTTCATTATTGAGTTATAGTTGATAGTGTGTTTCCAGGAAATTATTTTTTTTCATTTAGGTTATCCAGTTGGTTGGTGTACACCTGTTATAATGTTCTCTTAAAATTATTTTTGTTTCTGTAAAATCAGTAGTAATGTCCTCACATTTATTTCTGATTTTAGTAATTTGAGTCTTCCCTCCTTTTTTCTTAGTGAGTTGAGAGAAAGATTTGTTAATTTTGCTGATCTTTTCGAAGAATCAACTTTTTACTTCATTGATATTTCTCTATTGTTTATCCTCTAGTCTATTTTTTCTCTGCTCTAAACTTTAATGTTTCCTTCATTTTGCTAGCTTTGAGTTTGGTTTGCCTTCATTTTGTTGTTGTTGCTGTTGTTCCTTAAGACGTAGAATTAGGTTATTAATTTGAGATCTTTCTTCATCTTTAACATAGATGTTTACAGGTATAAAATTCTCTCTTAGCCTTGACTTTGCTGCATCACATAAGCTTTGATATATTGTTTTTATTTTTAGCAAGGTATTTTGTAATTTCCCTTATGATTTATTCTTTAATCCATTGGATTTTAAAGAGTGTGTTAATTTCCACATATTTGTGAATTTTCTGGTTTTCCTTCTTTTTTGGTATCTAGTTTCATTCCACTGTGATCAGAAAAGTAACTTTGTAGTATCATTAAAGATCTTTAAAGATGATTTAAGTCTCTTAAAATTTATTAAGACTTGTTCTGTGGCCTAACGTATGGTCTATTCCAAACAATGTACCATGTGCACTTGAGAAGAATGTGTACTCTACTGTTATTGAGTGGAGTGTTCTGTATATGTCTGTGTGGACTGCCATAACAGTAAACAAAGTGTGTTGCAGCCACCAAGCCATCAGCCCCTGCAGCCGTCCCAGACTGTGTACCCTGAGGAAATTCAGAATTGTTAAAAACAGGATACTGGCCTTAGATAGTTAAGGTGAATGTCAAAGGAATGATTTCAATGAGTCCGTAGTTTTGCATCTTGCCATACATAGAAAAGTGCTAAATTCATTAACTTGAGATGTCTGGATTTTCTTTAATTAACAGTAATCTTTTGATGTTCCAACTACCTGGTTTTTGTTACAAAACTTCTATGTATCTTGGTTCCTCCTTTACCCTTTCAGAGCAGCCCCTCACAGCTATCTGAGAGGCTGTCTTCTGGGCTTAAGTCCTCAGAAAGTCCTAATAAAACACAATTGTCAGCTTTTAGGATGTGCATTTTTTTCAGTTGACATCTGTTAGGTACAATTGACTTGTAGTATTGTTTAGGTTCTCTATTTTCTTATTGATCTTTTGTCTGGTTCTCCTATCTACTATTGAAAATGATTATTGAAGTATTCAACTATTTTTGTGGAATGATTTTTCCCTTCAATTCTGTGAATGTTTGCTTCATTATATTTGGGGCTCTTTTTGATACATACATGTTTATAATTGTCTTGTTGGATTAACTTTTGTTTAATATATAATGTCTTTCTTTATCTCTTGTAAGTTTTTAAACTGAAGTCTATTTTGTCTGAATTAGTATAGCCTACCCAGCTTTCTTTTGGTTAATATTTACAGGGAATATGTTTCCATCCTTTCACTTTCAATCTTCTGTCTTTAGAGCTAAAGTGAGTCTCTTATAGACTGTATATATTTGGATCATTTTTCTAATCCATTCTGCCTTTCTCTGCCTTTTGATCAGACAGTTTAATCTATTTACATTTAAAGTAACTACACTTAAGGAAGAACTTACTACTGTCACTTTGCTACTTAATAAAAAAGTCTTACAGTATTTGTCTCTATTACTGCCTTCTTTTGTGTTCAGCTGATTTTTTTTTTGTAATGACATGTTTTACTCTACTACTCCTATACATTTCTGTTTCCCCTTCATGTTATTAATGTCACAAATTATACCTTTATATGTTGTGTGTCCAATAGTATAGATTTATAACTTATAAGTATTTTAATGCATTTGTCCTTTAGGTCCTGTTGGAAATAAAAAAGTGGAGTTGCTACCAAAATTAAAGTAATGCTGCCTTTTATATTGCCCATGTATTTCTTTGTCAGATCTTTCCATCTTCATACTGCTTTGAGTTACTGTCTAGCATCCTTTCCTTTCAAACCGAAGGACTACCTTTACCATTTCTTACAGGTCAGGTAGTATACAAATAAGGTCTGCTCTGCTCCCTCCAGTTCAAGGTGACAGGAATGTGGGGACTGGGAAACAGGATGCTACCTTCTCAAGAACAAGACCACTGCCACACTGGGGACGGAGTGGGGCGATGGCAAGTGAAAATGCCACAAAACTTTGCTGTCACTTTTAGGATGGCTTTTTCTTGCTTGAATGTTTGCTTGGTTGCTGTAAACCTTTAACTTTTTTAGAGACGCTACAAAATTAGTTCAGACAGCTTCTGGTTGTTTTCTTCATGTTTCCGTGGGAAAAGGTGAGCTTGGAACTTCCTAGTCTGCCATTTTGCCAAAATACGGTTTTTTAACCTATCAAATTTGCAGTGATAAAGAAACTGTGAAATTTATTGAGACTTTTGGCAAACTGGCACTATCATCAGTGTTGGTGACCGTACTGGGACAGCAGTCTCTATGTGTGTGTATATATACGTGTGTGTATACGTATACATGTATGTATATATGTAAGTATATGTATATATGTATATTAGTATATGTGTGTTTGTGTATGTGTGTATAAGTACACAAACACATACAGAGATTATATATGTATCTGAAAAGACTTAAAATACTAGTATCATCTGACTCCTGGGAACTCAGCTTAAGGAAATACTCATGGATGTATATGGGGAGTTTTGGCTATAAGAATATTTACTGTCCACATTCTTTATAATAATGAAACACTGGCAGCAAAATTTTGTCTAATAATAGGGGTTGGTTAAAACATAAGATGGTCCACCATGCAGTGAAATGCTACATACCTAGTAAAACTCATATTGAAGAAGAATAATTTCATTGAATTAACACTATTCATTATTTCAAAACATGTTTTAAAACCAACAACTTATTTTTAAAAAGTATCTGACCTCCCCCACTCCAATGGCAGTCATCACTGCCTTGAATCAGGCCTTTTAGCAGTTGCCCACTCCCCAAACTCTTCCTTAACCCTGGTCCTCTTAGATTTATACCTACTTTGGGTCTCACAAACCCCCGTGGCTTTACTTATCAGCTCACATTTACAGAGCATTATCTTCTGAACTCAAGGCAGCAATTCTGAGATTCCATTTTACTGAAGGAAAGAAGGATGTGATGGATTCCCAGGAGGTTAAGAGGCCATTTACCAGTTAATGTATTAATCACTCTACAAATATTAACTCATTCAGTCCTCAGAGAGAGGAAGGGACCTATTATCCTCATTTTTCAACTGAGGAAACTACAGCCCTGGGGAGCTTCTATCTTGCCTGAGCTTCCAGAGCTGGTAATTGGTAAGAGTTCAGATTTCAACCCAGGTAGTCTGGCTCCAGAGCCAAGGCTTTCAGCCACAGCGTTGCTGTCTCTTGTTCTTATTAGTAGTAAAAATAATAATGATTATTAATAATATAACACAGAAATGTGATCAACAGCGTTTTTCATTATCCAGAGCTTTTTAAGTGTTTTTACTTACAAGAGCTCACTTATCTCTGAAAACTCATTTTGCCGAGACAGGAACTGAGGCTCAAGTACCCATCGCTGACGCTGTGAAACCCACCGCAGGAATTACAGACTCATTATTATTGGTAAATAATATAATGTAAAGGATAATAAAAAGTGCCTCCACAGTCCTTAGGGCTTCACAGTGTGATGTGACACACCTTTTACAATGTGTAACCGGCTCTGAGAGGCCAGCAACGCGGGCAAGGCAGCACACCAAGTAAGATATAGCAAAGTTATCGTTTTGCTTACTAATAATAACGCCTCGTCCTCCATAGCTAAAGAAAAGGCTTTTCTTAAGGAAATCAAACTCATACCGCAGGGAGG
Source organism: Neophocaena asiaeorientalis asiaeorientalis (assembly GCF_003031525.2). NCBI lineage: Eukaryota > Metazoa > Chordata > Mammalia > Artiodactyla > Phocoenidae > Neophocaena > Neophocaena asiaeorientalis. The sequence goes on from NW_020171984.1 coordinate 111,491, forward strand.
TGGTGACTTCACCTGGGTCCTGCAGCTGCTTCGTGGCCCCGGGGCAGTTTCTCGGCCGTTGCGGCACCGAAGGCGCCTCCCGGCGAGTCCCGGCCTGCGGGCACCTGGGCACCTGGGCAGGTGGGCGGGTCCGGGCTGCGGGTCGCG
>NW_020171984.1:111701-117938 GCF_003031525.2 Neophocaena asiaeorientalis asiaeorientalis
GAGCCGCGGCGTCTGGTGCTCGCCCGGCGTCTGCCGCCCTGCCTTCCGCATCTGTTTTCTCCGCTTGCTCGCGTTGGAGTTGATGCTGGGTTCTCACCGCCGTCGGGATGCAGCCTGGATGTCCCCGAACGTCCGGAGCAGGGGCCGGGGCAGACCCTGCCTCGGCCTGGTCCGGGCCTCCAGCTTGGGCTGGGCCGCGGGGCCGGGTACAGTGGCTGCCCCTGTTCTGACATCACCTCCATTCCACTGTCTTGGTGTGAAAATGTTCTTTCTTTTAGGAAATGATGGTGACCCACTGAGTTTGTAATTTAAAAAAAAATTTTTTTTTTGCAAAATAAAACCTCAGCAATTCATTATGATTACTTTTTGTTTTGGTAATTTAGTCGTGAAAGCTGGGAATGACAAGAGTTAATGCAACAGCTACGTTTCACAGAGGAGGAAAATTAGTCTCAAGGTCATTGCTTTAGTTGGTAACAGGCTTCATTTGACTGCTGTCCACCATTCAGTGTGTCTCAGACCTAGTGGTTATGGTAGCAATTCGCTGCACATCCTTGCACATCACAGAGGGCTTTTACTGGCGCACGGGGTGGGGTCGGGGGAATGGTGGGCTGAGAGGCAGAGAAGATGGATATCAGGCCCCTTACAGGTAAGGGAAGTTCACTGGAGTGAACTGGCTCAGTGCAGTGGGCCTTGATGGAGCAAGCTGGGTTTTGACTCCAGCCAAGTCATGGGCATTTCCCATCTACCTGCTGTCTTTCTAGGTTTAGGGAGGAGCAGTCAGAAGTACCCAGTACTTTGAGCTTGTAATTAGAATAAACAGCTCATCCCTCAGAAGGCCAGGCTGTCACCCAGAGGTTCAAGGTCCCACTGGGTTCCTGGCCCTCGTGTCGGGAAAGGGTGAGGCTGGGCGCATCGGAGGCAGTAGTGGGTGGCTGAGCCTGTGTGGGGCTGCCGTGAAGCCTTTAAAAAATGATGGTGCATTGGGCATCCCAGCCCACTACATTAAGTCAGAGGCGGACTTAATGCTCGGCTGGTGTGCCCTTCTGTGGGCCAGTAGTCCCTAAACTGTGTCTCTGTGGAAGGTCTTGTAAGTGCAGATTTGATATTTGCAGTCCCGACTATTTTTAAGGGATCTCATGAGTCTGCAGTTGGTACTTATTTCTGAGGGGTACCCATTGCAAAGCTGAGGTCACAGCGTTTTTAGTATACTTTATGTCGTTTCATGGAACGAACTATGTACTTATTATGGTATATACAAATTTGGGGACAGTCTTCGTCTCCATATGTCCGCAGGCTTTGCTGGTAGACCAGTCTAGCCAGGGAGACTTGGTTTCCTAAGCTTCTTTGGCCTCTCCAAGTCAGCAGACATTCAGCCTAGACTAGGTGTTGCAGGAACAAGTCCAGAGATTCAGGGCAGGGATGGGAGGGGAGCCGTGATTTGTGCTGGGCTGTTCACGGAGGAGCCTCCAAATCTGGTGTTCTTTTCTAAGTGACAATTTCCGTAAGAGAGTTGGGAAGGAAAGAAGAAATTCTGACAGTTTTTGAGGAGCTTACCAATGTGCTAGGCCTTATGGAAAAGAAAAGGACAAGAATGAAGGCATCAAAGGAAAAGATATATTTGAGATGACTCACAGCCCAGTGTGTTTGGAATTAAGGAGAGACAAGGCCAGAGATGGAGGCAGGGCCAGATTACAGGACCTGGCCTCCTTTTGTGGGCTTACTGCCCACTGTTCACTGAAGGATATTTGTCATCAGGCTCTTGGGGAATCCATGTGACAGCAGTATGGAAGAGGCGGAGGGGACTGGGGAGATGGAGCTCATCAGCCTGCTACCGCTCTCAGCCTGCTACCGTCTACCCTCTTCTGCCGGCCTCCACTCCTTATGGCCCCCATCTCTTCCTTACTCTGCCTGCTTCTTCATTCTTGGGGTTTCCTTGGGTTCCGTAGCCCATCTCTGCTAATTCCTACCTAGCACACGTTCTCTGCATGATCGCATCCATTTCTGCAGCTTTAAATGTCCAAATCAGAGGTTCTTAACCTGGGGTACACGATTGGGTGGGCTTCCAGGGTCCTGCATTCCCTGAAGCCGTATGCAGCACTGGGGTCCGTGTGCATTTTCCGGGGACCAAGGTCTATAGTCTTCATCAGCTGTAGCCTGCCTCGAAGGGCCTCCTAGCCATAACAAGTTTACAGTCATCCATCCATACCCACCTAGAGGGATAGCAAACCTAGTTAACTGTGCAAAATATATATTTTTTTCAGATTGTTAATGGTAGATAATTTGAAAAACAAAGAAAGTATAAAACAGAGAATAAAAATCAAGTGTAGTCTGACTTTCTGTAGACCACCACTTGAAACATTTTGGGGTCTTTTAAATTAGGCCATTATTTTTATCAGAGAGACATCCTTACAGATACAACTAGAGTCCCCCCCTGCTACCCGCCAACCTCCCTGTCTAAGTTAGGCAGGTGTCCCGACAGACATTTTCTATTGCATTTACATGTTATATTTGTTCTTTGCTCTGTTTTTCCCCCAGATTTTTAAATTGATTATTTTACACATAACGTAAAATTTGCCACCTTAAACACTTATTTGCGCCTTTTTTACGTAAATGGACTCATACTGTTCTGCAGCCTGCTTTATTCACCCAGCAATATGCTTTGAAATGCTTTTCATGTGAGAACAACGAACAGATCTCCCTAAAACTTGACATTTATATAATATTCTGGGTCATGGTTATGTTACTCAGTTAAGAATGTTTTCAGTTTTCTTTGTAAGATAATGCTGTACACTTGGTGTCTCCCTCTGGACACGCACAAGTGGTTTTCTGAAGTAGATACAAAGAACTGTGGTCAGAGGGCCAGCCCATTTTTTTAGCTCATACTACCAAAGTATGCTTATTAATGACTGTACCACCTTCCCCTTCCACCACCATATTTTAAGGGCTCTCTCCACCTCCCAACATGTGATGACATCAGACTTTAAAAGTTTTGCATGTCTGGTAGAATTATTGAGTCGAGAAATAGGAAGCCAATGGCATCTTTATTCACCCCATGTTCAAAGATAGAAACTTCCTCCCTGACTCCTATGTTCCTTCAGAAATAGTCAGTCCTCATTTCTTTGATCCGGTTGTGAACATCGAATTCTAACCATCCACATCCTTAAGTAAACTCTTACCTTCAGGTTTTTGTTTCAGAAAATGTGGTCATTGTAGCACTTAAGTAGTCTCTGCACTGGGCCAGGAGGGATGTAATGAGACCTGTCCTGGAGTCAAAGTATGGGAGGCAAGGAGCCCCACCAAGCACCTCACCTGCCTTCCTGGCCACTCCCTCAGGATTCATCTCCCCTGGAACTGAAAGCACTCCCATTAATATCCACTGGACATTTAAAAGTACCCCGGACTTAACTTCAACCTTTCGTCTTCCCTGTCCAGGAAGATTCTCTCCCAACACCAACATTGTGTGGGGAGGGAAAGGATCCTGGGCTTCCCCTTCTGGGAAGGGCTCAGCTTTCCCGCTGAAGCCTAGCCTGGTCCAAATGGGCCACGAGAGCTCCAAGCTTTTCACAGTGGGTGGAGGATGGGTCCTCCTGCCAGGCCAGGGGTGGGGAGGAAGAGGCCCACAGATCACACAGTGGGGAGGAGACACTGAGCAAGTCGGGCAAGGTATGTAACTGCTCCTGGGTGAGGTCCAGCCGGGAGCCCTTGGCCTCTGCTCAGGAGCTGCTGTGGCTTCCAGAGAACACACATGGCTTTGCCAGTGGGATGCAGACTCTGCTTTTCCCCAGTAGATCTAGGGTTGCCCAGTGAGCCAGCAACCACCCCAGTGTGTCCCCACTGGAGAAAACGAGAGAACTGGGAGGGGTGTTGTAGCTGAACCATCCCTGGCTCTGCAGAGCAGCTCACCAAAGCCCACTTACCTCCTTGTAGGTGGCAGATGTGCCACTGCGTCATCAGATGGAGTGCCGTGTGGCGAACCTGGCCCCCAGCTCAAGGAGAGCCTCTTCTTATCCACAGCCAGGAGCCCCTGGCAGGGGCTTTACAGCCCAAGGGAATGTTCTTTTAAATTTAGATCCCGCCTGCTTCCAGAGAGTGTATTGTTAGGCCCTGTCCTAAGCACTTTTGCTTATGTTACTGAATCTTCGCGACAACGCTATAGTAAGTAGTTATTATCCGTATTGTATGGGTGAGGAAATTGAGGCCCACCCAAGCAGTTTAAGTTAGAAGTTGATGCAAAATGACCCCATTATGAATAGTCGGTTTAAATTTGGTTACTGAGGCACAACAAAAATGTTGGACTCAGTACTTTGTTCTGATCTCAAAGCACATGCACTGTCTCTCCGGCCCGCTCGGGATGAAACTGAAACAAGAATGGGTTCACTTGGTTTGTCTGTATTAGCAGAGCGGTTGTACTTTCAGTTACGCTTTGACGAAATACGGCTGAACGTGGAATAACGTAGACGCGCTCTTTCTTTTAAAGAAGAATTCCCTCCGGGAGGCTATATATTCTGAGCGAGACCACCTGCATGTAGTTCAGAAGTGGTGGTTCTGTCCCAGATTCTCCGCGTTGTAACTTTTTATAAAATTGTTAGTTGCCTTACTTCTAAAAACAAGTAATATATGCATATGGTAAAAAGCTCAAAAGGTATAAGAGGAACATAAATGAAATCTCAGGCACCTTGCCCCCTGTTCCTGTCCGAGAAAGTGGCATCCTTAGAGAAGCATCCTCCTGGGAGGCAGGGCACAGTGTGGATTGGTGTCCTCCTCGTTCTGTTTTAAACCCAGAATGCCTTTCGGAGATGTCTTTTGTTACTTTGTTTCTGTTTAGATTCTTGGTTCTTTCTCATGGATTTGTAGATCTTTGTACATTGAGAAAACTGACTTTCATTGTTTGTGTTACAAATGCTTTTCCTTTGTTACTTACCTTTTGACTGTATGAAGCCTTCCCTGCTCTGAGATCTTTGTTTTAAGTCTTTAATATCTCTTTCAGTGCATTTTTGGTTTCATTTTCTAATTTACCTCTTAGATCCAGGTCGTTTTCATTTTGGTGAAAGGAGTAGTAGGGATTTACCTTTATTTTTGCCATGTTGTTGTAACTGAATAATCCAGATGCTTAGAGCTGCCTGGATCAGGGACAAAATTCCCACCTGTATTTGGGCCTGTTTCTGGGCTCTTCTTTTACTGAACTCTGTCTATTCATGAACCAGTGCTACAGCCTTAACTTACTTACTTGTGGCTTGTACTATGTTTTACTGTCTCGCAGGTTTTGTCCGCCTTCATTCCTGTTCTTTTTCAGAATTTTCCTGATTATTATTGCACAAATATTTCTGAATAGAATCAGCTCCTCTGTTTTCAAACCTAAATTCACTTATTGGTTAATTTAGGGAGAATCGACTTTAAAATTATAGTGAAACTTTCTTTCCCCAAAGGATATGGCTTTTCATTTGTCCAAGTCTTTTATATTCTTTAGTATTTAGAAATTCTTTTCATATAGATGTTGCACATTTATATGTGTATTCTTAAAGTTTTTCTTGTTGTTACTCTAAATGGGAGTCTTCCTTTCACATCGCTAAACTTGTTTGTATATAAGAAGGCAATTGGGTTTTTAAAAAAAATGTTTTGTATGTCCCCAGCTTACTGAATTCTCTCATTGCTCACAGCAGTTTTCCAGTTGATCTCTTAGTTTTTCCACATCACCATTTCTTTCTGTTATCATGGATAAATATAGCAAGGTGCTTCTGCCTTTGTTGTGGGCAGACTGTGTGTCTGAAGGAAGGGAGCCAACAGTGGTCTTTTGGATACATTGTGGAGCGCTGCCTTCCCTAAGCGGCCCCAGCCCTTTGCGGCCCCTGTGCCGCTCGGCATCTCCACGGAGGTCATGCACGGGTCTTGGGCCACAACACGAGCACTAGCTTGCTCGGGGTCCCGTCATGCGCATCCACAGACTTCCCGTTCGAGACAGTGGCAGCTCTACTGAACCTGAGCATTTGGAGGTTTCCTGGACTGTCTTTCTCACACACTCTGTCCAGTCCTTCACAGAGACTTTCAGAGCCCAGCCCTGTGTTGTCGCCTCTGGTGCCGCCACCCAGGTCTGATCTTTGTCCTCTCTAATCTGTTCTCAACATCAAACAGGCATGTCGACTTGCATGCAGCCCATTCTCCAGAATAAAAGCCAGAAAGTTCGGTCTTACCCGGCCTCTTCTACTGCCTGCGTCCCGCTCACTCCATAACAGCTGCACC
>NW_020171984.1:117967-124589 GCF_003031525.2 Neophocaena asiaeorientalis asiaeorientalis
CACCTGGAATCCTCTCCCCAGGGGGCCGTGTGGCTTACGCCCTCCTCTCCTACCAAGCCTGCCCTTGCATGTCCCCTTCTCCGGGAGGCCCACCCTGACCTAATTACAGCAGTCTGTGCCCCCATTCACCACATGCCCGGTACCCTGATCCTAGTCTACACTTTCTTTCTTTCTTCCAGAGCACTTAACACCTCCCAGTGTATCTTCTATTTAAAACTTTCAAAAATTGTTTCTTGTCAGTTTCCCCCCCCCTCACTGAATGTAAGCTAAGAGCAGAGACATTTATGTCCTTCGCCAATATATCCCAAACTCCTAGAAAAGTTCCTAGTGGGAAATAAATGTGTGGATAAATCCAAGAGAACACTGCTTTATATAAACTTGCTTCACATGTGTAAATATCTCTGGGTCCCTATAGCAACCTGATTAGGTGTGCAGGACAGGGGTGGCCAGCTTTGTTTTAAAGATTAACATACCTGTATTTTGTGGAGTTCATATAATGAGTGTTCATAGTATCTCTCCAGCCTAACCCTAGTATAAACTCCTGGAGGACTGGGGCAGCATTTTAGAGCTGTTTCCTCTTGTATGGTGAATCTACATGGCACGAACCTGGGACCAAGACCTGTTGCTCATTACACTGATTCTGTCCTTGCAACACTCTTAGGTTGGGGTGTGGCAATGATTATTGCCCCAGGATCCTGCTGGAGGGGTAACAGCAGTAGGCAGGACACCTTTGCCTGACATGTGAGGGGTGTGTCCTTTCCCAGTGTGCTGCCTCTCCTGCCTTCAGGAAATTCTAGGTGCATAAAAGCAGGACTGCAGTGGGTCCCTCTGCCACGCTCCTTGCATGTGCCAGCACGTTTCAGGGACTAAATGCCAGGCTTCACGGTGCTTGTCTATTACCTGCGTTATAATAACTGACATCTACTTGTCCTCATGTGCTGTTTGATGGAAACCTTTTATGTATGTTTTCTCAGCCAGTCCCCACTGCTGCACAGTGAGTTTTAAACTTTTCAGAGCACGTGGTCACCTTGCAGAGGTGGGATGGCCCCTAGTTTTGGCTTCGATATTGTGGATGAATTGTGTTCCCTCCAAACCATATGTTGAAGTCCTAACCCCTAGTACTTGTCAATGTGATCTTTTCTGGAAATAGGTTCTTTGCAGATGTGATTACTCAATATAAGGTTGCACTTGCACTGGGTTAGGGTGGGCCCAAATCTAGTGACTGGTGCCCTTAAAAGAGGCAGAGAAGAGACACAGGCATGGGACTTCCCTGGTGGTCCAGTGGTAAAGAATCTGCCTTCCAATTCAGGGGACGTGGGCTCGATCCCTGGTCGGGGAACTAAGATCCCACACCCCGTGGGGCAGCTAAGCCCGCGTGCCACAACTACTGAGCCCATGTGCCTCAACTAGAGAGCCCGTGTGCCGCAAACTACAGAGCCCACACGCTCTGAAGCCCATGCGCCACAACTAGAGAGAAGCTCATGCGCTGCAACAAAGAGCCTGCACGCCACAACAAAAAGAGCCCGCGTGCCGCAACGAAGATCCCGCATGCCACAACGAAGACCCAATGCAGCCAAAAAAATAAATAAATGAAAATATTTTCAAAAAGAGTGATATGTGGACACATACAGGGGAGAACCCATGTCAAGAGAGGCAGAAACTAATACAGCTGTCAAGAGCCACACATACCTTGTCTTCATTTGGTAGGGATGCTATAACAAAGTACCACAAACTGGGAGGCTTAAAGAAAACAGAAATCTTTTTTTCACAGTTCTGGATGCCAGGTGTCTGAAACTAAGGTGTCAGCAGAGTTGGTTCCTTTTGGAGGCTCTGAGGGAGAGTCTATCCCAAGCCTCTCTCCTACCCCTTGGTGGCTGCCAGCAATCCTCAGTGTTCCTTGAACTGTAGATGCATCATTCCAATCTCCACTTCCATCGTCACATGTTTTTCTCCCTGTGTATCCAAATTTTCCTCTTATAAGAATACCATTCATTGCATTAGGGGCTCACCCTACCCCTGTATGACATGATCTTAATTTAACTAATTAGATCTGCAAAGACCTTATTCCAAATAAGGTCCCATTCATAGCAGGGAGTTAGGACCTGAACATATGTTATGGGGAAACACAGTTCAACCCACCAAGAGGGTTTGAAAAAGTTTATTACTAATTTAGTGAGGCTTTCTGGGTAGAGCAACTGGCCTCGGGTTTTGTTTTGTTTTTTGTTTTGTTTGGGGTGTTGTAATGGGGTGACGGTCCCTAGCTAACACCAAAGAAAGGAGCCCTCAGGCTCTCTTGTCTGCTGGCCCAGATGTGGGGCAGGTCAGGAAGGGGAAGATCTTGAAAGCTATTAGCATCAAACAGCAAAAATTGGGTCAAACTATTATCCGAAGTTATTAATAATATACTGTCAACTACATTACGGTAAGCAACTGCTCCATATTTAGTCTCCTTTTGTTAAATTTTCTATGCCGTCTTGTTTTATTGGCGCCACCCAATGAAGGAGCCAGGTTTGTTGCTAGGAATTAGCCCTGCTCGCAAGGTTTGGACAGTTTATTCTTGGCCTTGAGGGGCACTGTCCAAGGAGTGCCCAACTCTGAGGTGGTGGCAGGCATCTCCCTTTCAGAGATGGGTCTCCTGAATCAGAGTCTCCAGGTATAAATAGGAAAGCTCCTCAGGTAATTCTGTTGTGCAATGGAAAAAGAGAATGAAGGACACGGAAAGTGTGCCTTGCCCTGTCTCCTAGGACTGACAGCCAGTGAGGCGGATGGCCTAGGGCTGTCAGGTTGTTGACTCTGCCTGCCAGACTTGAAGGGAGCCCTGCGCACAAACCAGGATGTCTGCTTCCTAACTTCGTGAGAAAGAGCTGTTAGACACACTTGGCCCTCAGGGTGGCATTCAGATCGCTTCTTGCCCTGGAGAGAAGTCTGTGTGGGGTGGTGCCCCCAGAAGGGAAGTTGAGCCGTGATGCCACAGCACCGAGGCTACAGGTCTGGGCAGCATGGAGACCAGGACCCCATGCCCAGGCCGGACCTCTGTGCTGGTGGCCCCCAGGCAGGGCCTGCGCTGGGTTCCACTTTTGGCTCTATGCCCTGGGGTCTTGAAAGGACCAACATGGGCCTCAGGAGAAGACCAAAATCTCAATAGCCCTTAATGAGGAAGTAAAACGGGACGCAGAGAAAGTAGTCCTACATATCGATTAATGCAATGAGCTTACAGCAAGATGAATAGGTCAGAAGTAGGAGGCGGGGGTGGGGGAGGATTGGTTAACATATTGAGTAATTGTTCAAAAGAGCAAAGGCATTTTCTTGGTACTTTTCTGTATATTTGTCTTATTTTTGGAATCAGAAAAAGACATTCGCAGTTTTCAAAAACTGCTTTGTAAAAGGCCGCTCTGCTCACGTCTGGGCCCATTGGAAGCACTGCTTGTTTTCACTCCCTTGGTCTTGTCTGCCTGTGGAGGCAAGAGCTGGCTTGGCAAGACTTGGAGTTGGCAGATGGGCTGTTTTTTATGGTTTTTGTAATTACCAGCTATAATTATGTTACCTAAAACCTATCTGAGCCTTACAAATAATGAGCCAGAAGGGAACCAGAAGATTCATGTTCGGGTTCTGGCCCTGTGCTTCCTAGCTTGGTGATGCTGGGCCGCTTAGGCTGCCATAACAAAGGACCACAGACTGGGTAACTTAACATTTGTTGCTTGCAGTTCTGGAGGTTGGGAGTCCCAGATCACAGTGCAGGCAGATTCAGTTTCTCCTGAGGTGTCTCTCCCTGGCTTGTAGATGGCCACTGTCTCACTGTGTCCTCACCTGGCCTTTTTCTGTGCACCTGCAGAGAGAGAGCAAGCTCTTGGGGGTCTCCTCCTCTCACAGGACACCAGTCGCATCAGATCAGGGCCTTACCTCTGTGACCTCATTCAACCTTAATTACTCCCTTAAAGGCCATATATGCAAAAGCGTTTCAACATAGGAATTTGAGGGGACACAATTCAGGCCATAAAGGTATTGAAAGCAGAGTTGTAAATTAAAAAGCATTGCACAAAGGTGACGTTCCATTGCTGTTCTCTCTTGCAAGACTTGGCTCTGCTTCCAGTTTACAACACAGAGACTCAAATAGGTGTGAACTTTGTTGGCAAGAATCAAGAACAGATTTATATGTATATTTTCAGAAATTAGCACAAACTCAGGGTTGTCCCTGTGATAATTTCACTCTCGTTTTCTGCTTTCTTGCATGGAAAATATAGGGTTGGAGTTAAGCTCCTCTCCTGGGAAATTCTGGCTAGTGTGTCCTGAGAGCCTGTGTGCAGTGGGAAGAGGCCGGGCAACGCCCTGGGTATAACTACCTGTCCTCTGCCCTTGTCTTACCTGGGTCTCAGCACAGGGCTCCATGCCACCACCAGGCCGGGCCTGCTTCTTCCCCACTGGGAAACTATTTTTAACCAGTCATGTTTTCTTTTTTTAAGGTTACCTTTTTTTCTTATTACAAAAGCAATATATGTTCTTTGCAGAAAAATGAAGAGAAGACAATGAAAAGTCCCATTTTTATCAGCATCAGGGTCAGATTAAGTCAGAGAGTTGCCTAGTACTCTGCACTGATAAAGTGGCTAAAACAGCCGTGAACACAGTGACCACTGAGGTTACTGGAACTCCTTTCAGAGAGGGCTGAGGATGAGACCTTCGGGGAACATGCTGGAATAACAACCAAGCGTCCTGAAATCCTTCTTTCCTCCAGGAGGGTGGATTTGATTAACACAAAACAGTTCTTTTGCTGATGAATTAAATGGAACTGGATTGCTTGTCTCTGAGGGGGCCTGCCACAAACTAAAGTTTAAACCTGTACACTCTCGGAAGAACATTGGTTTGAAGGGGTGCCAGATTACCAAGTTTTCTTGGGACACACACATATCTGATTCTGGTCCTGACCCAGACTAACAGCATTACTTTAATGGCTCATTTCGTTTTATTAAATCAATACATGCCTCTTCTATTTAAAAAATTCAAATAAGACAAAATAAACGGATATCATACTACCCAGAAATAACTAACCACTATTAATTTTAAAACATTTTATTTGGACATAATTTCTACTTAGAGATAAATTACAAAATTTAAAAGTCCCCTTATACAGAATCTCCTGTTCTTAACATTTTAGCTCATTTACCATTCTCATTTATCATTCTTTCTCTCTTGCTGTCTCTCTCCATGCGTATGCATGTGTATACACACACACACATAAATACACATGTATATAATTTTTTTCTTAACCATTAGAGAGTAACTTGCATACATCATCACCCTTTATCCCTAAATCCTTCAGTGTCTTATTTCCTAAGAATAGAGATATTCTCTCACATAACCACAGTACAATTATCAACATCAGTAAACGTGACATTGACAGCACCTATATTTCAATTCAGTCAGTAGACCCCAAAATGTCTCCTTCTAGTTCAGGATCTAGTCTAGGGTTAGGTATTGCATTTTTTCTTGTCTCTTTAGCACCCTTAATCTGGAACATTTCCTCAATCTTTTTTTTTTTTCTTTTGTGACATTCATACTTTGAGATAATATTGTTCTCCCCCTCTAGCATAACATTTCATTTTGGGTTTGTCCTTATGATGAGATCAGGGTTCTACATCCTCAGCCAGAATGCTGTATAGGTGATGATGTGTCCTTCCTCAGGGTACCACAGTTGGGGGCACACATAGCCATCTGTCCCCATGGTCACTGGCTTTGATTACCCAGCCAAGTATAACTGCTAGGTTTTATTTTTCTCCTAGCACCTAATAAGCAATCTGTGAGGAAACATTTTGAGCCTGGGCAAGTATCTTGCTCCTTGTCAACATTTTCCTGCAAGAATTGGCATTCATTGCTAGCTTGAACCATTCTTGATTAGGATGATTCTGAAAGTGGTGCTGTGCCAGCTGCAGCACCCTTCACATTAGCATTCTCTTATAAACAAGAGCCCTCATCCCCCCGCCCCCCCCGTTTGTTTATCTATTTGTTATCTATACGGGCTCATTAATACCTGTTTTTCAATGGTGTTAAATTGATTACTATATTTAATTATATTCATGCCCAAATTGACTCACACTTGGTAGTGGGAGCCCCTTCAAGCTGGCTCCTGTGTCCTGTGACATGCCCCGGCATTTTCTTTTTTTGAGCACGTCCTAATTTTCTGCAATAAGATGCTCAGGCTCCTCTTGTTCTTTTGCTGCTCCAGCCCTGGAATCTGTAATTTCTCCAAGGAGACCTGGTATCTGTTAGTGCCGAATGGTATTAAAGGCTGCTTGGTATGCTCACTGGTACTATAGTGTCTTTGCTTCATGGCCCTTTCAGTGGACAGAGCTAGGAAATGTATGCATGTTTACACAAATGGATACACATGTATACAATGAGCATGCATATAGAAATCACGAGTACACACCAGTACCGCCAGTTCCAGTGCACCTTTGTGAATTCTTTTTCTAACTTCCTCCATTCCTTATTTGTACATCCTTTCTTCAACAATGGAACCCTGACTTCTGATGAAATCAACACATTTACTCATTCCTATGATATACCTAAAATAGTTTATTCTTAAATAGACTATACTTTATCAAGCCTACTTAAATTAATTCAGGGGGCT
>NW_020171984.1:124826-203519 GCF_003031525.2 Neophocaena asiaeorientalis asiaeorientalis
TCTCAACCACTGCGCCCCCAGGGAAGCCCAGAAATTACAATACTTTTTTTTTTTTTCCCTGCCCACACTATTAACTTTTGATGAACATCCTTCTAGATCTCCCTGTATACACCTATAGATAAATAGACATAGTTTTATTAAATAGTAATCACACTGTACATACTCTTCTATAACCTGACTTTCCCCCCACTAATGAACATATCATTAACATCGTTCCATAACGTATCATACATCTTTTTGTCCACAAAATGAGATCCATAGAATATTTTTTAATGATTGCAGAATAAGACTGTACCATAATTCTTATTATTGTACTTTGATTTAAAAGGCATCTAGGGGACTTCCCTGGTGGTGCAGTGGTTAAGAACCTGCCTGCCAATGCAGGGGACACGGGTTCAAGCCCTGCTCCGGGAAGATCTCACATGCCACTGAGCAGCTAAGCCCGTGCGCCACAACTCCTGAGCCTGAGCTCTAGAGCCTGCGAGCCACAACTACTGAGCCCACGTGCCACAACTATTGAAGCCTGCGCGCCTAGAGCCCACGCTCCGCAACAAGAGAAGCCACCGCAACGAGAAGCCTGTGCACTGCAACGAAGAGTAGCCCCCGCTCGCTGCAACTGGAGAAAGCCCGTGCACAGCAATGAAGACCCAACACGACCAAAAAAAAAGCGTCCAGTTTTTCACTATTATATATAAAGTTGTCATCAACATATTTGTAACTAAATTTTAATTATTTCCTTAGGGTAGAAGTGGAATTGCTGGTCAAAGGATATGTATAGTTTTATGTTTTTCTGAACGGCTGTTTGCTCTGTCTCACAGTTTTTGAGAGTGCTGGTTTTTCTAGACCAGCGTGGGCACTTTTAAAAGCAGAGATGCCCAGGCCTGGCTTTGAGATTCTAGTTTCGAGGATCTGGAGTGTAACCAGGATTTGTAGTTTCTAAAGGCTCCTCAGGAGATTTTGATGTGCAGCCAATTTGATAGGTGAAAGTGGTATTTCATTAATTTAATTATAATTTTCTTCTGAAATTGTTTCAGACACTCAGATTTGGGAGAAGTGGCCCCAGAAATAAAAGCATCTGAGAGACGAACAGCTGTGGCCATTGCAGGTAAAGTTGGGCTTCTGTCCACTCGGAAGCATATCTGTTTCTTCTGGCCCATTGGGATTCTGGATCCCAGCAACACCCTGGGCTGTGGATCATGGACCTCCAAAATAAATAAGCATAAGGTTTTTATTTTCCCTTTTACAAGAAGACCCATTTAAGGGTCTTTTAAGCTTCCCTCATGTATTCAAAATAGGATTCACTTTTAAAAAGGTATTTACCACACAGTTTTACCGGGAGCACATCACTCCAATTTCAGCACGTTGCTGTTCCTGCCATTCTGAGCTGTGTTGAGGGCAACTGTCTAGTTTCTAAACTGGGCACACCTGAGAGTGAACAGTGTGTTTTGTTGGGGCAAGAGGTATGAATTGGGGCTGTCCCTAGGAGACTGGGACTTGTAGTCTTCCTGATCATGGTCCTTATAAGCTGGTTTTTCTTTCTTTGGGGATTTGGGGGGGTGGGGCTGTAGCTGCCCCTCATGACTTCATCTTTAAGGTGTGGTGGCCACACTCTAGACATCTTAATTTCTCTTAATAACTCATTTTGGATCTATCTTTCATTAGTTTGGTGCTTCTCACAATGAATGTGTTCTATTGGATATTAATAGCATTATGCAAAAATAACCCCACAAAAATATGCAAATACGTTTGGGTTAATCCAGTTTTATTTTATTCATTCAAACAAATATTTATTGACTATTTACCATGTGCTGGCCTTGTTGTAGGGATTGTGAATATAGGCAACAATAGTGAATACAATGGCCAAAAGTCCTGGTCTTCATGGAACTTAAATTCTAGAAGGTTGGCACTATGGGAGTTCATGGCCAGTTGGTCAAGGCTCATAGCAAAGTTGGGATCAAGCAGTAATTGCCCAAAGCCCTTCAGTGTCTCAAGATCTTGAGTTGTGCTACTCAATACACTAGCCACTGGGCACACACTTTAAAATTAAACAAAATAAAAAATTCACTTCCTCATTCACACTAGCCATATTTCAAGTACTCAGTAGCCATACAGCGAGTGGCTGCATGTTTAACAGTGCAGAAGTAGAACATTTGCTCCATCACAAGATGTTCTATTAGAGGGCATTACTATAGAAAACCAGGCAAGAAAATTTGAGAGTGGGCTGAGGAAAAGAAACGACCTTACTGGCCTACTGTGAGCTAGGCTGCCCTATTACAACAGCCTCATAAGGTAGTTATTATTGGTCCTTTGTTTCATTTGAGGAAACTGAGGCTCAGAGACCTTCTGGCCCATCCCCCAAATTCTATCTTTGTGTGTCTCTCCAGTGAATAAGCCTTGTGTAATTGTTTTTAAAAAATTTCTTTCTGAGGTATGTGAATCCCTCTTCAGTACATATTTTATTTTTAAGACTTAAAGTAAGCTCTTCAACCTATAAGATTAAAAAAAAAGTTGTATTGAAGTATAATATACATATGGAAAAGTGCCCATATTGTAAGTGCATAGCTTGATAAAATTTCACAAACATGAACTGACCTATGTTGACAAGCATCCAGGAGAAGAAGCCAAACAAAAACCATCACCTAAGAAGTCCACCTTCTGATCACTTCCTACCCTGCCTCTGCCAGGGGTAACCACTCTCCAGACTTCCAGAAGCATAGATGTAGGGTTAGTTTTGCCTGATTTGTGCTTTATATAATCATCGTCTAGAATGTATTTGCCTTATCTCAAGTCTGAGGGCTCTAATTACTTCACAACTCATTCTTCAAAAAAATTTATTTTCAATCATTAAAGAGAATTCTGGAAGATGGCACAGCAGGAAGCACCAGGAATCCCTCTCCCCACCTGGACAACAGTTGTGCTGGCAGAATCTGTCTGATGTAATTATTCTGGAACTCTAGAATCTGTCGAAGGCTTGCCACTTCCAGGGGAAGAATTAGAGGGTAAACTGCAGTTAATTTTGGTCAGTTTCAGCTCTTAACACAGTAGCAGCTACCCATCTCCCACTCCCAGCCAAGTGGCAGGCAGCTGTGCACACGATCTTAGAGCAACCCGACACAGCTTGTGGGAATGAGGGTGGGCAAAAAACCCCTGCCCTCCAAATATCAAGTATCTATGCTCTAATTGCTGATTGCTGCTTCTGATCACAGAAGTGAAGACGAAGAGGGGGGCAGCAGTTGTCACACCTCCAAACATTGTTGCAAGCCCCTCCCCCTCCAGCTGAAGTGACTTACTGGGGAATTAAAAGGCCAACACCTTCTCTGCATCATTTTTTGCTTATTCCTTTTTTGTAAGGCACACATTAAAGACTAGAACATTCAAAAACAACTGCATAGGGGCTTCCCTAGTGGTGCAGTGGTTAAGAATCCTCCTGCCAATGCAGGGGACACGGGTTCGATCCCTGGTCTGGAAAGATCCCACATGCCACGGAGCAACTAAGCCCATGCGCCACAACTACTGAGCCTGTGCTCTAGAGCCCGCGAGCCACAACTACTGAGCCTGCGTGCCACAGCTACTGAAGCCCTAGAGCCTTCGCTCCACAACAAGAGAAGCCACTGCAATGAGAAGCCTGTTCACCGCAATGAAGAGTAGCCCCTGCTCGCCACAACTAGAGAAAGCCCACGCACAGCAATGAAGACACAACACAGCCAAAAATAAAAATAAATAACTAAAAAAATAACAACCCCCACCAAGAAACAACTGCATATATGGGGAAAATTAGAAAGTGATTGTGCATTTCCAGGAAAATGCTCAGAAAAGACCAGAGAAGACCTTAAGTTTACACCTTAGGCTGATCCTCAGCACAGAGACAGCCAACAACAATCAAAACCAAAAAAACAAGACACAAAATGACAATAGCAAACCCTGGGTAAGGCAGAAGAATCTGATTTCCAGAGTTACCACATTATTACATTCAGAGGTGTTCAACAAAAACATTATAAAGCATACAAATGAACAGGAAAGTATGGCCCATTCAAAAGAAGAAAATCTATCAACAAAATCTGTCCCTGAAAAGACTATGGCAGATATATTAGAAAAAGACTTTAAAACAACAATCCTAAAGATGCTGAAAGAACTAAAGGAAGATATGGAGAAAGTCAGGAGAACAGTGAGTGAACAAAATGGGAATATCAATAAAGAGATAGAAAACCTAAAAATAAAGCAAAACAAAATTCTGGAGCTGAAGAGTACAATAACTGAAATGAAAAATTCACTAGCAGGATTCTAGGGCACACTTGGCAGGCAGAAGAATGAATCAGTGAACTTGAAGATAGGACAATGGAAATGATCAAGGCTGAGGGGCAGAAAGAGAAAAGTTTGAAGAAAAGCACATAGGGCCTACTGGACATCATCAAAAGGACCGAGATACTCATGTGGGAGTCCCAGAAGGAGAAAAGAAAGAGGCAGAGAGAATATTTGAAGAAATAATGGTTGAAAACTTCCTGAATGTAAAGAAAGACATACATGTAATCATTCAAGAAGCTCAATGAACTCCAAGTAAGATGAATTCAAAGAGACCTACACCAAGACACATTATCATTACATTTTTAAAAGAAATAGAAAAAGGAGATATTTTGAAAGCAGCAAGTGAGAAGCAAATCATTACACACAAGTGATCCTCAAAGAGATTATCTGCAGATTTCTCATTAGAAACTTTGGAGGCCAGAAGATAGTAGGCAGATATATTCAAAGTGCTTTTAAAAAAAACCTGTCAACCAAGATTCATGTATCCAGCAAAACTGTCCTTCAAACATGAGGGAGAGGGACTTCCCTGGTAGCGCAGTGGTTAAGATTCTGCCTGCCAATGCCAAAAATAAATTAATTAATTAAAAAAGAAAAATGAGGGAGAAATCAAGACATTCCCAGATGAACAAAAGCTGAGGGACTTTGTGACCACTAGACTGGCCCTGGAAGAAGTGCTCAAGGGTGTGCTGCAAAGATGAACATTAGACCGTAAACCTAAGCTGTACGGAGAAATAAAGATATCAGTAAAGGCAAATACATGGGCAATTATAATAGCTAGTATTATTGTAACAATGGTTTGTAGCTGCATGTTTTGTTTTCTAAATGATTTAAGAGACCAATATATTTAAATTAAAAAATCAATGTAATAGCTAGCATTACTGTTGGTTTATAACTCCAAATCTTGTTCTGTATGTAATTTAGGAGACTGATGCATTTAAAGAGTTATTAGTTTATGTTTGGGGGGCATGCATTATATAAAGATGTAATTTTGTGATATCAAAAGCCAAAAGCAGTGGGGACAGAGTGTAAAGGAGCAGAGTGTTTGTATGTTGTTGAGGTTAAACTGCTATAAATTCAAATTAGAATGTTACAACATTACGACATTAAATGTAATCCCCATGGCAACCACAAAATAAATTGTTATAGAATATACACAAAAGGGAATCAAGAAGGAATTCAAACATTTCACTACTTAAAAGTCAACTAAACACAAAAGAAGAGAGGAATGCAGGGAATGAGGGACAAAAAGCTATAGGTCCGTAGAAAATTTGTTTCTGTAGCACAAACACAGAAATAAGTGCCTCCTTATCAGTAATTACTTTAAATGTAAGTGGATTAAACTCTCCCATCAAAAGACAGAGATTGGCAGAATTGATAAAAACACATGGTCCAACTATATGCAGTGTATAAGAGACTCACTTTTGAGATCCAAAGACACAAACTTGTAAAAGTAAAAGGATGGAGAAGGATATTACATGCAAATAATTACCAAAACAGAATGGCAGCGGCTATACTAATTTCAGACAAAATAGGCTTTAAATCAAAAACAGTTACAAGAGACAGAGAAGGACATTACATGTTAACAAATATTTCAAAACAGCAAGAAGATATAATAATTATAAGATTTACGCACCTAATGTCAGACCATCAAAATATATGAGACCAAAACTGACAGAATTGAAGGGGAAAATAGACAGTTCTACAATAATAGTTGTAGATTCCAATACCCCACTAAGAATAATGGATAGAACAACCAGACAGAAGATAAGCGAGGAAATAGAGGGCTTCAACAACACGATAAACCAACTAGATCTAATAGACTTATACAGAACACTCCACCCAACAACAACAGCATACATATTCTTCTTAAGTGCACATGGGACATTTTCCTGGATAGACCATATGTAGGACCACAGAGTAAATCTCAGTGGTTTTTTAAAAGACAGATATCACGCAATGTATCTTCTCTGACCACAGTGGGATGAAATTAGAAATCAATAACATAAACTGGAAAATTCACAAAATTGCAGAGGCTAAACAACGTCCTTTTAAACAGCCAGTGGATCAAAGACGAAATCACAAGGAAATCAGAAAATAGTTAAGAAGAGATAGATGAAAATGTAAACACACCATGTTAACACTTATGGGCTGCATCAAAAGTGGTACTGAGGGGGAAATTCATAATTATAAATGCTTACATTAAAAACAAGAAACATCTCATATAAACAGCCTAACTTTACAACCTTAAGTTGTACTGGGACAAGAAGAACAAACTAAATGCAAAGCTAGCACAAGGAAGGAAATAATAAAGATTAGAGTGGAGGTCAATGAAATAGAGAATAGAGAAAATCAGTGACCCAAAAGTTGGTTCTTTGAAAAGATCAACAAAATTGACAAACCTTTAGTTAGGTGGACTAAGAATAAAATAGGGAAGAGACTCAAATTACTAAAATCAGAAATGAAAGTGGGGACATTTAGAAATAAAAAATAGAGTACTATGAACAATCGTATGCCCCCAAATTGGATAACCCTAGGTGAAAGACAGTTCCTAGAAACACAAAGTTTACAAAGAAACAGAAAATCTGAATAGACCTAACCTAACAAGACTAAATCACACAAAAATAAAAAATCTGAGTAGACCTATAACGAGTAAGCAGATTGAATCAGTAACAATAATTAAAACAAAAAAAACACCTTGCAACAAAGAAGAGCCCTGCTCCTGATGGCTTCACTGGTGAATTCTACCAAACATTTAAAGAAGAACTAATACCAACCCTTTTCAAACTTTTCCAAAAAATTGAAAAGGAGGGAACATTTTTTTAACTCATTCCTAAGGCCAACGTAATCCTGACACCAAAGTCGAAATAAAGACACTACAAGAAAAGAAAACTACAGACCAATATCCATTATGAACATTGATGCAAAAATCCTCAACAAAACACTAATATTCAAACAGAATTCAGCAATATATTAAAAGGATGATACACCATGACCAAGTGGGATTTATTCCTGAATTGCAAGGATGATTTAACAATATGAAAATAGACCTATGTAATATACCACATCAACAAAATGAAGGAGAAAAAAACCCACGTGATCATCTCAACTGATGCAGAAAAATCATTTGACAAAAGTTAATGTTCTTTCATCACACACACAAAAAAACCACTCAACAAAGTAGGAAGAGACGGAAACTACTTTCACATAATAAAAGACTTATATGAACAACCCACAATAAACATTAATGGTGAAAACAGAAAGCGTTTCCTTTAAGATCAGGAATAAGGGAATGATGCCCGCTTTTACCACTTCTATTCTATCTAGTACTGGAAGTTCTAGCCAGAGCAGTTAGGCAAGAAGAAGGCATCCAAATTGGAAAGGAAGAAGTAAAATTATCTTTGCAGATGATATGACCTTATACATAGAAAATCCTGAAGATCCACACATAAAGTTATTAGAACTAATAAATGAATTCAGCAAAGTAGCAGGATACAAATCCAACACACAAAAATCAATTGCATTTTTATACTAAAATGAAGAACCTGAAAAGGAAATTACAAAAACAATTTCATTTACAATAGTGTCAAAAAGAATAAAATACTTAGGAATTAGCTTAAACAAGGAGGTGAAAGAGTTGTACAATAAAATTATAAAACGTTTTTCAAACAAATTAAAGAAGATATAAATATGTGGAAAGAGTTACCAAGTTCATGGACTGGAAGACTAAATATTGTTTGTTTGTTTTATTGAGGTAGAGTTGATTTACAATATTATATAAATTTCAGGTGTACAACATAGTGATTCACAATTTTTAAAAGTTATATACTCCATTTATAGGTATTATAAAATATTGGCTATACTCCCTGTGCTGTACAATATATCCTTGTAGCTTATTTATTTTATACATAGTAGTTTGTACCTCTTAATCCCCTACCCCTATCTTGCCTTTCCCTGCAGAAGACTTAACATTGTTAAAATGTCAGTATTACCCAAAGCAATGTACAGATTCAGTGCAATTCCTATCAAATACCCAATGACAGTTTTTGCAAAAATATAAAATTCATTCTAATCATATGGAATCTTAAGGGACAGTGAATAGCCAAAACAATCTTGAAGAAGAACAAACTAGAGGCTCACAATTTCTGATTTCAAAACCTACTACAGAGCTACAGTAATCAAAACAATGTGATATTGGCATAAAGACATATACAGACCAATGGAACAGAATAGGAAGCTCACAAATAAACCTTTGCATATACAGTCAAATGATGTTTGACAAGGGTGCCAAGGCCATTCAATGGATAAAGGACAGTCTTTTCAACAAATAGTCCTGGAAAAATTGGGTATTCTCTTGCAAAAGATGAAGTTGGACTCTTACCTAAAACTGTATACAAAAATTAACTCATAATGGATGAATGTAATCCTAAATGTAAGACTGAAAACTCGGTCTTAGAAGAAAACATTGGACAAAAGCTTCATGAATTTGGATGTGGCTACAATTTCTTGGACGTAACACCAAAGGCTCCTGCAACAAAAGAAAAAATATACAAATTGGACTTCATGGAAATTTTAAAAATTTGTGCATCAAAAAGACACTATCCACAGAGTATAAGCAGCCCACAGAGTGGGAGAAAATACTTGCAATCATATATCTGATAAGGGATTACTATCAGAATATATGGAGAACTCCTAAAACTTAACAATAAAAAAAAACCTGATTCAAACATGGGCTAAGTCCTTGAATAGACATTTTTCCAAAGAAGATATACAAATAGACAATAAGCACTCTAAAAGATGTTCTACATCACTAATTATATTAGGGAAATGCAAATCAAAACTACAGTGAGATACCCCCTCACACCCATTAGGATGGCTACTATAAAAATAACAGAAAAGAACATGGGTTGGCAAAGATGTGGAGAAATTGGAACCCTTGTGCACTGTTGGTGGAAATGTAAAATGGTGAAACCACTGTGGAAAACAGTATGGAGGCTCCTCAAAAAATTAAAAATAGAGCTACCATATGATCCAGCAATTCCACATCTGGTATATACCCAAAAAAATCAAAAGCAATGTCTCAAAGAGATATTTGTATACCCAGGTTCATAGCATCATTAATCACAATAACTAAAACATGGAAGCAACCTAAGTGTCCATCAGTGAATGAATGGATTACCAAAATGTGGTATATACATACAACGGAATATTATTCAAACTTTAAAAGGAAGGAAATTCTGCGGTATGCTACAGCATGGATGAACCTTGAGAACGTTATGCTAAGTGAAATAAGCCAGTCACAAAAAGATAAATAATGTATGCGTCCACTTATGTGAGTTAAGTAGACAAAATCATAAAGTCGGAAAGTATAATATAATGGTGGTTGCCAGGGGCTGGGGAGAGGGGAGATTGAGGAGTTATTGTTTAATAGGTATAGAATTCCGTATGTACAAGATGAATAGAGTTATGGGGATGGATGGTGGTGATGGCTGTGCAACAATGTGAATATACTTAATGCCACTGATCTATACACTTAAAAATGTTTAAGACAGTAAATTTTATGTTATGTGTATTTTAACACAATTTTTAAAAAGGAAAAATATTGGGGAAAAAAGCAATTTACAGCGAATAATCCTGTGACATTTAGTACATTCACAAAGTTGTGAAATCACCACTTACCTATTCATTTCCACAACATTTCCATCACTTGAAAGTAAAACTGTGTATCCATTAAGCAGTTTCTCCCATCCCTCCTTCCTCCCAGTCCCTATAGGAACCACCAACCTATGTTAAGCCTTTGTTTATCTATTCTGTATTTTCCTATAAATGGAGTCGTACAATATGGGCCCTTTTTTGTTTAGTTTCTTTCACCCAGCATAGTGTTTTGGGGTTCGTCCATGTTGTTCCTTCTTAAGGTTGAATAATATTCTATTTCATGGATAGACCACATTTTGTTTATCCATTCATCTGCTGACAGACATGTGGGTTGTTTCCACATTTTGGCTGTTGTGAACAGTGATGCTATGGACATGCATGTACCTGTACTTGTTTTGAGTCCCTGTTTTCACTTCTTCTGGGTATACACCCCTGAGTGGAATTACTCAGTCTAATGGTAAGTCTGAGTTTAACTTTTTGAGGAACAGCCAAACTGTTTCCCCAACAGCTGCACAACTTACACTCCCGCCAGAAAGGTACAAGGGTCCCAGTTTTTCCCCATCCTGTCAATACTTGTTATTTTCCATCCCTTTTTTTTTTATTTTTATTTTTTTACAAATTTATTTATTTATTTTTGGCTGTGTTGTGTCTTCGTTTCTGTGCGAGGGCTCTCTCTAGTTGCGGCGAGTGGGGGCCACTCTTCATCGCGGTGCGCGGGCCTCTCACTATCACGGCCTCTCCTGTTGCGGAGCACAGGCTCCAGATGCGCAGGCTCAGTAGTTGTGGCTCACGGGCCCAGTTGCTCCGCGGCATGTGGGAACCTCCCAGACCAGGGCTCGAACCCGTGTCCCCTGCATTGGCAGGCAGATTCTCAACCACTGTGCCACCAGGGAAGCCCCTCCATCCCTTTTTAAAAATCACCATCCTTGTAGGTATGCAGTGGTATCTCACTGTGGTTTTGATTTGATTTCCTTAGTGAGTAATGAATTTGGGCATCATTTTATGTGCTTGTTGGCCATCTGTATATCTCTTGGGAGAAATGTCTATTCAAGTTCTTTGCCCATTTTTTTTGTTTGTTTTGTTTTTTGTTTTTGGGGGTTTTTTTTTGCAGTACGTGGGCCTCTCACTGTTGTGGCCTCTCCCGTTGCGGAGCACAGGCTCCGGACGCGCAGGCTCAGCGGCCATGGCTCACGGGCCCAGCCGCTCCACGGCATGTGGGATCTTCCCAGACCGGGGCACGAACCCGCGTCCCCTGCATCGGCAGGCAGACTCTCAACCACTGCGCCACCAGGGAAGCCCTGCCCATTTTTTAATTGAGTTTTTTTTGTCTTTTTTGTTATGAAGTTGTAAGAGTTGTTTATGTATTCTAGATACTAGACCCAATCACATATGATTTGCACATATTTTCTCCACTCTGTAGGTTGTCTTTCACTTTCTTGATAATGTTCTTTGATGCACACAGGTTTTTACTTTGATGAAGTCCAGTTTATGTGTTCTTTCTTTTGTGGCCTGTGCTTTTGGTGTCATACCTAAGAATCCATTGCCAAATTCAAGGTTATGAAGACTTACCCTCATGTCTTCCTCTAAGAGTTTTATGGTTTTAGCTCATATTTAGGTCACTGATACATTTTGAGTTAATTTTTATATATGGTGTGAGGTAGGAGTTCAACTTCATTCTTTTGCATGTCGGTGTCCATAGCTCATTCTTAACACTAACAGCCCCAAGGTGTCAAATAGTGTCTTAAATGTCCATTTACTGCCCAATAACAAACATTCCAAAATGTGGTGAAAAATTATACAGCGTGAGTACTGGCTACTTTAATAATTGAAAAAAACAGTCATTCAATTTGATGGCTGAGATGGTTTTAATTGCCCCACTTAGAGTTCATTTTCAGTGGTAGGTCCTGTCCACATTCTGCCCCTTGTGTTCCATTTGAGCCCAACATCCCCACTGGGTTGGAACCCAAGCCTGTCCCACCCTGACCAGTTCTTGTCCAACAGAAAATATAGTGGAGACCTTGGCCCACAGTACCAAGCCCTTGCTGGCCTCCTGTATTTGCTGCTGGCTTGTGTCCTTGGCTGAAGCCCTGTGCCTCCTCTTCTGTAGTCTGCTGGTGACCAGTGGTTATCATGGCTTCCAGTGCTCTCTACTCAGAGCTCTCCCACCCCATATCAGCGATTTTCTTAGTCTGACAGTGTGACTTTCGGCCACTTTGTGCATCCTTGACTTTATGTACTTATTATCTCTCTGTTCCAAATCAGAGCTATCTCCTGTTACTAGCAAAGCAAGGCCCTGTCTTCTCTGGGTCTGAAGTTTATTCCTTGCTTCCAGCTCAAAACTACTCTCTCGGAGCCACCTCGATCCCATCTCAGGCTTCTCTAGGTGTCCCATTCTCGTCTTTAACCATTGTACCTTCTCAGATGGCATTTTAGGCTCCTTGGAAAAATTCTTGTGATGTCTTTTGTCCACTGTGAATAAAAGAATCTTTTGACTGCTCAACACTGCGGTTCAATCTGTATAATCATCTGTGTCTTCTCTAGTATGTTCATGCCCATGTTCTCCAAAGCCCCCTGCCTCTTCTCGTTTTTCTCTTTCCAGCTCTTCATGTGTATCTCCCAGAGATGTCATCAAAGAAGACTGAACTGTTTATCTATCTGATTATATGGAAATCATAAGAGAATAAGTCTGAAACTGTCAGAATTTTTTCCTGATTCATAAGCTTTTAAAAATACAATTTTAATTTTGAAATAGGTGATACTTTTACTTGGATCAAAAGTTGAAACAATAAAAATACGTACAGAGAAGTCTTGCTCCCATCATTCCCCTTTTGCTGGCAAATCTAGAGTTTTACGGTCTTTTTTCCCGACGTAAATATCTGAAAAGCACTAAATTAAATAATTCAGTAATTAAAAGTACTTAGTGTTGATGAATACATTATGCTGTTAGAGACTCTGAACAAGTACATCTACTTGTGAGTTATAGCTATTCCCCACTCTATGCCCTCCCCCCATATATATGCATCATTTTAAGTGATAACAGGAACTCCTTATGCTAGAATAAAAATAAAGTTTGTAGGAGGTAATCTTGGAATTAAACCAAAGAACTTATATCAACTTATATTTTAAACAGTTTCTAAAATCAAAGATTAATCTATGTATGTTTCATGAAGTTATTTATATTTTCACAAAATTTAGTAAATTTTACAAGGAGTATATCCTAGAGCAAATCATTATTTTGTGTGTAGCTATTACAACTTTGTGTCATATTTGGGGTTGTCAACAAATGAAATTTACGTAGGAAAAACCGAAGCTAATAATAGTACTGAAAATAAACATTAGCTACCATATCTTCACTTGAACTTTTTGGTAGAAGGGTCCTAACTTGCTGATGAAACTAACTGTGTGTGTATGTCTTTTTCTTCCAGATTTGGAATGGAGAGAAATGGAAGGAGATGATGGTGAGTTTCATTATGGAGGGAGAAACTACAGGATCTGGCACCAGATTGGACTGGGGAAAGAGGGCAAAGTGAACAATAAGTGGGATTTTAGATTTTGAACAATTGGGAGAAGTTGCTACCTTAGTAAGGAAGAGAGAGGGTTCTGAGTTTAGCTTAAATTAATTTGTGTCAATTCAAGCCACCTGATTTGATTGACACTTCATTTTCCTTTGCTTTTTTTAGATGGTCCGAATGAGGCTCAGGACAGTGACTTTCCAACAGGTATGGTTCTTCTCTCTGCTCTCGTTGCCTGTCCTATTGAAGGAAGACATCACCTGGGCCGGTAGTTCCAACCCCTGTGACTGCATCAAAATCACTGCTAGTCCATTAACCCTTTATGTGCCATAAATAATATTGCCAGAGAGACAACTCCCCGGGGACCTGTTACCATACAGAGTTAACACAGAGAGTTTGTATCTTTGGAAGTAAAGCCCAGAAATCTTATTTTTAACAAGTTCCCCAAGTGATTCTAAAGCACATCCAAGTTTGGGAATCTTTCGTCTGATCCAGTGGTTTCAGTAATAGATCCGCCAAGGGTCCCAGACTGGGCATGAGTGCATATATTAATAGGTTTGTTTGCTCTGGCTTTTCCCTGTTGCACTTAGCTACCATGCTACATAAGAACAGTTGTTCTCTGTCTGGATAAGAAAAACAGTGTCCCTGCTTTCGTGCAGGCAACACTCAGAAACCCGAGTTACTTATATGATGGATTTCTACTACAGTCTCCCTCCCCATAGAGTTCTTTAGTTTCTGCAACAAGTTTGCCAGCTCCTGTACTCTCTGGGGTGGTGGCACAGCCCGTAGAACTCTCTCAGCCCCTGTGGAGGGTGGAGTTTCTGAAGAGAGACATTAGGCAGCAAGTGGACCCCTACAGGGGAACGAGACACCTCTTTTCCGGTGCTTTGAGTCCTGCCGTTCACCAGGCACGGTCCCGAACCCATCATATGACTTCCTGGGAAACAAGAAGAGGGCTGATCACCTGCACGTCCTCCTGTGGTTTACATCCACATTTAAGGTAGCAGCACGGGCATAGTAGCTTCCTCTTTCGAGAAGAGAATGGAGAGAATCCTGGAGCTCAGCAGGATTTGTATTGATTTATTTTGTTAATAGACTTACCATTTAAAGCTTACTAATTATATGCAGGAAATTATATGCAATGAAAATTGGTAAGATGCCGTGGCCAAGAACGGGGTCGGTGGATGAAAGCTTTGCAGGTGGCCTTACTGTTCTGAGCATCTAGTGCTTGTAAGAATTCATACTGTATTGGATGTTATGGTTGAAAATCTGAACAAATAAGTACAGACTTGTGATAATCTCTACCAAGTATTTTTATCAGTGGCTTCAGTTTTGCAAAATGTTATTTATCTGTGATTTCTGTTACTCTGTACCCAGTAGTAACTCCCTGTTTCCTTCACACATTTTCCAACTTGTCTGTAAAGAGCAGAGAACATTAACCAGAAAACCACAGTGAATCAGTGAGTGTGTCCCCTGTGGGGAATTCCTGGTGACAGGGTTAGGGAGTCCACTGCTGGGCCGGAAGCACGGGAGTATCTTGGAGAGAGCGGAGGCGTGGCCAGAGAATGGGGCCTGTGTTCCACATCTAGGGTGCACAGCTGCTCACTCTAGCCAATTAAACTTGGGATTGGTGTTGCTAAATCTCGGAGGTTTCACGAGAAACCAGACATTTCCTCCCAATTCTTAACAGTTGCCCCCAGATGTCCTTTTCTCTTCCCTCTCTCATGTCACATGTTTCCGACCCCACTTGGATCTGGGGTGGGTGATGTTACTTCTGTCTTGGTCTCAGGTGGCCTGGGGTGCCTGCATTTTACCCTGAAGGAGGCCACCTCCTACACGCCAGGCTGGGCTCTCCCCTCCCCACCTCTAACCTGGGTCCCTGACACGCAGGGTAAGCGCTGATATCTTCATTTCTCTCCACAGTGGAGAGGAGCAGACTACAAGAAATGCTGTCCCTCCTGGGACTAGAGATGTACCAGGCACAGAAACTCAGCCTCCAGGACTCCCTGCAGATCAGTAGTGATAGCATGAAGAACTGGGCTCCACAGGCTCCCAAAGACTTGCCCTGGAATTTCCTCAGGAAGCTGCAGGCCCTCAACGCCGAAGCCAGGAACACCACCATGGTGCTGGACGTACCCCCGGACACCAGGCCTGCTGAGAAGGAGAGCCAGGTGGAAGAGGAGATCATCTACTGGGACACGGCCGACGACATCTCTGCGGACATCTATTCCTTCTCCGAGCTGCCAACACCCGATACGCCTGTGAACCCCTTGGACCTTCTCTGTGCCCTTCTGCTTTCCTCAGATAGTTTCCTGCAACAAGAAATCGTGCTAAAGATGTCCCTCTGCCAGTTTGCACTCCCTCTCGTTTTGCCCGACCCAGAAAACCACTACCACACGTTTCTGCTGTGGGCCATGAGGGG
The DNA here is from genome assembly GCF_003031525.2 of Neophocaena asiaeorientalis asiaeorientalis. Taxonomy (NCBI): domain Eukaryota; kingdom Metazoa; phylum Chordata; class Mammalia; order Artiodactyla; family Phocoenidae; genus Neophocaena; species Neophocaena asiaeorientalis. The sequence goes on from NW_020171984.1 coordinate 140,715, forward strand.
GACTGTGCGGACATGGGGGTCACAGCCCCCAAGGGCGGTGGGCAGCTTCAGAGAAGACAGCGTGGTCCTGTCCCGAGCGCCCGCCTTCGCCTTCGTGCGCATGGAGGTCAGCAGCAACTCCAAGTCCCAGCTTCTCAACGCCGTGCTCAGCCCTGGCCACAGGCAGCGGGACTGTTTCTGGCATCGGGATCTGAACTTGGGCACCAACCCCCGGGAGATTGCAGATGGGCTGGTGGAAATTTCCTGGTTTCTTCCCAGTGGCAGGGAGGACTTGGACATTTTCCCGGAGCCCGTGGCCTTTCTGAACCTGAGAGGTGACATCGGCTCTCACTGGCTGCAGTTTAAGCTCTTGACAGAAATCTCCTCGGCCGTGTTCATCTTGACTGACAACATCAATAAGAAGGAATACAAACTGCTGTACTCCATGAAGGGGTCGGCCACGAAATACTACTTCATCCTGAGCCCCTACCGCGGGAAACGGAACACAAACCTGCGGTTTCTGAACAGGTTAATCCCCGTGCTGAAGATGGACCCCTCGCACGTCCTGGTGAAGGTCAGCAGCACGGACAGTGCGGGCTTTGTGCGCCGGGTCCGCGCCATCGTGGCGCACGTGACCCGGGCCCCCTGTCGGAGGGTGTCCGTGGAGGACATGGCGCATGCGGCCCGCAAGCTGGGGCTGAAGGTCGACGAGGACTGCGATGAGTGCCAGCGGGCGAAGGACCGGATGGAGCAGATCACCAGGAAGATCAAGGACTCGGACGCCTACCGCCGGGCCGAGCTGCGGCTGCAGGGGGACCCTTGGAGAAAGGCGGCCCAGGTGGAGAGGGAGCTCTGCCAGGCCCAGTGGGCTGGGGACCCTCCTGAGAGGTGCAGGGCTGAGCTGAGACATCGGCTGCTGGAACTTCGAACGCAGCAGAATGGCCACGACCCTGCCTGGGGGCTTCAGGAGTTCATCTCGGGCATCAGCAGCCCCTCTCTGGGCGAGAAGCAGTACTTCCTGAGGTGGATGGAGTGGGGGCTGGCCCGGGCGGCCCAGCCACGGCCGAGAGCGTCTCCGGAGACGATGCTTACCCTGAGAGCAAAGCACCGCGGGGCCGTGGACTTCAGCGAGCCCCTCTGGCCAGAGCCCCTGGGGGTGGAACACTTCCTGCGGGAGATGGGGCAGTTCTACGAGGCCGAAAGCTGTCTCGTGGAGGCCGGGAAGCTGCCGGCGGGGCAGAGGCGGTTCGCGCACTTCCCAGGCTTGGCCTTGGAACTGCTGCTGAAGGGGCTCCCCCTGGAGCTGATCGACGGGAACACCCTGAGCACCCCCCTGCGCTGGGTCACGGGGCTCCTGAAGGAGCTGCACGTCCGCCTGGAGAGGAGGTCGCGCCTGGTCGTCCTGTCGGTGCTCGGCGTGCCGGGCACAGGCAAGTCCACCCTCCTCAACACCATGTTTGGGCTGCGGTTTGCCACGGGAAGGGGCCGTGGTCCTCGAGGGGCCTTCATGCAGCTCCTGACGGTGGCCGAGAGCTTCAGCCAGGACCTGGGCTGTGACCACATCCTGGTAATCCACTCCGGGGGCTTGATAGGCGGAGTCCTGACCGAGGCAGGGGAGAGGTTTGAGCAAGAGGCTTCCCTGGCCACGTTGATTATGGGGCTGAGCAATGTCACTGTGGTCAGTTTAGCTGAAACGAGGGACATTCCGCCAGCTATTCTGCATGCGTTTCTGAGGCTGGAGAAAACAGGGCACATGCCCAACTATCAGTTCGTGTACCAGAGCCTGCAGGATGCGTCTGCCCCCGGCTCCAAGCCGAGAGAGAGGAAGCAGCTCCTGGACGAGCCCAGGGATGCGAGCAGAGCCACGGTGCAGATGGAGCATCAGGGTGGCGGGATCCGGACGCTGGCTGGCCTGGCCTTTTGTGACCCTGAGAGGCAGCACGTTTGGCACATCCCTGGCCTGTGGCATGGAGTGCCCCCCATGGCCGCTGTGAGCTTGGGGTACAGTGAGGCCATTTTTGAACTGAAGAGATGCCTGCTGGAAAACATCCGGAATGGCCTGTCCAACCAAAACAAGAACATTCAGCAGCTCATCGAGCTGGTACGACGGCTGTGAAGCATCGAAAGAGAAGGAGTCCAGCTGCCAGAGGCCCGCCGTGAGCAGCCTGTTCCGATGGGGGTGTCCACATGGGGCTGTGCCCAGCTCCTGAGAGGGGAGCCAAGTGACGGACGGGGCCCAGGTCTGGAGTTGCCCACGCAGTGTCAGGGAAGGATGTAACCTCACAGATCAGCTCAGAGATGCTCTCGGGAGTATAAGAACCCTGGGGCAGGAGGGGTAGACACAAGCAGTAACTTGTCCTTTGTCTCTGAACTTCGAGGCCCCTGGTGGCTTGGCCTTTCGTACAGCTGCTCCCCGTTTTCTGCCTCTGGAGTGGAGAGTGGCTCCTGAGCGCTGCAGCCCGGGCAGCTGGTACCGGGGACAGGGTTGGGGCGTTGCCCTGAGGAGGCAGAGGTAGGCCTTCCCTCCAGCGAGCCTCAGCATCGGCCTCGGTGACCTGGTCCCGCCCACTGAGGAAAGGGCCCGCCGTGGGCAGGGGCTACCGTGCTACTCAGTGTTGACCGACCCTGCCTCAGGAGGGGTTCCTGTCGGCTCTCGTGCGCCCACAGCGCTCCGTTCGCACCTCTGCCGCACAGCGTGACTTACCTGTGCACGTGTCTGCCTCTCCCCTAGACCTGTGAGCTCCTTGAGAGCAGGGGCTGTACACTACCCAACTTTGTACCCCCAGGGCCTGGCGCACTGCAGGCACTTAATAAATGTGTGTTGAATGAATGAAACTAGTGAATGCACAAATGATAGTAATGGGTGGTTTCCTCTCTGTGCCTTAATTTTTCTGTTTCCTCCAAGAGGATCACAGTGTCTGTCTGAGGGGGTTGCTTACTAGAACATCTGAAATAGTGGACACCTGAGAGAGGTGTCTTTAAAAATGCCACCACGTCCCCTCTCTTTAAGCAGAGATCCATTCTTCAGGCTGTTACTGGAAAACCGAACTAAGCATCTTCACAGGGGCTCCAAAATACCTCCATCGTTACCCCGTTTTAGAGACGAGGCAGGGAGGCCTAGAGCAGTTAAGCAGCTTGCCCAGCCCACAGACCTGCATCGGCAGAGCGGAGCTGATGGGGACGCCGGTGCCCTCAGCTCTGTGTCTCAGCTTCCCGGCCGTTCATCTTCCCCAAACTTCCACAGCTTCCGGGCTCACCCCCAGCCTTGCCCCTGGGTGTCAGCCCTTCGTCTCACTTCCGTGCCTCCAGGGCCAGGCCTCCTCCCTGGCATCATCCGTGGCCCACGTGACACCATGAGCCAGAACGTGGAGCTCCTCCTCTGCTGAGTCTCCAGCTGGAACCTTTGTCTGTGCTGGCCCTTACCAAGGGCCAGGGTCACCTCTCTGTGCCTCAGACCCCAGTCCTGGCTGTGCCACTAGTTCTGGGAATCTCTGCTTGGGCCCTAGGGCCTCCTCCCCTCTGTATTTTGTGATTCCAGGAAAATCAGTCCCCTGGGTGGTAACCAGGAGCTTCTCTCTATTCCTTGAACTCCTCCTCCCAGACTCGGAAAGGGAGCCCCCTGGACTGGAACCCTTTTTTGGGTTCCAAGGCTGTCAGGCCCTTCTCTGGCCCCAGGATGCTCCAACTACTGCTCCCCTGATGTTCAGAAAGTTGCCCCTGTGTTCCGGGAACCTGGCTCTGATGTGTGAAACGGAGGCTGGAAGAAGTGCTGGAACTCAGGAAACCTAATCTTTTTTTTTTTTTTTGCGGTACGCGGGCCTCTCACTGCTGCGGCCTCTCCCGTTGCAGAGCACAGGCTCCGGACACGCAGGCTCAGCGGCCATGGCTCACGGGCCCAGCCGCTCCGCGGCATGTGGGATCTTCCCGGACCAGGGCACGAACCCGTGTCCCCTGCATCGGCAGGCGGACTCTCAACCACTGCGCCACCAGGGAAGCCCGAAACCTAATCTTTTGCTAATAAATTCACTTTAAACCTTTTCACTTCTGAAACTCAAAAAGAGTGTCTAATCCTCAGGCACTACATATTCATTTCTTCGTGGATCACTAAATAACACAAATATTAAGATGTTGGTTCACCTGGAAATACCAATACCTCTCTTTACTTTTTCCCCCTAGAGCCATGAAAACTACCCAGTTGCCTCTCTAGCACTGTAGGAATTTCACCCAGGATATTCCTGGGTCCCAAGTTCAGGCACAGGAAATCTCTCTTAACAATTGTTGACTATCAACCAGTTCCTTTAAAAATTGATTCAAGCTATCCCTGAAATCTGAAACAGGGAAGCCAGCTTTAGTGGCTCCCTACTTTAGTGGTTCCTAAGGTCCATTGTCCAAAGATAAGGTTCAGTCACTCCGTTCCTGAAAATCAGGTATGTGCTTTTTTTGGACGGGAGAGGGGAGGAAGAGTTCATAGCTTTCAACAGATTTTCAAAAGGATGCAGGATCCAAGATCGATTAATAACTGCTTAGTCATCAGGGAAGTTATTCCATGTATCCCTAGGACCTAAGAAACTACGAAATCACATCCAACATTTGCCCAGTATATTTAAAGTTCTGAAAACAGACCAGTCTGAAGACTGAACGTAACAGACCTTGAACAAGAGGTCGCCCTCGGGCAGCCCCAGGCAGGACTGCTGTGGAGGACCCACAGTCAAGCGACTGAGGAATTCTGGAACTGCCTGCACAGTGTCCACAGACCATTGCCTCTGTCAGGTGCAGGAACAGGAAAGGTTGCCCTGGAGCACTGATTTTTCCAGAGTCAGTTATGGTGCTCGCATCACCCGTTTTTAGGGGTTGATGTGGAATTCCATGACCTGCGAGAGGGGTTCACCTTCAGACCCTGAAGTCAGTGCCGCTCTTGTAATTAAATTTCCACAATACCCGGGTCTTGACTGGTGCCCTGGAGCCCAGAACACTGAACATCAGTCTACCCTAGCCATTCCCGGGTTCACCACGGCCAGAGGGTCCCCCTACGTCAGACCTGAAGACATCTTAGGGTCTGAGAAGGCACAGAACTTGCCATGGGGCTACTGGGCAGCAGTGTCCTTGGAGCCCAGCTTAGTGACGTGACAGCCTCTCAGAGAGAAGGGTGGCTGGGCTGCTCCCAGGGGGATCAGGAACTTTGGTGAAAGCAGGAACCACGTCAGTGATCTTGGAGTAAATGGGCCTGGGAGTCGAAGACTGGGCACAAGGGCCCCTGTCCCTCTCCCTGGAGATGGGAAGTAGCTCGGTCAGCATATGGAACTCGAGGCCTGGTTCCGACCTTGGTCTTGCTTCCCGCTAATTACACGGCCCTCGAGCGAGTCATTCAACTTCTCTAAGCCTTACTCCCCACTACTAGCACCTGCTCTGGGGTGAGTGCGCAAAAGCTGGTTTTGGAGGAGCCGGGCTGTGCACATAAGTAAGGCACCCGAAGCTGTGCCTACGCGTCTGTGCACCCATGAGGCTCGTGCAAAGGAAGCTGTGTGCCTTCTACATCGACCTCAGACATTTTAACAGGCCAAACAGGATTCATCTTGTAATCGATCAGTGGTATCTTAAAATTAATTTGCATCTGTTTCTCTTTCTTAATGGTATATCAAGTAATGTCTTCTAATCGACGTTATCTTAGATTTACTGAAACACATTATCTAGCAGGGCTGGTGTTGAGAAATGTGTACCAATGTAAACTTGATCTGGTAGCTCTCCCCAGCTCCTCAGATGTGAATTAGCACAGTAAAGAAAAATCCTTTCTCTCTTTCTGAGCCAGTAATAAAAAAATGAGTTTCGCTACACACCTATCCTGAGTTCCTAAAACTTCAACAAAATTACATCAGAGCGCAGCCTTACAAGTACCAGTAAGTCAGAACCACAGAAGAGAGAGCCGAGGTGCCCTTGGTCCTGGCTTTTGTGACTTTCCACCCCTCACCCACAGGACCCTCACACTCTGGACTCCGTGGCTTCATTCATGCTCTGTCTGCCTGGGGCCTCCTTCCACCTGTTCTTGGTTAGGCTGGCACTTCTTCAGGACGGACTTGGATGGCAGCCCCACCTCCATTCTACCACCTAAGGGGGTCAGGGGCCTTTATGTGTTCCTGTCATGGTCCTTATCTAAGACCCTTTTGCTTGCCTGCTTCTCTGTGTTCCCCATCGGAAGGAAGGGTATCAAGCCCATTTTTTTGTGTCCAGGTCTAGCACAGCATCTGAGAATCAGGGAATGAGGTCTCCATGGCTGTCACACGAGGCCCACTCCTCCTGTCCATGTACTCCAAGCCCTGGAGTTGTGACGTTCAGCCCAGGGTACCAGTGTGGCAAAGGGTGCTTCTAATTGGTTCCACTATCGGGAGACTGGACCTCCTCAGCGCGCCAAAGCTGAAGTCGGTAATTATAGCTTGGGACTTGACCCTTCTTCCTGCGCCTCAGCAGAAGCAGAGTGGGGGTAAGAGGACGCAGCAGGAGCTCAAGGGGAACATGGGGTAAGAGCCCCTGGGCTGCCTATGGAAGGGAGGAGACAGTTCAAGACTCTGCTTTGGTCTCAGTGGCTGTTTGGCTTAGTTCCCGGAATCGAGGTTGCGAGAACCTCGGATTCTTCTTGGTGAATGTGTTGGTTATTAGGAGAAAACGAATTAGCAAGAGTAATATAAAAACCATAGGATTACAGGGCTTCCCTGGGGTTGCAGTGGTTGAGAGTCCGCCTGCCGATGCAGGGGACACGGGTTCGTGCCCCGGTCCGGGAGGATCCCACATGCCGCGGAGCGGCTGGGCCCGTGAGTCATGGCCGCTGAGCCTGCGCTCCGCAACGGGAGAGGCCACAACAGTGAGAGGTCCGCGTACCACAAAAAAAACAAAACAAAACAACCCATAGGATTACAAAATGTGAAGTGTCAGCAGTTCCGAATTAGAATAAGTCCGTCTCGTGAACACCAACATGAGTGGAGTTGTCTCCACTAATCTCACCGCCAACAGGAAGGCAGACGTCTCGGCCTGGGGCAGCGCTCCCTGAGGCTGGATTCTGGTGAGTTCCAGGAAACAAACACTATGTTCTAGGCCGGACCGTGCTCTGCAAGCCCAGGTAGGCCCAGAGTCTCCCTCTCGCACAGTGTCACTCCACAGCCTGGCCAGTGTTCTATCCTTTGATACAGGTGAGCCCTCGGGACAGACCGTCTTCAAAAAAATCCAGACCACACAGCAGCCCCCTATGTGTCTTGTGGCCCAGTCCCCTCAGAGTTAAGAGCTGTGATGTCCTCGCAGGACTAGTGGTAGGAAAGGGCTGTAAGGACCATCCAATAGCCCTCTCCTGCAAAGGGGTCTCTACGGATCAGGTTCTGGGGGTCTCCCACATAAACCTGGAGTTCAGGACGCTGGTTCCCAACCTTGGCTGTATATTGGTATCATCTAAGGAGCACTGAAAAAGGACAGGCGCCACGCCTCTGTCCAGTACTGTCCTTGTGGTGTGGGACCCGATGGGCTCTAACGTGCGGCCGGCGTGGAGAATCGCTGCTCTGAGAGCATAAGCGGGAGTCTGGACCCTCCTGGCTATCGTGAGGAGAGCACAGGGGCTCATGTGTGAGAATAAACAGCTGGACATCCCTGTCTCCTCAAGGCTCTGGTCTGGAGCCCCCAGCAGGGGAGTAGGCAGCCTCTTCATGTGAGTCCCTTGCTCCCAGATGTGGCTTCTCCACGCCCAGGAAGTCCCCCCAGGGCCAGTCCTGAGTGGTCTGTGTCCAACCACAGACACACAGCCCATTCCTCCATCCTGCACGGTTCTGAACCAAGTGGTGCAGTGGAACCTCAGATGTGGAACGAGCACACGCTTTGGAACAAGAAGGCTGCTACCCTTGGCTACTTCTGTCACCCCAGGGGAGCCTCGGAGCCTCCGTCTTCTGATCTGCCAAAGCTGGACAATATTGCCTCCTTTACAGGATTGATGCGAGAAGCAAAAAGTGCAGAAAAACACTGTTAGCGTTTTGCTAAACAGAAGTAAATATCCTACTAAAATTTTTCTATTGGTGATTTAAAACAATGTAACAGTTCATACTAATGCATTAAAATGCGCTTTTAAGTTATTTAAATCATGCAAACACATTCACGTGACCCCCTTCCCCCATTCCGCACCACCCCTCTTCAAGGAACCAGGTGAAACCCTTTTTGCAACAAGGCATAGTATAAAACAAAAATAATAAGCAAAAGGCCAATGAAAGATCTAGATCAGTTTGGAATTCCTGGGAGACTCTTAGGGCCTAAGGAAGAGGGGCAAAACTTGAACCCCAAGCACGACAGCCCCTGCTCAGCTGGACAGCACTGCCTGCTGCTGCTACGATAGAAGTCCATGCCATTGTCACGTGCACGGAAAGCCAGCCTCTTCTCCTTTCCTCTGGTGGTGTTCCAGTGAGTTCTCACGGACCCTCAATGGCTGGTTCATCTCCCTAAGAGGAGGCAGATAGCAGGGACTCTATCCTTTTTTTAAAAAAACATTCATGAGCTGCTCACTGCATCAGGCATTTTACAGTGTGGTTTTCACAATCATCATGTCCCCATTTCATGGACGAGAGAAGCTGAGGCTCAGGAAGGTCAAGCCACTTGCTGAAATTGCAAAGCCAGGAAGCTGTATTTCAGATACCAGATCCCATGTTCCTCACCACTTTGGAGCACATCCACAAAATTTTATCAAATTATCAAACTTTATGGAAACTTCAAAAAGAAAAAATGACTACCAGCTTAAAAGGGTCCTTCAGGGGCTTCCCTGGCAGCGCAGTGGTTAAGAATCTGCAGGGGACACCGGTTCGAGCCCTGGTCCGGGAAAATCCCACATGCCGCAGAGCAACTCAACCCGTGCACCACAACTACTGAGCCTGCGCTCCAGAGCCCGTGCTCTGCAACAAGAGAAGCCACCGCAATGAGAAGCCCACGCACCGCAATGAAGAGTAGCCCCTGCCCTCTGCAACTAGAGAAAAGCCCGCGCGCAGCAACGAAGACCCAATGCAGCCAAAAATAAATAAATAAAATAAATAATTTGTTAAAAAAAGGGTCCTTCAGTTAAAGTTGAGAGTTCTTACATTCGGATAGTATTGTGATTGGAGAACATCTTATTCCTGCTTTGTCCCCTTATCCAATATGCAGAACAGCTGGAGGCCACAGTTTAAATTTTAGAAATAAAATATTCCTAGTAGAGCGGACATGAAAGACGCTGTCCCTTTCTGGAGAAACCAGCTCCAAATGGTCAGAGGAATCTTGACCGTGGAAAATGTACTGCACTGAAGCCAAGAGTCCCTCTTGGACCTTCCCCAGTGTGATCTGAGGCGGCTCACTGTCTGCCTTTGCCTCCATTTCCCTTCCACAGAGATGACAGCAGTATGTAAGCAGCATTAGGGTGGATGATTAAGTCAAAATGGCCAAACGTTGGCAATTTCACATGATTCAACCTAACAGAACTAATAACAGCTCTATGAGTGGTATTATGAACAAAACCCATTATACAGATTATGGAACTGAGGCTCAGTTGCACAAAGATTGTTACACCTGAGCCTGAATCCAGGGTCCACGTTTTCTCCATTACTATGTGTGAGTTCTGAACTAGGATATCCAGTGTTGCTATTTTTCCCTCTGACAATAATTACTGGATACAAATTACAGTGGCGATGCTTTGGTTTGAGTACAGCAGGCTCTGTAACATCTCCAGGAATTAAGCGACCATCAGCCCTTTCTCCCTTAAAATTTTCCTTCCTCAAGGGCCAGACACTAGGGTATGGTCAGATATGAAACCCTACCCTCTGCATAACCCATCCTTTTAAGAACTGGCTGATTTTTAAAGTACAGTGAGTTTACAATATTATATTCGTTTATATTATGTTAGGTGTACGATACAGTAATTCAATATTTTTATAGATTATACTTCACTTACTATAAAATTTAAAAATTTTCTATATTCCCTGCGTTGCACAGTATTTTCTTGTAGCCTCTTTCTGTTTACATTGCAGGCTGTGTTCCTTAATCCCCTACCCCATCTTGCCCCTCCCAAGAACTTGGTAAAGTTTTAACCGAAACATATTTCCTCTCTATTTGTGGATAAAGTCAGGGTGTTTCTTTCTTTTCTTTTCTTCTGTTTTTTAAAGGATATTATTTGGAGACAGAACTCAGCAGCCTAATTTCTAGGACGTGGTGAAACGCTCCGCTCCCCCGACAGTCGGGGCGGTGGGCGCCCCCTTCCTCCGGCCCGCCCCACGCCAAGACACTCTTCGCCCGGCCGCTGCGAGCTCTCGGGCCGCGAAAACTCGCGCTCCGCAACATCCACCTTCCGGATCTGAAACACGACGCAAACCACTACTGGGGTAGGACGGAGGGGTGCAAGACGTGTCCAGGGCTGCGGGGGGAGGCTCAGAGTCCAGCTCCCGCCACCTCCCGGCCCCACACGGCCCGCCTCACAAGCCCGGAGCCTGGGCCCCCGCCGCCGCCCACAGCAGGTCGGCGCGGACTGCATGCGGCCTCGCCCGGCCGAGACGCTCGCACCCCCGCGCCGGCTCGCGTGTGGTCTCGCCCGTGCGTCCGCCTCCCGCGCCTGACCTTTACCCCGACGCCGCCCCGCCCCGCCCCGCCCTCCGCTCGGCCCAAGATGGCGGCGCCCGTTTGCGGTCTGAGGCTCCGGCCGCTGGTGAGTGGGCGGCACGGGCGGGGCCGGCGGTTGAGGCGGGGGCGCGGGGAGCCCTAGTTTTGGTCTCATGCCCCACTCTCCCTACAGGTGCTGTCCTGGAACCGGGAGCTGCCATGCGTCTGGCGCGCCCTGCACACCTCCGCGGCCTGCGCCAAGGTAAGTGTGGCGTGGAGGCCTGGGGTCTGGGCGCCCGCGACCTCGGAGGGTGGGACCTGCGGGCGAGGGTGTAATCCAGGGCGCGCCCTGGGTCGGTGGTCGCGGCGAGTCACGGGCCCTCTTTCTTTCCAGAACCGGGCGGCCCGAGTCCGAGTGGGCAAGGGGGACAAACCAGTGACCTACGAGGAGGCCCACGCGCCGCACCACATCGCCCATCGTAAGGGCTGGCTGTCGCTGCACACAGGTGAGGGGACGATGCGTGTCGCGGTGGCGGGAGGGGACGAGGACGTGCTGTGGGCCCGACCCCTGGCCCCAGGGAAGGCGTTCTTAGTTGTGCCTGTCACATAAACACGACGTGAATATGTGTCAGAGATTTTGTTTAACTCGATACTCAACGCGAAGTTCAGGAATCAGTCAGACGCTTTCAAAAGAGGAGTAAAATAGACATATGTGGTCAGGATCGTTAAAATGTATTTGAAAGGGACGCAAAACGCTTTTTCCATGCGGGTCAAGGGTTCGGTTGAACTTCCACAGAAATTGTTTGCATGCCTAAAGACAGTTGTTTTGCGTCGCTGCCCGTTATGTGTAATTTACGGATATAAAAAAGCCCAGAGGCAGTGAAAAGAGTGAAACCCCTTGGAATTCGATGACCCGGAAGACTTGTGAATATTGAATCTTTCACTACCGGTATGTACAGTTTGCCCGGGTTATTTGCAGATTCCGTGTTTGTGAATTTGACTACTCTAGGTGCTTTCACATTCATTCTCAGAGGTGGGCAGAGCAAGCACCCCACGTGCACCTTCCCAGCTGCGGTTGATCAAGGCCCTGCCTTCTAGTTTCAGCTCGCATGCTGTAAACAAGTACCCTTTTCGAGATCTATGAGTGCCATGTTTTCGAGTTTTGTACTTTCTGTTGGTGATTCCACTGCCTTAAAATAGCCTGTAATGCTGAAGTGCTGTCTCGTGTTCCTAATTTCAAGAAGACTGTGATGTACCTTACGTGGCATGATTGTTAGAAAAGCTTCCTTCAGGCATGAGTTACAGAGCTGTTGGGAGAGAGTGCAGTGTTAATCAGCCATTTGTAGGTGTCTTAAAAAAAGAAAATAAGGCTACACATCACTTTGTTGATAAAAATATGGTAACCAAAGGCTTGCAGAAACCTAATTGTATTTCCACCAGGAGCAGTGGTTTAGCATTTGCTAATTCGTTGTTCGTGGTGATTTTATAGACCATAACGAGTGACGTTACAGAACATAACTACTGTGAGTTGATGAGGGTCAGCAGTGTTTTGTTCACTATGAGGGTTCTCAACTTGAATGTTTGAGATACACCTGTCTAGAGAGCTACCTTAAAATACGGATTTCTGTCCGCCACCCTTTTCAAGTTCTAGTTCTAAGGTCTGGGTGTGTGTGTGGAGACTCTTAAAAGAGGTGCAATGGTTCCGTTGTCCACAGTGAGAATCCACTGGTTGAGGCCGTGGCTCTAGTCAGTGAGAGAGCTCACATCCCTCGTGTCAGAAGTAGCTGGTAGGGCTTCCATGGTGGTGCAGTGGTTGAGAATCCGCCTGCTGATGCAGGGGACATGGGTTTGAACCCTGGTCCGGGAGGATCCCACGTGCCATGGAGCAGCTGGGCCCGTGCGCCACAGCTACTGAGCCTGCGCTCTGGAGCCCGCAAGCCACAACTACTGAGGCCCGCACGCCTGGAGCCTGTGCTCCGCAGCAAGAGAAGCCGCTGCGGTGGGAAGCCCAGGCACCACAACGAAGAGCCGCAACTGGAGAAAGCTCACGAGCAGCAACGGAGACCCAACTCAGCCAAAAATAAATAAATAAAAAAAAAAAAAAAAAAAAAAGAAGTAGTTGGTGGCCTCATCTCTCTGGTCCGTGGGTGACCAGTGCTTCTATAAGGCAGTCAAGAAAGGAGAGGGGCACTCTCTGTCTTCATAGAAGAATCATCTGCGTTTTTTGCCCTCCTAAGGCCTCATTCTTCTCTTTTGTGAAACAAGGATAATGAAAACACGTACTTCACAGGATTTGTTTGGGGATTATTGGAATAATGTTCTTTGAACTTTAGAGCGTTATGCCACTTACAGAAGAAAGGAGAAGAGGCTGGAGTGGGGTGTGGAACTGAGTGCCCAGTGCTCTTGGATGTTAACCTCTGGAGTTTCGGCCAACTCACCATGGTGCCCTTCTCTCTTCAGGTAACCTGGATGGGGAGGACCATGCTGCAGAGAGAACGGTGGAAGATGTTTTCCTTCGTAAATTTATGCTGGGCACCTTCCCAGGCTGCCTGGCCGACCAGCTTGTTCTAAAGCGCCGGGCTAACCAGGTGGAGATCTGTGCGCTGGTCCTGAGGCAGCTACCTGCACATAAGTTCTACTTCCTTGTGGGCTACAGTGAGACTCTGCTGTCCCACTTTTACAAGTGTCCCGTGCACCTGCACCTCCAGACTGTGCCCTCAAAGGTTGTGTATAAGTATATCTAGGACAACCCACTGTAGCCTGCAAAGGACAGAAACTTGTGCAAAAGGACTGAAGTAGAGACGGGGGAAATGCGTCCCCTCAGACTACTGAGGCTTTGTCTTCAAAGTTGGCTGTTGAATAAATAGACTCTCCATGTTGTGTTGCTTCTTGGTCTGCCTAGAGAACTAGAATAGGGTTTCTTCGAGGATGCTCCAGGGTTCCCAGGAAGGCTGCCAGCTCCTGAGGTTTAGGCAATAGCTATGGTTCAGTGAGTATCTTGTGCCCATCACTGTGTCAGGAACTTTACCTGAAGTTCTTTGTTTTCTCTTAAAATGGAAAGAGCCATTTTTGGAGATTATAAAACAACGTGGACATGTATTAAATCAGCCGTGAAGCTTACTTGTAATTCTACCCCAGAGAAAGCTACTGTGTACAGTTTGTTGTAATTCCAGATGTACTTTTATTCCCCCAGAAATAATGTAGCACACAGTCATCTATTAAACAAGCTTAACTGCACCTGGTCTGTGCCAGACACTCTTCTGAGTAGCTTGGAACCCATCAATGACCAAAACGTTCCATTCCAAGATCCTTGCCTTCATAATACTTGTATCTCAGTGGAGGGGACAGGGAGGGTTCGGCCGCATTGAAGGCTCCAAGCAGGTGAGGAATATAGATATGCAGATAAATGGAGGAAGAACATTTCAGAAAGTGGCATCTGCAAAAGCCACACATGGTGCTGGGAATTGGGACAGGATTGCTCACCTTCAGCTTCACCCCGACACTGATGACCTTCACCTTGACCGTGATCCTGGTACCCTTAACTTGACCCTGAACTTTAACACACCCACTCTAATCCTAACCCTTGATTGTCCCTGATCCTACCCACAACTTGACCTTTACCCTCAGTCTCACTCTTACCTGAGGGTGCCAACCAGGCCCCACCCTGCCCCGATCCTGTCTCCAGTGCTAGCTGACTGACTCACCATGACCCTGACCCTGTGTCTCTCACATTTATGTAACCCTGACTCGCAGTCAGAAACTTGACTCAAGACTTCATCCTAACACTGTCTCGACCCTTACGGTGACCCTAACTCATCCTAACTGGTAACGCTGATGCTCGCTTTGACAGATTATGAGCCTCATCCAAACTCTTATGACCTTGACTGTGACCTTGACCTTGAAACTCAGCCATCACCCAGACCCTGCCCCTCACACAGATCTGACCCTACTCTTGACCCTGACCATGACCCTGTTCTTAGACTCAACAATCCTGAAGTTGTCATTCAGACCCTGGGACTCACCCTGATACCCTGATGACAAACCTCAACCTGAACCTGACTTTGATCCTCACCCTGACCCTTCTGACCTTCACTCTCACACTGACCCTCACACTCCGTCTCATCCTGGACCTGGCTTTTCATCTGAATTTGACCCTCACCCTGTTGCACGTTATGCATCATAATACTGACTCTGACCAGGTGTTCTGACCCTCACCCTTACACTGACTGTGACCTTGACTGAACCTCAGCTGGACTCGATTATGTCCCTGACCCTCATGACCCAGATCCACCCACGTACTGAATCTTATTCAAATCTTCAACCTGACATTGGCCCACTCCTATACCTGACTGACCCTTAGGCTCACCTTTGCCTTGATATTGACTCATCCAGACCTTGACCCTGATCCTTTTTAATTTAATCGAAATACATTGGACAGGTAAAGTTATATAAGTTCAAGGTGTACAACATGTTAATTTAAGGACATTGTTATATTTTAATGTGATTGTAGCAATAATTAGCACCTCTATCTCATTACAAAATTTTCTTTTTAGTAGTTGGAAAAATTGTTATAGTCTCTTAGCAAGTTTGTTGATTATAATATTTTTGTCTCTATTGTTTGGTACTAAGCATTATATCTCCAGGGCTTATTTACTACTTGTAAATGTGTACTCTTAACATCTGTCCCCCCACCCGCTCATCCCCTGCTGATCACTTTTACTCTGTTTTTAAAAATGTAGCTTTCTTAAATTGTACATGTAAGTGATGTCATATTCTGTCTTTCTATGTCTGCAAGTCCATCCATGTTGTTGTAAATGGCAGAATGTCCTCCTTCCTCGAGGCTGAATAATATTCCATTGTGTGTGTGTGTGTGTGTGTGTGTGTGAGAGAGAGAGAGAGAGAGGGAGAAAGAGATCTTTAACCATTTGATGAGTACTTATATTGTTTCCATGTCTTGGCTATTGTGAATAATCCTGCAATAAAAATAGGAGTGCAGATGTCTCTTTGAAATTCTGTTTTCATTTCCTTTAGCTATATACTCAGAAGTGGAATTGCTGGATCATATGGTTGGTCTATTTTTAATTTTTTTGAGGAAGGTTCATGTTTTTTTCCATTGTGGTTGAACCAATTTACATTCCCACCAACAGTGCGTTAGTGTCCTCTTTTCTCCACATCCTTGCCTGCACTTGTTACCTGTTCTCTTCTTGATGGTAGCCATCCTAACAGGTGTGAGTGTTGCCTCACTGTGGTTTTGATTTGCATTTTCTCTGATGATTAGTGATGTTGAGCATCTTTTCATTTACCTGTTGGCCATTTGAATGTCTTCTATGGAAAGACGTCTTTATTTCTTCTGCCCATTTTTAAATCAGGTTGTTCCTTTTTTTGATTTTGAGCTGTGAGTTCTTTATATATTTTGGATAGTAACCCCTTATCTAATATATGGTTTGCAAACATTTTCTCCTGTACAAGTTGCCTTTTCATTTTTAATTGTTTCTTTTGTTGTGCAGAAGCTTTAAAGTTTAATGTTGTCCCATTTGTTGATTCTTGCTTTTGTTTGTGCTTTTGGTGTCGTATTTTAAAAATCATTGTCAAGACAAATGTCAAGGAGCTTTTTCTCTACATTTTCTTAGAGGAGTTATAGTATCAGGTATTAAGTCTGATCTATTTTGAGTGAGTTTTTGTGAGTGGTGTAAGATAGGTGTCCAGCTTCATTGCTTTACATGTGTTTCTCCAGTTTTCCCAACATCATTTGTTGAGGAGACTATCCTTTCCCCACTGGGTGCTCTTGGCTCCTTGTTGAATATTAGTTGACCATATAGGTAGCAGTTTAATTCTGGGCTTTATATTCTGTTCCAGTGGTCTATTTGTCTATTTTTGTGCCAGTACAATACTGTTTTATTATTATTATTATTACTATGCCTTTGGAGATTAGTTTGAAATCAGGAAATTTGATACCTCTAGCTTTGTTCTTTTTCCTCAGGATTGCTTTGGCTATTTGGGGTCTTTTATGATTCCCTACAAATTTTAGGATTGTTTTTTCTGTTTCTGGGGAAAATACCATTGGTATTTTGATGGGGATTGCATTGCATCTGTAGGTGGCTTTGGGTAATATGGACATTTTAACAATATTACTTTCTCCAATTCATAAGCATAGGATGTCTTCTGAATTGTTTGTGAGTTTGATTTCTTTCAGGAAAGCCTTGGAGTTTTCATCATACTGATCTTTCACTTTCTTTGTTAAATTTGTTCCTAAGTATTTTGTTGTTTTTGATGCTGTTGTGAAGAGAATCGTTTTCTTTATTTCTTTTTCAGGTATTTCAACCTTAGTGTGTGAAATGCAACTGATTTCTGTGTGTTGATTTTGTATCCTGCAACTTTACTGAAATTGTTGATTAGTTCCAATGGTTTTTTGGTTGAGTTTCGGAGATTATTTTATGTAGAGTGCTATGACCTGCAAATAGCAACAGTTTTACTTCTTCCTTCCCAATTTGTATGCTTTTGTTTCGTCTTGATTAATTGCTCTATTTAGGACTTCTAATGCTATATTGAATAAGAATGGTGAAAGTAGCCATTCTTGTTCTGTTCCTGATCTCAGAGCAAAAGCTTTCAGTTTTTTTGGTGAAAGTAGTCGTTCTTATTCTGTTCCTGATCTCAGAGCAAACGCTTTCTGTTTTTCTCCACTGAGTATAATGTTCTCTGTGGGTTTGTCATATATAACCTTTATTATGTTAGGTATCTTCTTTCTATACCCAGTCTGCTGAGGGGTGGTTTTTTTTCTTTTATCATGAAAGGATGTGGTATTTTATCAAATGCTTTTTTGCATCTATTGAAATGATCATGTGATTTTTTCTTTCATTTTATTAATGTGATCTATTATGTTTACTGATTTGCATATGTTGAACCATCCTTGCATTCCAGGGATAAATCCTACTTAACCATGGTGTATAAGCCTTTTTATGTGTTATTGAATTCTGTTTGCTAATATTTTGTTGAGAATTTTTGCATCTATATTCATCAGGGATATTGGTCTATAGTTTTTTCATTGTGTCCTTATCTGGCTTTGTTATTAGGGTAATGCTGACCTCCTAGAATGAGTTTGGAAGTATTCCCTCCTCCTCAGTTTTTTGGAAGAGTTTGAGAAGGATTAGTCTTAATTCTTCTTTGAATGCTTGGTAGAATTTGTCATTGAAGCCTTCTGGTCCTGGGATTTTCTGTTGGGAGGTTTTTGGTTACTGATTCAATCTCTTTACTTGTTATTGGTCTGTTCAGGTTTTCTGTTTCTTCCTGATTCAGTCTTGATAGGTTGTGTGTTTCTAGAAGTTTATTGATGTCTTCTAGGTTATCTAATTTTTCGTCTTATAATTGTTCATAATAATTTCTTACGATCCTATGTATTTCTGCCTTATCAGTTGTAATGTCTCCATTTTCTTTTTTTTTTTCCCATTTTCATTTCTAATTTAATTTATTTAAGTCTTCTCTTTTTTTCTTAGTCTAGGTAAAGGTTTTGTCAATTTTATCTTTTGGAGGGACCACCTCTTAGTTTTGTGGATCCTTTCTAGTCTCTCTTTCATTCGTTTCCCACTCTGATCTTTATTATTTCCTTCTTTCTACTAACTTTGGGCATAATTTGTTCTTCTTTTACTAGTACCACGAATTATGAAATTTGTTTTTTGACATCTTTCTAATTTCCTACTATATGCATTTATTGCTGTAAACTTTCAGGACAGCTTTTGCAGCACCCCATAAGTTTTGATATGTTGTATTTTTGTTTTCAGTTGTTTGAGATGTTTTTTATTTCCCCTTTGACCCATTGGTTCAGAAGTGTGCTGTTTAGTTTCTACATATTTGTAGATTTTCAAGCTTTCCTCTTGTTGATTTCTACTTTTATACCATTGTGGTCAGAAAAGATAGTGGTATGATTTCAGTCTTCTTAAATTTTCTAAGATTTGTTTTCTGTCCTTTCAAACTGTCTATCCTGGAGAATATTCCATGTGCACTTGGGAAGAATGTGTATTCTTCTGCTGTTGAACGGAATTTTTTTATACGTCTGTTAATTCCATTTGTTCTAGAGTGTAGTTCAGTTCCACTGTTTCCTTACTTGATTTTCTGTCTGGATGATCTATCCATTGCTGACAATTGGGTATTGAAGTCCCCTACTATTAATATATTTTCTGTTTCTTTTTTTAGATGTGTTACTATTTGTTTAATATATTTAGGTGCTACAGTATTGGGTGTGTATATATTTACAATTGTTATATCTTCCTGATGTATCGACCCTTTTATCAATATATAATGACTGTCTTTGTCTCTTGTTATCATTTTTGGGTTAAAGCCTATTTACTCTGATATATGTATGGCTATGCATACTTTCTTTTGGATTCCTCTTGCATGGAATATCGTCTTTATTATTTTCACTTTAAACCTGTGTGTCTTTGGGGCTGAAATGAGTCTCCTGTAGGCAGCATATAGTTGGGTCTTGTTTTTTAATCAGTCCAGCCATTTTTGTGTCTTTTGTTTGGTGAATTCAATCCATTTATATTTAGAGTGATTACTGATGTATAAGGACTTACTGCTGCCATCTTATTTATTGTTTGCCTTCTGATAATTTTGTATCTATCGTTTCTTTTCCCTCTGTTTCTGTCTACCTCTGTAAAGTGGTGGTTTTCCATGGTAATTTTCTCAGTCTCCCTTTTTTTGTGTGTGTTTTGTGACTCTACCATAGATTTTTCCTTTGTGGTTACCATGTGGCTTACATAAAACATCTCACAGATAAAATAGTCATTTTTATGCCGATAGCACCTTAACTTTATCCACTTATAAAGTTTCCACCATTTTACTCCTTTTTTTAAAACACTTTTGATGTTACAATTTACCTCTTTTTATGAAAACTGAATTTTTTGAGAAATTATAATATCATAGCTATAGTTATTTTTAGTGTACTTTTAGCCTTTATATTAAGTGGGTAATGCACCACTGCATTAATATGTGGAGTTACAGTTTTTTAATTCTGACTTTATTTTTCACCTTTGTTAGAGTATTGTGTACTTTCGTTTGCTTTTATGTCACTAATTAGTCTTTTCATTTCAGCTTGAAGAGCTCCTTTCAGCCTTTCTTGCAAGGCAGATCTAGTGGTGGTGAACTTCCTTAGCTTTGTCTGAGAAAGCGTTTAACTTTCCTTCTAACCTGATGGATAACTGCCAGATAAAGTATTCTTGGCTGGCAGTTTTTGTCTTTTAACACTTTGAGTGTGTCATTCCACTTTCTCCTGGCCCGTATAGTTTCTTCTGAGAACTATGCTGATAGCCTAATGGGTGATCCTTCGTGGATTACTTTCTTTTTTCCCACAGGCTCCCTTTAAGATTCTTTGTCATTGACTTTTGACAATTTTCCTATAATATATCTTGGAGAAGGTCTTTTTGCATTGAGGTAGTTAGATGTTCTCTTAGCTTCATGGAGTTGTATATCCAGTCTCTTCCCTAGGTTTGGGAAGTTCTCAGCTATTATTTCTCTAAATATACTCTCTGCTCCCTTCTCGCTCTCTTTCCTTCTGATATAACAATTATTCTTATATTTGTTTTTCTCTTTAAATCTCATAGCTTGTAGTGTTTCTTCACTTTTTAAAAAACTTAGTTCTGTTTGAGGAAGGAGTCATTTCCAGATTTCTGTCCTCCAAGTTGCTTATTCTTTCTTCCATCCAGTCCGCCCTAAGCTCTCTAATGCATTCTTCATCTCGTTAATTGAATGGTTCAGCTCCAGAATTTCTGTTTGGTTCTTTATAAAAATTTCTATCTCTTTGGTAAAGAACTCTTTCTGTTCTTTAATTTTATTCCTGAGTTCCTCGAATTGCCTTTCTGAGTTTCTTTGTAAGCTTATAGAATTCTTCAAACCAACTATTTTGAATGCTTTATCAGTTAGATCACAGTATTGTGGACCTCGGAGTTTAGTTGCTGGAGTATTGTCATTTTCTATCTGTGATGCCGTATTGCCGTGATTTTTCATAGTTTCTGATGAAATGTGCCTCTGCCATCACATTTGAAGTAGCGAATAACCTCCTTAACTAAGGAAGCCTTTGCTTGCTTACTTTGTACATACAGTTCAACAGGCTGGCAATTAGAAACTTTTCTTTTGTTTACCGGAAGGTGGCAGTATAGCTCAAGTTTTTGGTTTCTCTTTACTTGTGCTGGCTCTCATGGCTGCACTCACGGACATTTTAAAAAGAGCTGCATAGCACAGGGAGATCAGCTTGGTGCTTTGTGACCGCCTGGAGGGGTGGGATAGGGAGGGAGGGAGACGCAAGAGGGAAGAGATATGTGAACATATGTATATATATAAGCAGCAGTGAGAGGCCCGCGTACTGGAAAAAAAAAAAAAATAGCTGGTGGCAGAGTGTGGGGAGGTGAGGGCTTAGCACCTGGGGCTTCAGGCTACCCACAGCCTGGTCGGGGGATCCTTCAGTGGGGACTCTCACAGAAGTTCAAGGGCAGACCTGCTGAAATCCTGAAGCAGACAGCAGAAAACACACCCTTTAATGCCCTTTGTTGTTCTTATCTGCCTCTTTCCCTTTCCTCACCTCCCCAACTCCCTGCCCCATCATGGGGGTTCCTCCTCAGAAATCTGGGTGTTGCCAGCGAGAAATGGATCCCTCCAGCTGTGATCCATGCAGCTGGGCAGTGAGCCGCTCACCACTTCTGCTTCCTGCCCCCCTTGCGAGAGAGGTCACTGCTGTCACCTGGGAAAGCCCAGCATGTTGCAGTGTCGCCCTGGGGAGGGGGCACTGACTCCTTGCTGTCCCTCCTTCTCCTCTGCCTCCAAATTTGTCTCCATCTCCTACAGTGATGTACCTGGTTTTCCTGTCAGGCTGGCTGAACCTCCGCAAGTTCTGTCTCCTGTGAGTGTCCTCCCTGTTTTGTATGCTCTAGTTTCACTTTTCCCCCCTCCTCAGCAAGTGAAGGTGGGGCAGGATCACGGACTGCCTTGGATTCACAGCCCCCTGAGGTCCTACCCACCTGCCTTTGAATGATCATAAATGTAGTAGCTTAGAGCAATTTAAGTTTATTTCTTACAGTTTTGTAGGCTGAAGTCAGACCTGGGTCTCACTGAGCTAAACTCAGGGTGTTGGCAGAGCTGCATTTCCTTCTGGAGGTGTGAAGATGGACGAAGGGACCACGAGCCATGGAATGCAGGCGGCCTGTAGGGCAGAAAAGGTGAGGGAAGGGCTTCTTCTCCAGAGCCTTGCCAACCCATCTTAGACTTCTGAGTTTCACATCTGTGAGATAATATTTGTGTTCTTTTAAGCCACCAAGTTTGTGGTGATTTGTTACAGCATTAATAGAAAACTAATGCAGTACTCAAACTTCAGATGTCAACCTAAAAGTCACTTTTCTTTTACATTTGTAAAACCAATGTTAATTGAGTCCCGCTGGGTAGAAGCTTTGGTTTACACCAGCCATATTCTGATCCCCATTGTATATGGCCACCTCTGTAAATTTCTTTATAGCACTGATCACAATAGCTCTAATGGAAGAGCGATTTGATGACTATTTAGTATCTACCTCCCTGCACACACCACCACCCCCCGCCGACACCAGGCTCTGTGAGGACAGTATATGGCCTGGTACACAGGAGCACAGAGCAGATCTTGGAGAGCCCCATCACAGGGCTTCACCTGAGCCTAAACTGGTTGTCACTCAGTGGACAAAGGTTTCCTCCAATGTACCATGATCGATCCTGTGCCCTGAGGACGCTAAGGGTCCCTCTCAGAGACTGCCGTGAAGAGCTCCTGGTCTGGGGGAAACAGACACTCAGACAATCACTACCCAGTGATGTGGGCACAGGTTAGCCTGGCGCCGAGGGAAGGACAGCAACTTGACCTGGATGAACCAAGGAAGACTGCTCAGAGGAGGACAAGCTGAGCTGGCACTGGAAGGGATTTTCCAGGCAACAGGGGATAATGCATCAAGGCAGAAGAAACTGTTCGTGTAGAAGTTTGGGGGAGGTGTCCAAGTATTGGGAAAGTAACTATGGAAGCAGGTTCTAGCAGGAGCAGGTCATCTTATTTTCAAAGAATATCCCAATTTTGTTGCCATCTTTGTATCCCAAGGTGGCTACCTGGGGAGGTTTCCCCAACAGCTTCACATGACGAGGAGACAGAGAAATCTGGAGCCTTGCGTGCTCTTGGTGGGGATATAAAATGGTGCAGCTGTTACGGAAAACAGTGTGGTGGTTTCCTGAACATTTAAACATAGAATTGCCATATGATGCAGCAATTCCGCTTCTAGGCATGTACCTAAAAGAATTGAAAACAGACTCAAACAGATACTTGAATATGGGTGTTCCTAGTAGCATCATTCACAATCACCAGTACATGGAAATAAGTCAACCGTTTGTCAGCAGATGAATGGATAAACCAAATGTGGTGTGGTACATTTAATGGAATCATCATTCAGTCTTTAAAAGCAGTGAAACTCTGACACATGCTATAACATGAATGAATGTTGAAAACATTTTATGCTAAGCGAAATAAGCCAGACGCAGAAGGACGAATGTTGTATGATTCTGTTTATATGAAGTGTCTATAAAAGATAACTTCATAGAGACATGAAGAAGAATAGAGGTTCCCAGGGCCTAGGGGCAGGAGGGAATGAGGAGTCATTGTTTAGTGGATTCAGCGTTTCTGTTCGGGATGATGAACGATATATGGAAGTGGACGGTGGTGGATGGCTGCACAGCCTTGTGAATATACTTAATGCAGCCGGATCACATACTTAAACATGGTTTAAATGGAAAATTTTTTGTTACATATTTTTTATAGTGAAAGTTAAACTTCTCAGAACTGGTTCTGAAATAGTTACATGTAACACGGAATAAGACCTTTGTCTCCTAGAGGGAGAAGCAGCCTTCTTGTTCGCACTGGTACTGCACACCCGAGGCTTTTTCATTCACACCCAGCATGATCACGTGATCTTCTAACCAGAGGAAGTTCACTCTCATCTGGCCCATTTGGACCTCCTTCCATCATCCCATTCCCCTTTTCAACTCACCCCTCCCCGCAAAGCATGGGCCATCACTGATCTGTCGACCATCTCTGTAGTTTTGTCTTTTCCAGAATGTCATATAGCTGGAATCAAACAGTATGTAGTCCATTCAGACTGGCTTCTTTCACTAACTAATATGCAGTTAATCTTCATCTTTGTCTGCATGGCTTGATAGTTCAGTCCTTTCAATGGCACATTTCAAGTATTTAGTAAAGTCACATTGTTGTACCTTAGATCTCCAGTACTTATTCATCTTGCATAACTAAAGCTTTGTACCCATGGACTAATATCCCAACAGCTCCCCGTTCTCCCTTCCCCCTGGTAACCACCATGCTCTCTGCTTCCATGGATTCAGCTACTTTAGATTCCACATAAAAGTGGGATCATGCAGCGTTTGTCATTCTGCATCTGGCTTATTTCACTTAGCATAATGTCCTCCAGGTTCATCTATGTATCCCAAATGGTGAGATTTTCTTCTTTTTATGGCTGAATAGTTTTCCATCTTCTGTGTGTACTACACTGTCTTTAGCCGTTCATCTGTAGATGGACACTTAGGTTGTTTCTGTGACTTAGCTATTGTAAATAATGCTGCAGTGAACATGGGAGTGCAGATATCTCTTTGTGGTACTGATTTCATTTCCTTCAGAAATATGCCCAGAAGAGGAATTCCTGGATCATATGGCAGTTCTGTTTTTAACTTCTTGAGGAACTTGTGGCTGCACTAATTTACATTCCCACCAAGAGTGCCCGAGGGTTTCCTTTTCTCCAAAGTGAGCATTTTCAATTTGGAGTGATCATCAGTGATGCCTCTGTAGAACCTCGCAGCTGGTTACTCCTGGGTCTCAGCACCAGACCTTTCAGCTGTCTCGGAAGAGATCTGTGGGTATGAGGGAGCTTTGTTTTGCAGAGGGAAGTTTAGGCAGTGAGGATGAAATGCAGGACCTGTGCAGGGAGGGCAGGGAGGCGTCACAACCTCCTTCATGGCAGCTCGTCAAAGGGCCCTGAAGGATGCAGACACAGCCTGGCTCTGTCTTGAGAGCCGTATCTGAGGAGCCTGGCTTGAGGGGTTTATTCCATGTGGGTGGCTGGGGTCTCAGTGAAGTCTCAGGAGTACCAGGGCCCCGCTGCAGGCCTCTGGAAGAGCAGCCCCTGTGTCCCCCTGCCCCCGGTCCTGGCTCCCAAATGCTGGTGGACACCCACTCTGCTCCCAGATGCCCACCTGCCCTGAAGATACCTGCTTCACATACTTTTCAACTCGGAAACACCTGAATTGGACATTCCTGGGTAAATGCGTTTAAGTTACTCTTTCATTTTCACCCACTTTAGCCATTATTTCAGCCAAGCCTGTCCTTCGTGTATGGAGGACCGAGGTCTCTAAGAATAAAGGACCATGGTTTGATGTTTTGTTTTTCTCTTCTTGCCCTCTGCCCACCACCTGATCATGAATAGAAATAAATTGGTAACTCATGTTGTGTATCTTTTGCTACATCTAGAGAGCTGGTTATATGCATGATCGAATATATAAAACACATCTAGAACGGGTCTAGAACATTATTTCCAGCGGTCACCTGCTAATAATTGACATTTAATAAATGCTGGCTTTTTTAAAAAAGCTTTTCTCCACACCCTCTCCAGCATTTACTGTTTGCAGATTTTTTGCTGATGCCTGGCCCTTATTTGGTGTCACTGGTGCCTGACATCAGAATCCTTGGCCAGTCCCCAGACTGGCTCCACAGTTGTCATGTCACTTGTGTGCACAGAGCCACACACCCATTCACATCTGTCCCATAATTTGCATTCTTCTCGTTTCAGTCAATGTTGTTACATAAGCGTGTTCTCATGCCAGTAAGTGGTTTGCAGAGTTTCCATAATGTCGCATTATTTAGTCAGCGCCATGCTGCTGAATATTCAGTTTTTTAAGTTATTATAAATGAGATTACTCTTCCTAAAAAAACACTCGAGTAGTGTTCGGGATGAAAATGCCATCTTAGTAGATGCCGATTTGCTTTACCTGATTTTCTTCCTTTTTTATAATTAAAGGGTCGGTTTCACGGGCTGTGCACATTCCAGAATGGGAGCTAGACTTCCTGCCTGACTTTTAGGAGATGTGTGATTATGGAGGCCTCTGGCTCCAGCAGACAGACCCTGTGTTCCTCTGCCTCTCTGACTCAGAGAGAAGATCTGGGCAGTCTAGATCTGGGGAGCATCTGTCCTTCACAGTCATCAACCCCAGGAGTATATAGCCTGGCTTACAGAGTTGAAATCTCCCTAAGATCAAACATCTTGACTAATAAGAGTTAGGTACAGCCAGGTGCTCATGTATGTGCACATGACCGGGTTGACACCCGTGTGAGGCTGACCCAGACATCCCGGAATCCCTAAGGGCCACATCATGTCCAGATGGTGATGGTGAGGACACAGCTTTGTACACTGGTGTGCCCCTCAGGCTCTGGCTCCTGGCCACTTTTTTTCTTCTGCACTCTGTTCCGAAAATTTTAGCTGTAGGAGGGCTGGAGCATAGAAGATGGAAGGGAGGGGCAGTTGCTGTTGCAGGAGAGGCTCACTGGCAGCCGTGACAGGAAGAAAGGACCGGAAAACTGTTAGCAGCAGGTGGGGCAGCTGGTGTCAGGGCTGCTTCTTTGGGTCCAAGAGTCTAGTGCTGTACTATTCAGTGACCAGTGGCCTGATCTTAGAGATGTGCACACTGAGGCCGGATGGGTCAAGGGATTTCCCAGGCCTCTGTACCATGCGCTTGGCAGCCCACCTCTCTAGCCCACCTCTCAGGGATCTTCAGGGGAGGGTTCCCTTGTGGGCGGCCTCCAGGATGGCATCCTCAATCAGGAATGAGGCCTTTGTGTTCCAAAATGGCCCTTATGCTTTTCCCGTGTGCAAGGGAGGTGCTTGGTGGGGACTGTTTTTCACCAGTTCCCTGCTTTTCCATTCTTGCCTCTCCCCCCAGGGGATCTTTGTAGGAAAAGCTCCTCGGGGTTCATTTCTTTCAATTTCACTCTTCCCTCCTCATTTTAGAAGGTTCTGAAGCACGTTCTCTTACTCCCTTGTAAAGCTGTTGTGTCAGAGTTTGAACCCCACCAGAAGACACCTGAATCCAGTGATGGTTTTGCCGTTGCTTAATCAAAGGGACTCAGGTGGAAAATGAAACCATTGCAGGCCCTGCCAATGTCCCCACTGGGAATGGATCTCATCAGGGCACCAGGACTCACAGACTTCAGGAGAACCCTGCCCTCTGGACTGGTCTCCCTCCTTGCTCTCTGCTGCTGCTCAGAGACCCGGGCACCTCCAGCCTTCCACGTCCCAGGACCTGGAAGGGCCTGCATTCTGGGCCAACTTAGGGATAAGGCAAGACCTCCATACCCCTTTATGTGCTTGGGGGCGAGAATGTCTTGAAAGCTGCAACTAACTGATTCCAGATTGCTGAGAGTTAAATGCCCAGCTGTTCTGGGTGGAAAGATTGAGTGTGAGGTTCCTTTGTCTGCAGGGCCTTCCCAGGGTAAAGAGCTGTGCACTCCCTAGGGCCAGTCAGTTCCCCGCACCATCCTCCCAGGAAGCTCAGACCCAGGAGGAGAGCAGAGGCTTCTCTCCTTACAAACTACCACTCCAACAGTGAGGAACCTGGCTCCCACTATCTGCCATTTATTCAGTTCATTGCTCCTTTTCGGATTAGAGATATAGTGGTTTCAGAATTGTTAGCTACTACCCCATGGGAAAGGACTTTATGAAATAGAGTGCACTGTTTATGAACCGTACATTTTGCTGTTATTCCATTCGTTTCCAAATCACTGAGCTCAGTACCTTCTGCCCCATAACCTACAGTGAGTTTTTTTTCCATGTGTTTCTAGTGCAGTTAGATTCTTTGTCATGTTTTGTGTTCCATCCTGCACCACTCCTACATCCTAAATAACTTACTTTGAATTGATTATGGTTTACTCATTGTTATGTAAAAAATCTATAGGTTTTGATGTGACCAAACTCAGGGTTGGCTGCTCGCCACTTGAAAGCCAATACTCAAGAGACAAGTGTTGGTAGGAAAGGAAAGTTTGCTTTACTCAGGAGGCTGGCAACCTGGGGAGAAGGTGGACTTGCATCCAAAAACCAAATCCCAGTTGCTGTTGGGGGCAGGGGAAGAACTTTTAAAGGGGAGTTTTAGGAGTGTATAGGCAGAGGGAGGGGGCTACGTGCGGAACAGCACAGTCAGCTCTGACGGTCGTCTTGACGTTGGTCATGCGGTGGTCTGATCAGTGTCATCTTGATTGCTTTAAGTACAGCTAATCTTCAGTTCTAGGGTCCGTTTGTTCCCATTTCCTTGAGGCCAGTTCTTGGAATTTTGCAAGGTGAAACAGCTTATGTCATGGCTACAGTCTGGTCATTGTGTAGTTAACTTCTTCCGCCTGGTGGGGCTTTCAGTATCTGCAGGACAGCTCAAAGGACATGGCTCAGAAAATTATCTGTAGCCCTTGAGGAGGAACTAAAGGTCCCTGACTCTGTGTAATGGCTAAACTATTATTATTTTGTCGTGTTTGACTGCTTTCCTTTGCTTCTGCGTTTTCTCACTTCTCTGATGAAGCTTATTCTCTGGCCAAAGTTTTTCTACAGACAAGAGGCAGGTGGAGGACATGGGGGAGGGGGCATCTGTCCTGGGAAGGGCTCACAGGTCCCTGCTCCATTACACTGACACATGTATAGTGGCAGTGTCCATCACTAAATATCATACGGAATACTTCAGACCCCTGCCCCGTGATCTGTTTATCATCGCTATAGTTTTGCAGAATACCGTATAAATAGGGGTCATACTGTAGCCCCTTCGGTTTGAATTCTTTCACTTGGCAATATGCACGGAAGATTCATCCGTGCCCTTACGTGAGCTGATGTTTCATTCCTTTCTATTGCTGAATTGTATTCCATTGTATGTGTATGGGAGGGAAAATAATTTTCTTTCTCCTCTTCGAGGATCTTGGCTGAGAGCCCTCCTTAATAAAATGCAGATTAATAGGAGAAAAACAAACAGAAGTTTAATAACATGAATGCCTCCTATATACATGGGAGAGACCCAGAAAAAATGAGTAACTCCCCAAAGTGGCCTAAGCCATCATCCTTAAATACCATCTTCGTCTAAAAACAAAAGGAAGATGTGGAGGGAGTGGGGATCCAGTTAAGAGCGGTTATCAGGCAAAGCACAGTAAAGGAGGGAATGGTTGTTATGCAGGTTTAAGTCCAGGCCTTCTCCTTTCATAAGAGTTTCTTGAAATTTAGTCATCCTTCTATTCCTGGTAGAGAGGGAGACACCCTTAAAAATGGAGATTTCCCTTAAAACTGTAAATTTCCCTCTCAAAAGGGCAATTCTGTTCTGGTTTTCCGAGATTCTTCTGTGTCTGCTGGGTTTTTTTTTGTCTTTTTCTTTGTTATACGTGGGCCTCTCACTGTTGCAGCCTCTCCCCGTTGCGGAGCACAGGCTCCGGACGCGCAGGCTCAGCGGCCATGGCTCACGGGCCCAGCCACTCTGCGGCATGTGGGATCTTCCCGGACCGGGGCACGAACCCGTGTCCCCTGCATCGGCAGGCGGACTCTCAACCACTGCGCCACCAGGGAAGCCCCTGTGTCTGCTGTTTTTAAAAATTAATCAGCCCCCAATAATCTTTATTCCAAAGAGGCATATTTTGGGGGGGGCATATTCTGCTCCCCTCGACATGCTTATGCATTCATCTACTGAAGGGCTTCCTGAATTCTTAAAAGTTTTTAGCTATTAGGAATAGAGCTGCTGTGCATAGTTGCATGCTATTTTTTGTTTGGATAGTTTTTCAAAGCAGCTGCCTAAATACTTAGAGTCACGATTATTGGATCCTAAGGTGAGACTTGTTTAGCTTTGGGAAAAAAACAGTAAAACTATCTTCCAAAGTGGCTGTGGTCATTCCATCAACCATGAATTAGAATTTCTGTTGTTTGTCACCCTCCAGCAATTGGTATTGTCATTTTTCTTTTTTAGTTTAGTGGTTCTGTAGGTGTGCAGTGCTACCTCACTGTTGTTTTAATTTGTGATTGTATGGTGTTGAGCATTATGTTATATGCTTATTTACTATGTATATTATCTTCTTTGGCAAGGTGTCTGTTCAGATCTTTATGCATTTTCAGTGAGTTGTTTGTTTTTGCAAACAAAAACAAGAGTGTCACTCATCATCACTCATCATTATACAAAGGATTAAGTCACAGCTCACTGCAGTCACCCACTGACAGTGTGCCCTGAGGGGAATTCAGGATGGAAAACACAGGATGAAGCGCTCTGTGCTTTGGATATTCGGGCCCCTAGATAGTTAAGATGCATATCGAAGGAAAAATTTCAGTGATTCTTGCACCTTCCCATACATAGAAAAGCACTAAAATCATTAACTTGAGATTTCCGTTCTTTGTGATTAGCAGTAATCTTTTTATGGTTGACTACTTGTATTTCCCAGCCAAAAAATTCATATATATACTGCCTCTTCCCCTACCTCTTCTGAAACAGCTTCTCAGAGCTACTGAGAGTTTGTCTCCTGGGCTATAGTTCTCAGTAAGACCCTGAATAAAACTTAACTCGCAACTCTCATGTTGTGTGTTTTGCTTTCAGTTGACAGTTTAGAGTTCTTTCTGTATTTTGAGTATAAATTCTATCAGATATATGTGTTGCAAATATTTTCTCCCAGTTTGTGGCTTGCCTTTTGGTTCTCTGAGCAAAGTCCTTCACATAGTAGACATTTTTAATTTTATAAAGTTCATGTTGTTTATTGTTCTTTTGTGGATAGGCTTTTGGTGTTGTTTTTTAAACCTCATCACTAAACCCAAGATCATGTGGATTTCCTTCTAAGTTTTCTTCTAGATATTTTACAGTTTTGCATTTAAAATTTGTCTGTAGGGATTTCCCTGGTGGTGCAGTGGTTAAGTCTCCGCACTCCCAGGGCAGGGGTCCAGGGTTTGATCCCTGGTCAGGGAACTAGATCCCACGTGCATACTGCAACTAAGAGTTTGCATGCCGCAACTAAGGAGCCCACATGCTGCAACTAAGACCCAGTGCAACCAAATAAAAACAAATAAATAAATATTTAAAGAAAAATAAAATTTATCTATAGACAATTTTGAGTAAATTTTGGCATAAGTTGTAAAGTTTGTGTCTACATTCATTTCATTCCATATCACCTCCAATGAATTTTTCCTTAAATATTTTTGTAGGAGTTATGGGATATTCAGCTCCATTTTAGTTTGAATTTCCGAAATTTAATGGATTCAGCAGGACTGCTGGCAGGGGTGCTGCCTCTGCTTGGTGCACCTACATTTCCCCCACGGTTCACAGGGGTCCTGAGCCCGCCTCTCTGACTCAGGTCCTGCCTGAGGCTTGGCTCTGCCTGCCAATGAATGGGAGCAGGGAGATCAGTTTCCTTGGCACCTGCGGGGAGGCGCGGGGTGAGACACTCCTGCAGGGGGAGAAAGAGCAGAAAGGTGAGGAAAAGTGGGGAGATGCTTTCTGTGCTGGGGGAGTCAGCATTCAGAGGGCCCAGAAGAGGAAGGGCTTGATGTGGAAAATTGCATGTGTGTTTTTAGTCAGTTTTTGTGTGTGATGTAAGATGGTGTCTGTGGTGTTCTTTTGTGTGTGGTGTCCAGTTTACCCAGCACCACTTATTGAGAGGACTGTCTTTTCCCCATCGTACGTTCTTGGCTGGTGTGTCGTGAATTAACTGCCCGCGTATGTGTGGCTTTATTGCTGGGCTCTTTATCCTGTTCCTCTGGTCTATGTGCCTGTTTTTATTCCAAAGCTACTGTGTTTGGGTTACCATAGCATTGTAGTGCAGCGTGAAGTCAGAAGTGTGACGCCTCCAGCTTGGTTCTTCTTTCTCAAGGTGCTTTGGCCATTGGGGTTCCTTTGTGGTTCCATACACATTTTAGGGTCGTTTGCTCTATTTTTTTGAAAACTGCCATTGGAATTTTGATAGGGACTGTGTTAAATCTGTAGTTTGCTTTGGATAGATGTTTTAATATATTAATTCTTTTAATCATAAGCACAGAATATCTTTCCAAATATTTGTATCTTCTTTGATTTCTCTCTTCACTGTCTTACAGTTTTCAGTGTACAGGTCTTTCAAGCCCTTGGTCAAATTTTTTCCTAAGTATTTTGTTCTTTTTGATGCAATCGTAAATGAGATTGTTTTCTTAATTTCTCTTGCTGATGGTTTGTTGTCAGTGTATAGAAATGCAACTAATTTTTTATATTGATTTTGTAGCCTCCAGGTTTACTGAATTTGCTTACTAGTTCTAACTGTTGCTTTTTTTTAAACTGTAATAGTTTATTTTTTTAATTTTTTAAAAATTGGAGTATAGTTGATAGACGACGTCGTGTTAGTTTCAGGTGTGCTGTAACATCTAATAGATTTATGATGGGGCAGTAGAATATTGGAATTTTAAAAATCCCACTGTTTCAACCATATCCAGGTCATCCACAACACCCAAGACATGGTGGCTACTAATATAGTCTTCCCATAGTGCCTCTTAATGACATGTGGACTCCTACAAGGGCAATTAGCCTCACCACTTTGGGTGAACTGGATCTGAGTTCCAGAGGCTTGGTCTCTATAAGGAAGTTTGAAGCTTCTCTGCTTTTCTGGTATGATACTGAAATGGTTGTTTTGAAAAGTAATTTACTTTCCAGTAATTTCAAACATACAGAAAACCTGCAGTTGCAGTACAAAGTACTCTTTACCTCAACATTCAGATTCCTCAGCTTTACCATATGCTTCACCATATTTGCTGAAGTGGCACGAAATACTCCAGTGTGTTTTACCCCAGGCACTCACCACATAACCCCAAATGAGGAAGGCATTATGGTTTCCACCTTATAATCCAAACCACAGGCCCACTTCAACTTTTACCGCTCATCCCAACTGTGTGAAAATGTCTTTTTTCCTTTCTGATCCAGTTTTCTTTTTCTAGCACTGTTCCTGAGACTTTCCTTCATTTTCACAGCTTTGATGGATTTAAGGTGCCCGGATAACTCCAATTTTGGTGGGCTTTTCTGTATGGCTTCTTTCCTTTAGGATGCTTTCAGTGTTGATCTGTGTTGTTATCAGTACTTTCATTGTTTAAATATGCATAACATAACACTTACCATTGAAACCATTTTAGGTATACAGTTCTATGACATTAACTGCATTCACACATTGTTGTACAAATATGACCACCTCCAGAACTTTTTCCTTTTCCCTAAGTGAAATTCTGTATGGATTAAACACTAACTCCACATTCCCCCTCCCCCCCACCACCACATTCTGTCCTCCATCTCTGCACTGAACTGCTCGGAGGACCTCATATCAGTAGAATCATTTAATACTTGTCCTTCCATGACTGGCTGATTTTAAGATTCGTCCACGTTGTAGCGTGTGTCAGAATTTCCTTAGTTTTTATAGCTGAGTAATATTCCTTTGTGTATACACCACATTTTGTTTATTTATTCTTCCCTTAAGGGGCACTTGGGTTGCTTTCACCTTTGTGGAAATATAGCCATTGTGAATAATGCGGCCATGAATATGGGTGTACAGGTATCTATTTGAGTCTCTGGTTTCAAATCTTTTGGGTACATATCCTGAAGAGAGATTGCTGAATCATACATTAATTCTACATTTAAGTGTTTGAAGAACCACCAGACTGGTTTTCATAGTAGCTGTACCATTTTACCTTATCCCTTTATATGACAGAATAATACGGCAGTTTATGGTTCCACCTAATTTTGTCTGTCCATTCACTAGTTGATGGACATTTGAGTTGTTTCTAGCTTTTGGCTATTGTGACCAGTGCTGCTATGAATATTGTACAAGTTTTCGTTTGAGCACTTGTTTTCAGTTGGGGGGGTACCTATTTAGGGGTGGAGGAGTTGTTGAACTATATAAATTATATTTTTATCTTTTTGAGGAAAAGCCAAACTATTGTATACACAGGCTGTACTGTTTGACAGCTCCACAAGCAGTGTTTAAGGGTTCCAATGTCTCTACATCATTGCAACATTTGTTATTTTTAGTTTTCTTGATCATAGCCATTCTAGTGTGTGTAAAAGGGTATCACACTGTGGCCTTTAATTTGCGTTTTGATCACGACTAATGATGTTTAACATTTTTTTCATGTGCTGCTTTTTTTTTTTTTTTTTGCGGTATGCGGGCCTCTCACTGTTGTGGCCTCTCCTGTTGCGGAGCACAGGCTCCGGACGCGCAGGCTCAGCGGCCGTGGCTCACGGGCCCAGCCGCTCTGCGGCATGTGGGATCTTCCCGGACCGGGGCACGAACCCGTGTCCCCTGCATCGGCAGGCGGAGTCTCAACCACTGCGCCGCCAGGGAAGCCCCAGAGGAGCTTTTATTTATGAGCTGGAGACAGAGCTCATGCCAAGCCCTCAGAGCCTTTCTCCATTTATTTATTTACTTTATCTCCTCTGTGGGGCCGTACAGATCTTCCATACGGAGAGCTCTGAGTACAGCTGGCCTCCGTGGCTGAAGGGGCATGAGCACATAAAGGGCAACTGTGCCCTTCTTTGTAGTGGAGGCGTCGCCACATTCTTGAGGTGAATGGAATTTTTCTGAATCAAAGCCTGTCCTGAAAGTATCAGAGGGACTTGTAGTGGAAACACACACAGTGGTTCAAGTTTCAGCAAAGTGAATGATTGTCCCTAGACTAATATATCACAACCTTTATTCCCAAAGAATCCGACTCCCTCCCTCATGGTAGAGAGTAAAAGCTTTCTCGGACTCCCCTGGTGGCACAGTGGATAAGAATCCGGCTGCCAACGCAGGGGACACGGGTTCGAGCCCTGGTCCGGGAAGATCCCACATGCTGCAGAGCAACTAAGCCCGTGTGCCACAACTACTGAGCCTACGCTCTAGAGCCCGCGAGCCACAACTACTGAGCCCACGCGACGCATCTACTGAAGCCTGCGCGTGCTCTGCAACAAAAGAAGCCACCACAATGAGAAGCCCACGCACCGCAGCAAAGAGTAGCCCCCGCTCGCTGCAACTAGAGAAAGTCTGCACGCAGCAACAAAGACCCAATGCAGCCAAAAATAAATAAATAAACAAATAAATAAGTAAATTTTAAAAAAAGAAAGTAAAAGCTTTCTTTATTGGGATGTCATTTTTTTTTTACCTCCTTGTAAATTTTTTCTTTGTTATTGATCCTTTATCATAAATTCTATCACCAATTTTTAGAATTGTTATACCAGGCACTTACTGACAGATGAGTAAGGATTAGGAGAAACTCCATGTTCCCAGACTGTTTCTGGAATATGCATGAGTAACCCATGCTGGGGGAGGGGTGCAGAGGGTTGGACAGGCCCCTCTCAGGTCACATGGGTCCTGGGCTAGGCCTGGCCCCAGGGGAAGTGGTTGTGCAAGGCTGTGTCCTTCTTCCACATGTCTGCTTCTTCCTGTTGGTGTGTGTGCCACGGGTGAAAACCGCCACTCTACAGCATTTATCTCAGAAGCACAGTTTTCAAATTTATGTCGGATTTGTTTAAAACAGAGCATGCTTGTGCAATCTGTAGGCTTTTTAAACCAAATGGGTTTTTTTGGTTCAAATGTTTAATACTTAAAAGTTTGTTTAGTGTCAATGTTAAATTGAATATGGTGTTTAAGTTCCCTTTTGCAGAGCAGAGGGAGTGCTGGGATCCTTAAGATTTGGGGTCTTTTTAAAGTCATCAAAGTCTAGTCCACTGTCCGTGGAGCCAGACAGGTCAGATCCTTATATAACTACTACACTGTCCTCACCACCTGCCCTCTCAGCCACGGGAGCAGCCCCCAGGGAGTCCATGACCGGTGTGCACCGGGTTCTCGCTGCTGGTGACGCTGCGGCCCCAAGGAGGCCTCCCTGGGAAGAGCGATCCCCAGCACTCAGCTTCTCCACCAGAAGTACCCTGGTGCTTTAGATGTGGAATCATATCAACCAGGGGCCTTTACCTACACCCACCACTTGCTGCATGTGTGATGCTCGTGGCATCTCTTTCCTCATCTCTAAACTGGAAAGTGTGTGCAGTGTCTGGACTACAGTTGGCATCTGCATACATCTGCTCCTCCTCCTTCCCTGATTCTCAACCGGCCCCTTTATCACTGGTTTTCAGATTGCACAGAAACTATTTTTGTGCCTGAAGATTTAAGAGAAGTGTTCTTTGTCTGTCAGTGAGAAAGGTTCTGGCCCAGCCTCTGTCTTCTCCCCGCTTCCCTCCCCTAGTGATGCATTTGATTTTGCTGCTCGCGTTCAGGCCACATTGTTTTCCTTACCCGGCACATCCTGGCAGGTGCCACCACACGGCAGGGCTCCAAGTCTCGGGTCAGCTGGCAAGGGGACTTCCATGGATTCCACAAACTTCGGGAGAGAAGGGCTGTGGGGAAGGAACAGTGACGTTTGTAGCAGGATGCTCTTATGTCTTTTTCTCTCCTTCTAAGAGAAAAGAGCAAGAAGTGTCCTCTGAAAGGGCAACGCAAGCACCCTGAAAGGCAGAATCCCAGGTCTTGGTCCCCACACCGGCTGATGGGTCGTCTTTGGAAAGCCACACAGGCACTTGGAACTCCTGTTCCTTTTGGGGGCTGGGGACGTGACATCTGCCTTTCCCTCTGTTGTGATGATGCAGTGAAACACTGTTTTGAGGGGATTTTGTAATCCATAAAGCAATGTGCAGAAATACACCAGGGGCAATGTCCCTTATCCATGGACAGAGTCGGTATTAATTTCAGGGGAGTCTGTGGTTTTAAATGAAACATTATGATTTTGCTTTTCATATAGATTTTGAAGCTTATTCCAGGGATATCCAAGAAGCAGTGGCATCCAAAGAAAGGCAGTCAGCTGACCGTGAGTCTCTGACTATTACCTCTTTCCTGGAGCCCCCTGTGTCCATGGCCCTTACCTCCACTTCCTTTTCTGAAATCTAGGTTTACCAAGCTGCTCTGTTGCATCAGGACCACCAAGAGCTCCCAGAGCGATAGGGAAAAGTTTAAGCTGCTTTGCATGACATGATCTGACCCAAACCTTTATTCTAGCCCATCTACTATTGCACTTCAGGTATCCTGTGCTTCAAACACCGGATAGTAGTCCTGGGCCTCCAATAGGGACATCCCTCATCCACAACTTTGTCCATCCTTCCCAAGCTGTCATCTTGGAGAGGTTCATTTTTTCCAGTTAGCTTTGATTTCCTCTCAGAAGCCTCCCTCCTTCTTGTCTTGTAGCACTTCCCCTTCCCCCAGCAGCCCAGTGTTTTTATTTCTACCTGCTTAAAGCAGGTGGCTCATCAAACTCACCCACTCTTTCTTTGTCTGAGCTCTTTGAGGAAAGCTTCCACAGCAAGTTTACATTTGTGTCCCCAGAACTATCACAGTACCCGGCACTTTGGTGCTCCATGAGTGTGTGATCAAATGACCAGATGGATGGTCAGTGAGTGATTCATTTATCTGTCCAGTGAAAAGATGGATAATCAGCAAACGACTTGTTTGTTGAATGAATAGATGATCAGTGAATGATTCATCTGTGGAATGAATGATGAATCCTCAGTGAATGATGTGTCTGTGGAATGAATGGCTGGATGATCAGTGACCGATTTATTCACCCAGTTTACTGCAGTGTGTCCTTTGACAGTCCTCTTTAAATGCCTCAACATTTTGATTTCTCAGGCCTCTCTGTGTTCTTTCCTGTTTACAATACACATCTGTTCTAGAGACTTGCTTTTACATTCACAGTAGGTGCTTAATAAATAACATTGAATGAGGAAAAAGCATTGCATTCACAGAATTATTCTTCCTTGACAGTTGAGTTCATTCCAACCCCCCAACATTTATCCATTTTATCATTATATCTTGTTTCAATGACCTTTATCTGAAGTCTCAAATTAGTCTTCCCCAAGCAAAGTCCAGCCATCATCCCTTGCCTAGACTATGCAGGAAGCTTTCATTTGCTTCTCTGCTTCCAAAGGGCTTTTAGGACCACAAAGCAGACTGCCCCTCCCCTGACCAGTCTCTCCAGAGATCCCTCACCGCACTCCCTTTGACAGCCGAGGGCCCCTGGCAATTTCCCCCATCTCATTTACACCCTGTCACCTTACTCACTCCAACCATATCACAGATGATTCCCAAAGTATTTCCCTCAAAGAGCTCATTCAAGTCTGTGTTCTGAGCCCCTACGCAAGGGCACCTCCCTGACCACCATCTCTAAGATAGCCCCCTTCTGATCCCAGCTCTCTCTCTCAGTGCCTGCCTTTATTTTTCTTCAGGGCACCTGGCTTTACAGTGGTTGTGTAAGTATTTTCTTGTTTTTCCTTTTTTTTTTTTTTTTTTTGGTTTTTTCCCATAGATTTCCAGAATCTTGCTACCATAGATGTCCAGATAGCAAGGACTTGGTCGCTGTGGTTTACTGCTGTATCTCCAGTCCCTAGATGAGTACTTGGGTTCAGTAGGTCGGAACAAATATTTGTTGAATAAATGAAGGGAGGAAGGAATATGCAGTTGTACTGCAAATCATGTGATGATCAAGTTCATCTCTTGAATGCGCTTTGTTGCTGAAGACGTGATTTAGTTATGCAACATCCAGCAGTAGTTTTATTGATACTGACTTTGAACTGTTAGCGCTTTAAGAAGGTCATTGTGACTTTTCATGTGAGAGTACACTCAGTGGGTCCCCATGGGAAGAAAGATGATGAGAAATTTACAGCACAGAGAACCAGTTTTCTCAGCAAATAAATTGCAAAGAAACCAAATAGAGATGTAGATGCTACCTATAAGGTAAAAGAGATATGAGAAGAAAATAGTTAACATAATTCACCATATTAATAGACTAAATAAGAAAAATCATATGATTATCTCAGTAGATGCAGAAAAAAATCATTTGATAAGGTTCGACATTCATTCGTGAAAAAAACCCCCAACTCTCAGCAAACTAGGAATAGAAGTGAGCTTCCCTAAACTAATATAGCGTATTTATGAAAACCCTACACTTAACCTTGTACTTAATGGTGAGACAGAGTGCTTTTTTAAATTTAATTTAATTTTATTTATTTTTTTATACAGCAAGTTCTTATTAGATATCCATTTTATACATATTAGTGTCTACATGTCAATCCCAGCCTCCCAATTCATCCCACCACCATCCCCACCCCCCCGCCACTTTCCACCCTTTTATCCACACCCTCTCCAGCATTTGTTGTTTGTAGATTTTCTGATGATGCCCGTTCTAACTGGTGTGAGGTGATACCTCATTGTAGTTTTGATTTGCATTTCTCTAATAAGTAGTGATGTTGAGCAGCTTTTCATGTGCTTCTTGGCCATCTGTATGTCTTCTTTGGAGAAATGTCTATTTAGGTCTTCTGCCCATTTTTGCATTGGGTTGTTTGTTTTTTTAATATTGAGCTGCATGAGGTGTTTATATATCTTGGAGATTAATCCTTTTGTCTGTTGATTTGTTTACAAATATTTTTCCCCATTCTGAGGGTTGTCTTTTCGTCTTGTTTGTAGTTTCCGTTGCTTTGCAAAAGCTTTGAAGTTTCATTAGGTCCCATTTGTTTATTTTTGGTTTTATTTCCATTTCTCTAGGAGGTGGGTCAAAAAAGATCTTGCTGTGATTTATGTCAAAGAGTGTTCTTCCTGTGTTTTCCTCCAAGAGTTTTATAGTGTCCGGTCTTACATTTAGGTCTCTAATCCATTTTGAGTTTATTTTTTGTGTATGGTGTTAGGGAGTGTTCTAATTTCATTCTTTTACATGTAGCTGTCCAGTTTTCCCAGCAGCATTTATTGAAGAGACTGTCTTTTCTCCATTGTGTATCCTTGTCTCCTTTGTATAGATTAGTTGACCATAGGTGTGTGGGTTTATCTCTGGGCTTTCTATCCTGTTCCGTTGATCTATATTTCTGTTTTTGTGCCAGTGCCATACTGTCATGATTACTGTAGCTTTGTAGTGTAGTCTGAAGCCAGGAAGTCTGATTCCTCCAGCTCCGTTTTTTTCCCTCAAGACCGCTTTGGCTATTCAGGGTCTTTTGTATCTTGATACAAATCTTAAGATTTTTTGTTCTAGTTCTGTAAAAAATGCCATTGGTAGTTTGATAGGGATTGCACTGAATCTGTAGACTGCTTTGGGTAGTATAGTCATTTTCACAATACTCATTCTTCCAGTCCAAGAACATGGTACATCTCTCCATCTGTTTGTATCATCTTTAATTTCTTTCATCAGTGTCTTATAGTTTTCTGCATACAGGTCTTTTGTTTCCCTAGGTAGGCTTATTCCTAGGTATTTTATTCTTTTTGTTGCAGTGGTGAATGGGAGTGTTTCCTTAACGTCCCTTTCAGATTTTTTCATCATTAGTGTATAGGAATGCAAGAGATTTCTGTGCATTAATTTTTTATCCCGTAACTTTACCAAATCCATTGATTAGCTCTAGTAGTTTTCTGGTGGAGGAAAAGATTCTTCATATGATTTCAATTTTCTTAAATTTACTGAGGCTTGATTTGTGACCCAAGATGTGATCTATCCTGGAGAATGTTCCGTGCGCACTTAAGAAGAAAGTGTAATCTGCTGTTTTTGGATGCAATGGCTATAAATATTAATTAAATCTATCTGGTCTATTGTGTCATTTAAAGCTTGTGTTTCCTTATTAGTTTTCTGTTTGGATGATCTGTCCATTGGTGTAAGTGAGGTGTTAAAGTCCCCCGCTATTACTGTGTTACTGTTGATTTCCTCTTTTAGAGCTGTTAGCAGTTGCCTTACGTGTTGAGGTGCTCCTATGTTGGGTGCATATATATTTCTAATTGTTATATCTTCTTCTTGGGTTGATCCCTTGATCATTATGTAGTGTCCTTCCTTGTCTCTTGTAACATTCTTTATTTTAAAGTCTATTTTATCTGATATGAGAATTGCTACTTCAGCTTTCTTTTGACTTCCATTTGCATGGAATATCTTTTTCCATCTCCTCACTTTCAGTCTGAATGTGTCCCTAGCTCTGAAGTGGGTCTCTTGTAGACAGCATATATATGGGTCTTGTTTTTGTATCCATTCAGCGAGCCTGTGTCTTTTGGTTGGAGCATTTAATCCATTCACGTTTAAGGTAATTATAGATATGTATGTTCCTATTAGCATTTTCTTAATTGTTGTGGGTTTGTTTTTGTAGGTCCTTTTCTTCTCTTGTGTTTCCCACTTAGAGAAGTTCCTTTAGCATTTGTTGTAGAGCTGGTTTGGTGGTGCTGAATTCTCTTAGCTTTTGCTTGTCTGTAAAGCTTTTGATTTCTCCATCGAATCTGAATGAGATCCTTGCCGGGTAGAGTAATCTTGGTTGTATGTTATTCCGTTTCATCACTTTAAATATATTCTGCCACTCCCTTCTGACTTGCAGAGTTTCTGCTAAAAGATCAGCTCTTAACCTTATGGGGATTCCCTTGTATGTTATTTGTCATTTTTCCCTTGCTGCTTTCAATAATTTTTCTTTGTGTTTAATTTTTGCCAATTTAATTACTATGTGTTTCTCCTTGGGTTTATCCTGTATGGGACTCTCTGCACTTCCTGGACTTCAGTGGCTATTTCCTATTCCAAGTTAGGGAAGTTTTCTACTATAATCTCTTCAAATATTTTCTCAGGTCCT
This sequence comes from Neophocaena asiaeorientalis asiaeorientalis, assembly GCF_003031525.2. NCBI lineage: Eukaryota > Metazoa > Chordata > Mammalia > Artiodactyla > Phocoenidae > Neophocaena > Neophocaena asiaeorientalis. Next base: position 181,926 of record NW_020171984.1, read on the forward strand.
TTCTCTTTCTCTTCTCCTTCTGGAACCCCTATAATGTGAATGTTATTGCGTTTTATGTTGTCCCAGAGGTCTCTTAGGCTGTCTTCATTTCTTTTCATTCTTTTTTCTTTATTCTGTTCCGCAGCAGTGAATTCCACCATTCTGTCTTCCAGGTCACTTATCTGTTCTTCTGCCTCAGTTACTCTGCTATTTATTCCTTCTAGTGTATTTTTCATTTCATTTATTGTATTGTTCACGTGTTTGTTTGTGCTTTATTCTTCTAGATCTTTGTTAAACATTTCTTGCATCTTCTCGATCTTTGCCTCCATTCTTTTTTCAATGTCCTGGATCATCTTCACTATCATTACTCTGAATTCTTTTTCTGGAAGGTTGCCTATCTCCACTTCATTTAGTTGTTTTTCTGGGGTGTTATCTTGTTCCTTCATCTGGTACATATACATAGCCCTCTGCCTTTTCATCTTGTCTGTCTTTCTGTGAATGTGGTTTTTGTTCCACAGGCTGCAGGATTATAGTTCTTCTCGCTTCCGCTGTCTGCCCTCTGGTGGAAGAGGCTATCTAAGAGGCTTGTGCAAGCTTCCTGATGGGAGGGACTGGTCCAGAGTGCTTTTTAAGATCAGAAACAAAGCAAGGAGATCCTCTCTTACCACTCCTACTAAACAACATATTGGAAGCTCCTGCCAGTGCAATAGGCAAGAAAAAGAAATTAAAAGCTCACATATTTGAAAGGAAAAGGTAATCTGTTGGCAGATGATTTTACCGAGTGCAAGTTTCATGTGCCTGATAGATAGTGAGGCCAAACAAACGAAAACGTGGGAGTTCAGAGCAGGGAAAGGTTTATTGCAAGGCTGAGCCAGGAGAACAGGTGGCTCATGCCCCCCTAAACCCTGAACTCCCTGAGCGGTTTTATCGAAGCATTTTTAAAGGCCAAGTGAGGGAGGGGCCTTTTTGCAAGACTGAGGCCTGGAGAAAACTCTTCCCACATATGAAATATGGAGAAGGTTTGAAATTGACTTGGGGGCATGATTTTCCCCACTGTTGATCGGAGGCCTGCATTTGCAGTCCTTGGGTGTGTCCGTAGCACCTTGTTTTAATCAATAGGGAGACAATGATATTTCAAGGCACTTTAAAGTCTGGCAGGTGAGAAACTGCACCAAAACCAGAGTATGACCATTTATTTTTTTGCTGAAGACATCTGAGCTGTTCAGTGAAAGGACATTGTTGCAGTCCACAATCAATGACGCCCAGTTTCCAATGTAATACCCCCTAGTGTATTTTCTCTAATGTTCATTTGTTTCTTCTTACTTTTAGAAGTACTAATGTTCTTCCTAGGTAAACATGGAAGAACTGAAAAATAGGAAGCAGAAAAATTTCCATAATGTACCACCCAAGGCAGCCACTGACAGCGTTTGTTGTTCCTATTCCTTCTCCACGTTCCAAAGTTTCTGAAATTGGGATGCAAGTTATAATCAATGTGTACATTTAATTTGGTGTTCCTTTTTACTGAGAGTTGTTATTAAATCAGTGCTCAGACTTTATGTTCACCTGCCTAAAGCATTCATTTGAAAGTTCTTTTAAGCAATTTGGCTTTGAATTCTGAAGTGCGTGATACGAATTCATATTGATTCTTTACTACGTTTTCAGTGGCAGAAAATCAAATGATGTCTTCCAAGTTTTACTTTCTCTGGAGAATATTTAAAACCACATTCGTGCAGCTTTTCTGTGAATGCATTGCCTTTGGCTAAGTAATTTATTATGATGTAAATTATTTTTGTTGAATTATTTTTGGGAGGGGTCAGTTAATAGGTCAATTAAACCTATTTAATATTATCGATTATTGAAAGACGTATTTATTTTTATCTTGCACAGGAGAGAGGGTAATTGATGCCTACCCAGATAATGGAGAGTGAAGGTAGATTTAGGACCCACCAGCAAGTAGGACCTGGGTGTCTCAGTTCATGAGTCTGGACTCTCCGTAACTCATTAATCCAGCTTGTTACTGGCAAACATTCTAGAAGTGAAACGAAGCGGTATTCTCTGTCTCCCTATTTGCAAAACCAGCAGTTATTTCCATTCACGACCCACTTTTCAGCTCTCCTACCTGTGCAGGCTCACAGTTTGTGCCGGCAGGTGGCGCTGTGTACAAAACAAAGTAACCATTGGGGTGGTTCTCTCTGGAAATGGAACTCCACCCCTGAGAAATTTCTGGCTTTGCTAGTTTACTTTTTACCTCACATTTCATGGCAGCATTACTTGACATATTTCTTATATGAATTCTTGCCTATTGATAAATCAGAAATATCACAGCTGAGATAATATTTGTGTGTTGTCTCGTGTACAGAGCAGTTGATGTCCTTGGGTTACTGGCTCACACGCTGGCCCGGTTGGTTTGCATAGATCAGTGGTTCCTACAAGGATGCAAAAACTCGCTCTCTCTGGACACTCTGTCCCCCGGGCAGTGATATCTATGACAGGATATCATAGGATATACTGTAACAGAATGTTCCACTGTCAGATCCTGACACACCCACGGCTCCTTACCAAAGCTTAGCGTTTGTTAGCATCCCAGGGCGAAGAGCTTAAGCGCAGTAGGGAAATGGATTAAGTTGCATTCAGGAGCCGGGTTTCTAGCTCTCGTTGGGTCACCAGGTGACCTTGGGCAAGTCCTTTGACTCTGGACCTTAGTATCTTCATCTGTAAGGTGAGGCAGTTGGCCTGCTTGATTTGTTGTGTCTCAACAAAAAATTATCATGTTACTGGATTCCATCATATTTGAGTTTTATTTAAAGTCTTTATGAACTCAGTAAGTTTTCCATGGAATTCCAAGTAAAACAAAAATCACCACTGATACACAAAATAGTCACTCTACCCACGTGCCATAAGTGGAAAATAATGGCTGATTTTATCCTTTGTGCTGTTTAGCTAGCTTTGGAGGCCTGTCCTGTATAATTGCTCCAATTAATACAGAGTGGGAACGTTCTTGGATTGTTCGGTTCACTTCCTGCTCTCCGAGCGCATCAAGAAGGAGGCATGAGATGTGTACAGTCTGGGTGTGGGACGTTTATGTCTGGGTCACATTCACATCTTTCTTTACTTTTCCTTAATGTCACCCCAATAGGGAACGAGTGTCAGAAAGTAGTAATATTTCCCCCAAGCTGTGCAAACCCAACGTGGCTTTAAAGACTTTAAAGGTCTGTATCTGTCTAATTTTTAATGCAGAATATGGAGCATATCATCTATAAATGTACAGTTGGTCGGTCAGATACTCCAGAGCAGCTCATTAGGACTGTGTAGAGAACTGGCCGGCATCTCCCCTCTCCCGTCTCTCCTCTTTCGCTCCCACTCTCTTTGCCTCTCTGCTTCTTCCCTTCTTAGCCTTTCCCTGACTGCATTTGTGCATGCTCACATGACTGTGTCTGCTTCCTTCGCTCTTCATCAGCCCCTCCGCCCTGCCCCAGCTGTCTCCTTCCCGAGTGCCTCACTTTCCTGACCCCGCCTCTAATGTTCCTGCAGGTCCCCAGCTCACCCTGCGTTTGACATGGTATGACCAAGGTTGCAATCAGTATAGAGAAGTGATACCCAGCACCCGATGAAGGGCCTGCAGAGATTAGACTCTTAAAATGTATAAACAAATGAAAGATCAAGGCCAGGAAGAGATGGGAGGTAGCCTCTCTGTAAGGAAAAGGAAGCGTATTTTGGTCCCCCTGTTCACGGAGAGAGATCTGGGTGAAGCAGCCACATCAGACCCATCTCTGTTTGCTGTGGGGATGTTCTGAGTTCGTCACCTCTGACTTTACTCAGTGCCCCTTATTGCGAAGCCGCACGTAGGAAAGATTTTAAGAGCCAGGCGAGAAGTACTTTTTTTCTCTCTGAGGAAATTTAACTTTTTCCTTTCCCTTTGGCTGCAACTCAGGGTCACATGTCTGCCCCGACGCTGCTGTGAGCGGCTCTGGCCCATGCATGCAGCTTTACTGCGTTGTCTGAGCGAGCTAACGATGATCTATTTTGACAGATTGAAGTGATTTCGTTGCTCCCTTAAATCGGTTCCTTGTTGGCGGGTGAAACAGATACGTAACAAGTATAATAAGTTGGTGGAAAGAAGACACACTAACATTCGCTGGCTCCCTGCTGTGTGCCAGCACCACTTGGTCTGCGCGTTTTCATCTAACGCTCACAGCCATCCTGGGAAGCAAGGGTGTGCTGTTGTTTTGGCTTTTTTGTCTTCGTGGAAAGGCTAAGTGCCAGGCCCAGGAGGCAGTAACGCAGAGGAAGGATGGCATCTCTACCCGTGGTCCCAGCCTCCCTTTTCTGTTCCTCTCCCAACGCATGCTCTGCACCAGCCACACTGGCTTTCACACCGTCCCTTAACCTCTCAGGCACACACCCATCCAGGGCTTTGCCTCCCCTTCTCCTCCGCCTGGAACGCCCTTGCGCAGCCGCCATGTGGCTGACCCCTCATTGCCCTCAGGGCTTTGCTGAACCGTCACCTTGTATTGAAGTGTTCTGTGGCCACTTAGAGAAAAATTTCCACCTGTCCCCGCCCCCCCACTTCCTGCCTGTCTAGCTTGCTTAGTTTTCTCTCCTTAACCTTTCTCACTAACACAATATCTGTTTTGCTGATTTATTTTATTTGCTGTTGTTTCCCGTGCCCAGAAGAGTGCCCTGCACATAGTTGTGGCGCTGTAACGTTTGTGGAGTGAATGAGTGAGCACGTGAACGAGTGCTTTCTCCACTATTCTGTCTCCTCACCTGCCGCTAGGGGGCACTCCCCACTGCAGATGGCTTTGTTTCATTCCTGCCGAGTACAGGTGACCCCTGCTGTCCTGAGAGTAGAACGTTCCTATGAAAGCCTTTGTTAAGCTGAAATACTGTGAAGTGAAGAAGCAGTTACCTTAGGACAAGCCTTGCTAACAGATGCACAAAATAAACAGAGATAAACCATAGACGGTTCAAAGCCATGGCAGCTTGCTGCTGAGATGCTGAGCCCGTTTCCCAGGAAGCAGCTCAGAGGTGCCCCTTTCCCTGCCTGGAGTCCGCACCGCGTCCATAATGACTGCTACGTACCAAGCCTGAATGCTGTTCTTGTGTTTCACCTTTTCTTGTGAAAGTAAAATTCCTCTTTGAATGTCTTTCAGTTAGCAAACACAGGTACGAAGGTACGTCTTTCTTAAAAGTGAGGTGGCATAAAGTGAACTTGTGAAAAGTGAGGGATACCCACAACTTTATGGTAGAAAAATAATTCTTTGTTTCTGTTCTCGCTCTAAGAAGTGCCAGGCACTCCTTCAGTGGCCCGAGAAGCTTGGATGGCTGGTGGGACTGGAGCCTGACCACGATGCTGGAAGGCCTGTACTGGGGAGGCCTCTCCACAGCCAGCATGCTGGGTGCTCAGGTGGGCGTCCATCTGCCCTTCACAGTGGTGGTGTCACAGTGGGGTGAAATAGCCACAGACACCTGACCTGTAACACTGCGCACGTTCTTGAACGATCTGTAGGTCGTAAGGCCCGCGGCTGTCCCCAGAGCGTCCTATTCTCTTCTCTGCCCCTCACACCTCTGCCCCCTCCTCTCACACCCCCTTTAGCCACACCAGCTTCTTCAGACCCCTTGTTTGCCAGGCCAGAGCTGGACGCAGGGGCATGGCTGGTCCGTAGGAGCTCGTAGGCCCATGGGGATGGAAGGCTGGTTCAGTAAGCAAAGCGCTGTGACACGGAGGCACAGGGACACCTCTGGAGCAAGAAGGAGCGAAAGCTAAGATGGGACCATCCGGAAGCCGCGAGGCAAGGCTTGTCCTGCCCTTCTGAAGCCAGGTTACCAGTGGATGTGCATTTTGAGTCATAACCGTATACTTTGCTTACTTCTTATTTTCCACCTTTAAAAAAAAATTAAATTCTTCGTCCTGAATTCCTCAAACGTTGTGTTGCTAATTCTACATTTGTTGTATTCTGTGCGGTTACGGGGATGACACTGGAGAAACTTTAGAAAAAGATAATAATGGATCATTCTGATTTGCTACAAGGCCTGGGAAGGTTAGCTGCTATCTTTCTTAGAATGCTGGCTAAACCTTTAGAATGTTTTCAAGAAGAAAGTAAAGTTCTGACCTCTGATTTGGTACCTGAGGGGATCCAGAGCTCACCCATGGCTGGACTATGGTGCTCCAGGTATGTTGTGTGTCCAGGCATCTTCATTGTTCTTCTTCCAGCCCAGAGCTCTTGGAGGAAAGCACCACCTCCTAGGCCATTTGGTCATTAAACAGCTAAAAGGTACTCCTGATAGTTTATGTGAGGTAAGATGCTCCCCTTTTCTTCTTATTTCTAAAAATACATTAAGTTAGAAACATCTAGGAGACATTCAGGCAGGAAACCAAAAGACCATTTTACTCATCTCTGAGAGTCTGGCTGTGGTTTGAAAATGTCAACCCCCGGGGTTTGGAGAGTGTGGGCCTCTACCTTCATTTCCTTCTCTGCCAGCTCCCTCCTGGACCCTCTTCCTATCCTGGCATTCTGCTGCAAGTTCACTCAGTCCACTCTTTGTTTGGCCTCTTAGAAACCTGGCATTCTGTGCAAAACCAGAATATTTCTATCGAAAATATCTAAAACTAGAATATCACATATCTTTTTCTAGTGGGAGGGTGTGAGTGAAGATGGGCACTTACCTGCCTCATCCTGTAATGGAAATCAATCTGATGGCCAAGGCCAGACTGGTGGATGACTTAGGTGCAGCCTTCTACTGCTTAAGCTAGAGCCCGGGGACCACGAGGGGGGATTGAGGGAGCAGAGGGCCCTGTGTCAGGACAGCGTATGTGCCCATGTGCAGCCAGGCTTGGAAACCCCCAGGTGCAAGGCCGACTTTGAAATGTGCATCTGATTCTTCTTCTGATTGGTGGTTTCTTCCTCATCTTCCCAGCGCATTTTCAGAGCTTGTGGAAGACTCTTTCCCTACATGTGGCCCCAAAGATGGAGGCCCTGAAACCCCCTCTGTGATAGACCCAGAGATCCAAAGAGTGGCCCCAGGTGGCCCCAGGGGCTCCCAGGAGGAGAGCTCGGCCTGGGCAGCACAAGGTCAGTGTGATTCAGAGGGTCAGCTTCGTCCACACTTGTCCACTCTAGTACGGCTGCCTGGGTGCAGCAGGTCTGCACTGAGAGCAGCTTGCCAGGGCCAGAACAAGGTGGTTCTTACTGTGCAATGACAGAGTCACTTCCCCGGGGCCATGCGGTTAGGCCGTGACAGAAGTAGAGGGCAAGCTCAGCCCTGCAGCCTCTAAGTGCATGAGAAAGCACCAGCCAACACTTCCTTCCAGGTTGCTAGAAGGTCTGGAGCTTATAGAACCTAAAGGACGCTTGTTCTCTGCTAAGCAGGGTGTTTATACGGCCTCATTTGGTCCTTGAGCACCTCTATGAAGGAGGGCTAACCTACTGCATCGTGCAGATGAGGGACGGAGGCTCAAGCCACCACGTTGCAGTCACAGACTGCAGTCGGCCAGCCTGGCCTGTCCCACCAGTCACACTGCCCCTGCCACCACCTCCCTGGTATTGTGCTAACATCGGTGGTGACAGATTGTCTGAGACTGACAGGGAGCTCTGTGGCAGTTACAGTAATGCCTGCCTCTGAGTAACGCTAGTAACAACAACAGCAACAACAAAGAAATGATTTAATTGTTAGTAAGTACGGATTGGTAAAAGGTAGCTTGTTTCCAATGATGGAGTCCATTGCCAAAAAAGAAAAATGAATATTCTAGAATCCTTGTGGTGACAGATGGGGTATTTCTCCCTGAGTTGTACCTATGGGAAACGGAAGCCCTCCTCTCTGCAAGATTCCCTCTGCCTGGGGGTCCCAGGCAAGGAGAGAGGGACAATGAACTGTTGAAGGGGTCAGAAGACGCAGAAGGGCCATCTGTCCAGCTCTGTGAGCCCAGGAGTTGCATCCGGCATCTGGGTGTGGAGCCTGGGACGGGGTGCTGCTAGGGTCCCTATGACTTGCACCACTTTGCAGGCCTGCTGCACGTGCAGCCCTGACTGGCCCCAGGGCCAGTGGTTGGATAGACCACAGCACCAGGGCTGTGTCCGTGCACTTTACCCTCTACAACCCTCCAACCCAGCTCTTCTCAAGCGTGTCCCTGAGCGCTGAGATGCTCCCCACTGGGGGTCTCACCCTCTCCTCCCTGCTGGAGTCAGTCACCATCTTCTGCAGTGACTCAGCCCCACTGTTCCAGAGGTGGGTTCATTGGGCACTTGGACCACTCATGGAACACAGGAGCTTCACCCAGGGCTGGGCACCCTCCTCCATCCAGGCCTCATGCCTTATCCGCAGCTGGATCTTAGCTCAGGCTGCCATAATGAAATACTGTACTCTGGGGGACTTAAACGGCAAACACTGATTTTCCACAGTTCTGGAGGCTGGAAGTCTGAGATGCAGGTGATGGCGTGGTCGGGTGCTGGTGAGAGCTCCCTTCCTGGCTTGCAAACAGCCGCCTTACTGTGTCCTCACGTGGTGGCGAGAGGGATCTCTGGTGTGTCTGGTATCTCTTCCTCTTCTTATAAGAACCCTAATTCCATCGTTGGGACCTCACCCTTATGAACGCATTTAACCTTAGTTACTTCCTGAGAGGGCCCATCTCCAAAAACAGCCACACTGAGGGTTAGGGCTTCAACATATGAGCTGGCAGGGGGCAGGGGGTGAAGGAGCACACGCCTTTAACGCCATGGGTCTTGGTAAGATGGAATGTATTTCTGTAGTTTCCTTGAGCAATGGAAAGTACCAGAAATCATTCTGAACTTTTCCTCAGGAACTTTGCTGCCTTTTGCCTATATTTCACTTTTCTGCTATGAAGATCTCAGACCAGCTGACACTCCAGGTCAAGCATGCTTTGCCTTGGGAGTGAAGAGAGGAAATGCTGTGAGCTTTTAGACTCTAGAGACAGTTGAATGACACAGTCCATGTTGGGGTTGTGAATGGAGCCTCAGAGCTGTGCCTGTGTGTGAGCACAAAGGGAAGTGAAGGACGGGAGAATGGGCTGCTCCCAGGTGCTACACTCACCTCGGGTACCAAAAACTGTCCTCAAGATAAGTAATATTCTAGTGCAAAACAAAAAATCAAAATTCATGCCAAAAAATTCGTGGTGGACAAAACTTCAAAATTTTAAGCAAAGACAGGGTCAGTGCTACTGGTTTTTCCTTCTGTCCCAGACTCCAGTGTGGCTTGGCACACAGTGGTGCTATCCAATACCTCACATTAACCACCCAAAATGAACTTTTCTCTGATGACATTTGCAGCTTCTGATAGTGGGCCCACGGGGCACAGTGCATATGACTCCAAAAGAAGACGGAAAGGAATGTGTAAGGCCCCTCCTGGTGGGCTTCCCTGGTGGCACAGTAGTTAAGAATCCACCTGCCAATGCAGGGAACATGGGTTCAATCCCTGGTCTGGGAAGATCCCACATGCCACGGAGCAACTAAGCCTGTGTGCCACAACTACTGAGCCCACGTGCCACAACTAAGCCCACGTGCCACAACTACTGAGCCCACGTGCCAAAACTACTGAAGCCCACACGCCTAGAGCCCATGCTCTGCAACAAGAGAAGCCACCACAATGAGAAGCCCGCACACCGCAACGAAGAGTAGCCCCCACTCACTGCAGCTAGAGAAAGCCCGTGCGCAGCAACGAAGACCCAGCTCAGCCAAAAATAAATAAATTTTATAAACACACACATCTGTAGTTTAAAAAAAAAAAGGCCCCCCAAAAGTTCATGACCTAATCTGAGTTTGGGCGCGTGACCATCCAAGAGCCACAAAGCACTTTGTGATGGGCTGGGGGCGTGGAGGCAGGAAGGTGGGGTGTGAGATTAGTGCTCACCGTGTGGTTGTGGTTCACAGAGTGCTTTCGACACACGCTACCTCGTGTCAGTCTTCTGTGAAGCAGTGATTACCATTCTTCTTCCAGTCACGGGAACGTAGTGCCTGATACGCAGTCGGCACTCCCTGCATGCTCACTCTTTCTTTGCTTTGAAATGAACGTTAGTGTGTGCCAGCACTACTCCCCAGAGGGAGGGAAGGGGGAATCCCCCAAAAGAGGACCTTTTTAGCTTAAAAGCGTCAACTCAGAGGGTCCACAGGAGCTCTGCAAGGCCGACTTGGCTCAAAGAGGTTATTTCCCAATGTTACTGAGCATCCTCTTCTTCCCCTTGTTCTTCTGAATGAATGAAGGCATGAATAAGTGAAGGCATGGACGAATGGGTAGCTCGTCAGTGGCGAGATAACCATAAGCAGAACTTGAAGGAAATTCCTTATACGGGAGCTTTTAAAGGTTTTTTACTTGTCCAAGGAAACTGATAATACATATTTCATATTTCATAAATTTCACAAATACATGAAAACATTCTTTTGAGCATCTTGAGGAAACACTGGGAGGGCCTGGCATGGAGGTTAGGAGACCTGATAGGCAGGAGAGTGATATTCACACTCCAGGGTTTCGAAGAGTGCGGGGCCCACGTCGAACTCATTTGTGTCCATCACACCGGGCACCGGGTGGGATTTCCGTGCTGGATGCATTCAAACCGCCCCAAGGGCCTGTGGAGCTTAGACCTTAAGAAACAATTTACCAGCATTTTTGTTCATCTGGTTTGTTTGTGTTGCCTCCCCCAGCTGGTCTTCCTGGTGCTCAACCTGACTCACCTCTGTTTCCAGTTCTCTGGCATGATTGGGATTTTGCTCTCCAAGTCATGCAGGTATCACAGAAAGCCCTTCCTTCCTCGGGAGCCCACCTGGTCGCCCTCTCTCTTCAACCTCGCAGCTCGCTCTAGTTGGGGTGGGCCTCACCTGCTATGTGGCCTCCGGCCACCTCGTTACTCTTGCTGAGGAGGTGACTCACTGATTCCACAAAGGGTTATGTCAAGGGTTTATGGACCTCAGTCACAGGGTGTCATGGAATCAGATATGGCAGGTGTTCAAGGCAACCAAACAGGGGCCACGCACTGTGATGATGTCCAAGGGAAGACCTTGGCTCCGCCTGCACTGCAGCCTTCCCTTCTGACTCCACTTCTGTGGGTGCCTGCCCTGAGGGTTGTTAAACTGACCCCCCCACAGAAACAGCCACAGGACTTCAGCTGGGACGTAAGCTAGAGCTGCCTCCCAGGTGCTGGAAGAATGAGGTGCCCTCACAACAAAAATGAGTGGTTTTCTACTGCTGGAGTAGGACACACAGACAGAGAGCAATACATGTGAGTGTGTGGATGGGGAAATGCATAGGCTCTGGAGTCGGCTGACCCAGCCCCCATAGTCCACGTGCCTTTGGGAAAGCTACTTAACCTTCTTCGAGCCTTCGCAAGGTGGGTCTGAGCGTGTGTGTATTTATATATACACAGACACACACAAATCCTTGGCACATGGTGAATGTTCCATAAATGATAATTATAATAACGACAGTAATTAAGAAGTCTTTATGGCATCCCTCAGGTCAGGTAGAGGCAGGTAAGGGGCCCTCTTCACTATGCACACAGGGAACTCTGCTGACTAGCTGTCCAGTGAGGTAGCCACTAGCCACAGGAGGCTCTTGATACTGGAAGTGTGGCTAGTCCAAATGCAGATGTGTCAAAAGTGTAAGATACTCACTGGATGTCGGACACTTAGTATGAAAGTTAAGAGTGTAAAATATCTCATCCGTAACTTTTACACTTGAACATAGGTTGAAGTGACAATGTTTTAGATATAATAAAGAAAATATATTATAAAATAAATTTTATCTTTACTTTTTAAAATGTGGCAACTGGAAAACTTTCTTTTCCACCTGTAGCATGAATGGTATTTCTCTTGGTTAGTCTGGCTAGAGCCTGTCCCGCCGTTTTCCCCAGGCTGAGCCATGCTGCTTCACTCTGCGGGGAGCCAGGGTGTGCCAGCAGAGACAGCTTGTCTGGGTTCAGCTGTTAGAGGCCATTGTTGACCTTGCACTAATTAATGAGGAAACAAAACACACAGAAAACCTTGATCCTTTGCCCATGTAAATTTTAAAACATCTAGCTTTCATATAAAAAAAAATTTTTTAACATCTTTATTGGAGTATAATTGCTTTACAGTGTTGTGTTTACTTTCTGCTGTATAACAAAGTGAATCAGCTATACGTATACATATATTCCCATATCTCCGCCTTCTTGCGTCTCCCTCCCACCCTCCCTATCCCATCCCTCTAGGTGGTCACAAAGCACCGAGCTGATCTCCCTGTGCTATATGGCTGCTTCCCACTAGCTAGTTATTTTGCATTTGGTAGTGTATATATGTCAGTGTTACTCTCTCACTTCATCCCAGCTTACCCTTCCCCCTCCCCGTGTCCTCAAGTCCGTTCTCTACGTCTGCATCTTTATTCCTGTCCTGCCCCTGGGTTCTTCAGAACCTTTTTTTTTTTTTTTTTAGATTCCATATATATGTGTTAACATATGGTATTTGTTTTTCTCTCTGACTTACTTCACTCTGTATGACAGACTCTAGGTCCATCCACCTCACTACAGATAACTCAATTTCTTTTCTTTTTATGGCTGAGTAATATTCCATTGTATATATGTGCCACATCTTCTTTATCCATTCGTCTGCCAGTGGACATCTTGGTGAGAATAGATGAGATTGTACACCCAAAAGTGCTTTCCCAATGAACTCACGTGTAGAAAGGTGAGAGGCCTTCATAGAAGCCCCTGGTGGGATGGACGTGGGTGCTGGGAGTGGATGTGGAGGTGGGAGGCTGGGTGGGGACCCCGCCTGCTATTTCTCCAGCAAGGAAGGTTCTGTTGGATCATCTCATTTATCTGAGCCACAGACTCCATGGGTATAATTGAATTAGGAGTGCCTCTGGTTTTTATGAGGATTAAGTTAAAAAAATGTGCATGGAAAGAGTTGTTAACCTGTAACCTATTCTGTGCATACAAAGGGACGGGAGGGAACCAACAGGCACTGAGTATTTCCCACGTCCCCCTCAGTGAATTAAGAGAATGAAAGGACAGCCAGAGAATGGGAAAAATATTTGCAAATCACATATCCAATAAAGGGAATGTGCCAAAAATATAAAAATTGCTATAATTCTTTATATGCATGTCTTCCTCTTTGGACTGTGGATCATATCCTATTATGTTTGTTTCACCATTGCCTGAATATAGTAGGATCTGTTGGTGGCTCACAGACCTGGAGCCACGCAGATCCACACTGGGGCTAGATGCACAGTGAAAAAGGAAGATGAATTAGGCGCTCCAGTGAAAAGTGCATTCTAGTGGTGGATTCCCAGAGATCCAGAGAGATCGTCTGCATCTCAGAGCAGTCATCATCACATGTCTGAGTGGCAGTGACAGCGTTCCTTGGCAAAGATGAGAACCGGAGGAGCCTCCTACTCAGGCTCATCCCCAGCCCCTGCCCAGCCCTAGTGAACAATCACTGGGGAAGGGCTCCCCTCATGCAAAGATGAATTCCGTTATGTAGAAGTGAACAGTCCCAGTCAACACCAGTCACTGTTGGATCTGTGCAAACATACCACAGGGAAAAGCAGTAATTAAAAATGACCCAAAGAGAAGGAGATGAAGATCAGACTTTTGAAAACGGTTGCCACAGGCAGGTCAAACTGTAACTAAGATGTTCTCCACACACAAATGAATTCATGAAAAAATGAGCTCTTTGAAATAAGACTGCAAAGCCTGGATGAAAGAGTTAAAAAATGAACTAAAAAGACAAAGAATAAATTAACAGAGGTGAGGAAAGAAATGGAGAAGAAAAGGAGAAGAAAAAATAGGGATTAAAAAGATACAGATGAAGCAAGAGAGAGAGAGAGAGATTCACAGAAAAGAGTGAAGAATATGCATGACAGGCTTGAGACTAATCAGCAAAATTAGATTTTTTGAAAATGTTAGTTTATTTATTTTAGGGAAGATATTACACATGGAAGTCAGACAAAGAAGAATATGCATAAGACAAAGAAAAAGAAAGGATATGTATTGTTAGTATCTCCCTCTACCCCCCAGAAAAAGCCCAGAAAATTTAAACAGAAAAAATATTTAAAGGTATAATTTAAGAAGACATTCCTGAAATAGAGATATAAATCTATATATTTTAAAAGGCATTGTATCCAAGGGAAGAAATGGATTCAAATCTATTAAAAACAGAACAGATCCATGTTGTACTGGGCCCAGTAGCCTCTGATGACTTCCCAGGAGCTGTGGTCGCACCGGATGGGGAAGGACAGGCTCAGCACATGGTTGCAGGGCTTGTGATTCTCAGGATGCCACACACCCTCATTCTCCTGGATCTTGAGGTCCTCCACCAGCTTGTCCTCCACGATGCTGGCCCTGTGGTGGAAGAAGCCCTCCACCATCTTGAAGAAGTTGGGGTCATCCTCATTGTCAGCCACCACCTCACTGTAGTGTCTCCAGGTAGGTGGTAGGCTGCCCGCAGACCCAGCAGCAACATGGCCAAGTCAGCTGCTGCCGAGCCCAGGGCAGCGGGCCAGGCACTGGACAGCAGCAGCGCTTCACCCAGGCAGTGTAACTATTCTCTGGACTGAATCCTGAATTTGTCCTGTTGGTCAAATGATTAAATTCTGCAGGAACTAAGGACCCACCCAGGTGGAGGATGGAATGATGTTGACACTCCTCACTTTGATCAGCTAAAGCTTGGACTCTGTTGACATTTGCCCCAATTCTATGCTTATTCTCCTCTGCTCAAGCCCCTTCATGAATATGCATGTACCTTAGCTTAAAACCTCACCACTTGGGCTTCCCTGGTGGCGCAGTGGTTGAGAGTCCGCCTGCCGATGCAGGGGACACGGGTTCGTGCCCCGGTCCGGGAGGATCCCACACGCCGCGGAGCGGCTGGGCTCGTGGGCCATGGCCGCTGAGCTTGTGCGTCCGGAGCCTGTGCTCCGCAATGGGAGAGGCCACAGCAGTGAGAGGCTCACATACCGCAAAAAAAAAAAAAAAAACCAGAAAAAAAGACAAACAAAAAAGCAAAGAAACAAACAAAAATTCTAATAAAGTTACTGGACTTAAAAATAAAGTTACTGGTATCTACTGACATCCAGATACCTTCCCTTCCCCCAAAACTCAAGTTACTTCCAAGTGATTAAAATTTATTTAAATTATTTAGAAGTGTTTTTATTAATTATTATTTAAATCATTAAAAACTGTTTAAATGTGCAATCAGTAGAAAATTGGGCAAATCATAGGAGAAACATAATTTTTGTAGAGTGGGAAGTCTAATGACCAAATGTGTAAAAGAAATTAGAAGAAAAAAATATGCATAAAGAAAAAAGATAGGGTACCACTTAGTACATTGTAAGATAATGAAAAAAATTTTTTTAATTTAGAAGAAGGGTGACTATTATGCATTTATCTTCATACTATAAGGTTAATATTGTTTCTGGATTATAGAATTAAAACAAAAGACAATGTATATGCTGATAATTGGTGTTTAGAGGAAAATCTATGGCTATGTTATGGAGTAACAACAAATGAAAGTAAACTAAGTATGTACTCAACTAAAATAGGCAGGAAAAATATACAGATGCACATGCACACACACTCAACCTGAGCAAAGCAGAGGGAAGTCTGTTTTATAAACTGAAAGCATATTTTTGTGTGTGGTGTTAAAGAGCATTCTAATTTCATTTCTTTACGTGTAGCTGTCCAGTTTTCCCAGCATCATTTATTGAAGAGACTGTCTTTCCTCCATTGTATAGTCTTGCCTCCTTTGTCATAGATTAATTGACCATAAGTGCATGGGTTCATCTCTGGCCTTTCTATCCTGTTCCATTGATCTATATTTCTGTTTTTTGTGCCAGTACCATACTGTTTTGATGACTGTAGCTTTGTAGTATAGTCTGAAGTCAGGGAGCCTGATTCCGCCAGCTCCATTTTTCTTTCTCAAGATTCTTTGGCTATTCAGAGTCTTTTGTGTCTCACACAAATTTTAAGCTTTTTTTGTTCTAGTTCTATGAAAAATGCCATTGGTAATTTGATAGGAATTGCATTGAATCTGTAGATTGCTTTGGGTAGTATACTCATTTTGACAACATTGATTCTGCCTATCCAAGAACATGGTATATCCTTCCATCTGTTTGTGTCGTCTTTGACTTCTTTCATCAGCGTCTTATAGTTTTCAGAGTACGGGTCTTTTGCCTCCTTAGATAGGATTATTCCTAGGTATTTTATTCTCTGTGATGTGATGGTAAATGGGATTGTTTCCTTAATTTCTCTTTCTGATATTTCATTGTCAGTGTGTAGGAATGCAACAGATTTTTGTGTATTAATTTTGTATCCTGCCGTGATACCGAATTCATTGATGAGCTCTAGTAGTTTTCTGCTAGCATTTTTAGGATTTTCTATATATGGTATCAAGTCATCTGCAAACAGTGAGAGTTTTACTTCTTCTTTTCCAATTTGGATTCCTTTTATTTCTTTTTTCTTCTCTGATTTCCATGGCTAGGACTTCCAAACTATGTTGAATAAAAGTGGTGAGAGTGGACATTCTTGTCTTTTTCCTGATCTTAGAGGAAATGCTTTCAGCTTTTCACCATTGGGTATGATGTTAGCTGGAGGTTTGTCAAATATGGCCTTTATTATGTTGAGGTAGATTCCCTCTATGCCCAGTTTCTGGAGAGTTTTTATCATAAATGTGTGTTGAATTTTGTCAAAAGCTTTTTCTGCATCTATTGAGATGATCATATGGTTTTTATTCTTCAATTTGCTGATGTGGTGTATCACACTGATTGATTTGCAGATATTGAAAAATCCTTGCATCCTGGGATAAATCCCACTTGATCGCAGTGTATGATCCTTTCTATGTGTTGTTGGATTCAAATTGCTAGTATTTTATTGAGGATTTTTGCATCTGTGTTCATCATATTGGCCTGTAATTTTCCTTTTTTGTGGTATCTTTGTCTGATTTTGTTTTCAGGGTAATGGCAGCCTCATAGAATGAGTTTGAGAGTGTTCCTTCCCCTGCAAATTTTTGGAATAGTTTCAGAAAAATAGGTGTTAACTCTTCTCTAAATGTTTGATAGTATTCACCTGTGAAGCCATCTGGTCCTGGACTTTTGTTTGTTGTGAGTTTTTTAATCACACTTTCAATTCCAGTTCTTGTGACTGGTCTGTTCATATTTTCTATTTCTTCCTGCTTCAGTCTTGGGCGGTTATGCCTTTGTAAGAATTTGTCCATTTCTTTCACATTGTCCACTTTATTGGCATACAGTTGCCATCTTCCAGAGTAATGGAAATAAAAACAAAAATAAACAAATGGAACCTAATTAAACTCAGAAGCTTTTGCACAGCAAAGGAAACCATAAACAAAATGAACAGACAACCTATGAAAGGGGAGAAAATATTTGCAAACAATGCAACAGACAAGGGATTAATTTCCAAAGTTACAAACAGCTCATACAGCTCAATATCAAAAAACCCAAACAACCCAATCAAAAGATGGGCAGAAGACCTAAACAGACATTCCTCCAAAGGAGACATACAGATGGCCAGGAGGCACATGAGAAGATGCTCAACATCACTAATTATTAGAGAAATGCAAATCAAAGCTACAGTGAAATATTACCTCATAACTGTCAGAAGGGCCATTATCAAAAAATCTACAAACAATAAATGCTGGAGAGGGTGTGGAGAAAAGGGAACCCTCCTACACTGTTGCTGGGAATGTAAATTGGTGCAGCCACTATGGAAAACAGTATGGAGGTTCCTTAAAAAACTAAAAATAGAGCTACCATATAGAGCTAGCAATCCCACTCCTGGGCATATATCTGGAGAAAAACTTGGTTTGAAAGTATACATGCACCCCAGTGTTCATCACAGCACTATTTACAACAGCCAGGACATGGAAGCAACCTAAATGTGCATCAACAGATGAATGGATAAGGATGATGTGGTACATATATACAGTGGAATATTACTCAGCCATTAAAAAGAATGAAATAATGCCATTTACAGCAACATGGATGGACATGGAGATTATCATACTAAGTGAAGTAAGTCAGACAGAGAAAGACAAATATATGATACTGCTTATATGGTGAATCTAAAAAAAATGATACAAATGAACTTATTTACAAAACATAAACAGACTCATAGACTTAGAGAATGAACTCATGGTTACTGGGGAGAAGGGTGGGGGAGAGGGATCGATTGGGAGTTTGGGATTAACATGTACACACTGCTATATTTAAAATAGATAAACAATAAGGACTTACTGTATATCACAGGGAACTGCTCAATATTCTGTAATAACCTAAATGAGAAAATAATTTGAAAAAGAATAGATACATGTATATGTATAACTGAGTCACTTTGCTGTTCACCTGAAACTAACATAACATTGTAAATCAACTCTACTCCAATATAAGATAAAATTTTTTTAAAACTGAAAGCATAATTTAATTATGCAAAAATGAATTAATCCAAGAGATGATTCTTTTAACAATTAAGTAGATGAATTATTAGCTAATATATATATAAATATGATGGAAAAGTGAGTATAGTAATATACAAAATAAAAACGAGAAAGGGATAAAACCTTTAAGGAAATTAAATGAATTATAAAACATTTGGAAAGCAAGAACAGCCATCAAGACTCCTTATGCACCAAACTGATTTTAGAGATAGAAATCTTAAATAGTATTCGAAGTTCTATCCCTCCAGAGGCACCTCCACCCAGATAGTTTCACAGGTGAAATATACCAAATTATTAAGGAACATAGAAGTTCAAAATGCTCTGTAAACTGTTCCAGAACAGAGAGACAGAAAAAGCTTCCACATGTGTTTTTATGAGATAAAGCAATATATTATCAAAAATGGACAAAAGTATCTGAAATTTAAAAAGAGAAAACAACAATCACAAGAGAGTCTTACTGATTTTGATATCAAAAAATCTAAATGAGACATTGGCAGATAGAATCTAGCGTCAGAAAAGAGTAATATGTCGTGATCATATGAGTTTTAAACCAGGAACAGAAATGTTTTAATATCAGAAAATGTATTAATAACCTTCACCAAAAAATGGAGGAAACTGTCATTTGATTTTCTCCATGACTGTATTTGATAAAATTTAATATCCATTCCTAACTTTTAAAACATACTCTTAATAAAAAAGGAATTGATATCATTTTTAAAAATAAGAATATATCTCAAGTTAAAAGCCAGTGCTATGTCTTAAGGTACAATATCCAAAACATCCCCCCTGAGTTAAGGACAAGGAGAGATTGTCAGTTCAAAAGTCCCATAATAGTGTTGATACTTTTTTTTGCGGTACGCGGGCCTCTCACTGTTGCGGCCTCTCCCCTCTCCCGTCGCGGAGCACAGGCTCCGGACGCGCAGGCTCAGCGGCCATGGCTCACGGGCCCAACCGCTCCGCGGCATATGGGATCTTCCCGGACCGGGGCACGAACCTGTGTCCCCTGCATCGGCAGGCGGACTCTCAGCCACTGCGCCACCAGGGAAGCCCGTGTTGATTCTTTTAAGGGACTCATTCCTTAGAAGGGATTCATGATCTGATCCCTGTAAGCACGCTTACCTTGTTTATAGACTTAATAAGTCTTACGGCCAGAGGGAACTTCAATGAAAATGTATAAACTGGTTGGTAGTCTTTTACGCACACAGCACAGACTGTTGTGAATCCTACTATAATCATAACCTATAGTTATTTAGACTGATTTTCTGAAGCTTAGAAAATAGCTTCACTCAAATGATGACGGGGGTTTGCAATGGCTGTGTCTTTGCCTTTTTGACATACTGTTCTTGATTAGGATGAGGGAGATTTTCAGAAGCAATGTAATCACTAATCTTCATTTTGTACCATGAAAAAACACAGTTCTTTCTGGACCTACCGTCGCATGAGACCCTTATATTCACAAAAGCCAGTGCTGTCAGGGCCGAGCCTCTCTCACTTGGCTCCCAGGTGTGTCTATGCCTGGCGAACTCAAGTTTCTGCAATGAGAGTTTAGCTGGCCTTGAGTGGGGTAGGACCGGGAATGTACTTGGCATTGGAACAGGCCGAACAGGCTGGACTTCACAGAACAGACCCTCTTTTGTGTGGTGTGATCTGAGGAAACAATCTGTTTGAATTTCCTAACTTGAGGGCAGTTATTTTTTCATCTTAACCATTAATCATTAAGATTTGTATCTTTATGAACTAGAAGGATTTGATGCCTGGAGCTATCAATAACCACCTACAAATCACATTGTTCTTTGTATTGTCCGAGTGACTCATCGCAGTGAAATGCCCTGGGGCTGCCAGCCTCCAGCAGGATCCACGGGTCTCCTCCTCACTGGCCTGGCTCCCTGAATGGGACCCCGGCTGTCTCTCCAGCTGTGACAATCTGGCCTGGAAGAGAAGCTCCACACCAGTCTGCACTTCTTACTGAGCAGAAGGACTTTGTCCCCTGGGCAACTCCTTCCCAAATTCTTGATGCCCAGGTCTCAAAACTGCTCTGCAGTCTCTCGGGGACTCACTGCTTTGTAGGAACTGGCCAGGCCTCTGAGAATGCCGGTGTAAGTTAAGAGATGCCAGAAGCGTTTTTCCCCACATATTTTCCTCTTATGACTCAATTGTATGATTGAGTGAGGCAGGAACATCCAGAAGATCCAGAACATTCTGACCTCAAGTTACACAGTCTGCCTGAGTGGGTTTTGGTCCTTTTTAATTTTTTTCACTTTGAGATACTGATTTTATTTACTTTTTAGGTATATATATGGAAATAGGATTGCTGGATCATATAATAGTTCTATTTTGCATTTTTTGAGGAGCCCAAATACTGTTTTCCATAATGACTGTACAAATTTATATTCCCACCGACAGTGTTCCAGGGTTCCCTTTTCTCCACATACTCACCAACACCTGTTATTTCTTGTCTTTTTGATAATAGCCATCCTAACAGGCATGAATTGAAATCTCATTATGGTTTTTTTTTTTAATCTTTATTGAGTAATTTCTCAGCACGCACCTGCCGGGGAGAAGTTGGGAAGTTTTGTCCAGCTGTGGAAGATCTGTGTTCACTTTCCACACACGGGGGTCCTTGTGACAGCTGATGTGGGTTTTACAGAGAGTGCTGGCTCATCCAGTGTCCGCAGCTCCTGGCTTCAGAAAGGTCTGTGTTGTGAACCCTGAGGGCCGGTGATATTCACAATAAAGGAAGCCATCAAGAGGGTGGGTTTCCTTTCTGTCTCTTCCCCTAACTTCTCCAATTTGGGGTATATCTTGAAGAAGATTTTAGAAGGCTTGACTTTTTAAATGCAATCAGACAGCCTAGGTCACAGAAACCTGACTGTCAAGGAAATTTGCTGTGCTTCCCCTCATATCCAGGAGTTTTTGTAATTATAGCTGGGTTCTATCTACCCAACTTACTGAATCTGCAGTGACTCACAGTGTTTTCTAACTGATGATGGGAGATATCTGAATACCCTAAGCTTGAATCTTGGAGGAGAAAACAGGCTCATAAAGGTTTGTTCAAAGAGATTTCAACTTAACCTGAACATGCGGAAAGGATGGATTCCCTGAAGAGGCAGGCAGGTCTGATGGTCAAGCACCTGCTGAGTGAGATTCAGTTTTGTTTTTTTTTTTTGCGGTAGGCGGGCCTCTCACTGTT